>NC_083314.1:64646343-64963775 GCF_963455315.2 Globicephala melas
GGTTTAGGGTCCAGGTGAGGGTACGATAATGCTTTAGGGAGCGTGTGCGTGTGAGGGCGGGGGTTAGTGTTAGCGTACGGGTTACGATTAGGGGACGGGTGAGGGTCAGGCTTCGGAGAAGTGTTAGTGATAGGTTTAGGGCTAGGGTTAGGGTTAAGGGACAGGGACGGTTTAGGGTCCAGGTGAGGGTACGACAACGCTTTAGGGGTAGCGTGCGTGTGAGGGCGTGGGTTAGTGTTAGCGTACGGGTTAGGATTAGGGGAAGGGTGAGGGTCAGGCTTCGGGAAAGTGTTAGCGTTAGGTTTCGGGCTAGGGTTAGGGTTAGGGGATGGGGACGGTTTAGGGTCCAGGTGAGGGTACGACAACGCTTTAGGGGGAGCGTGCGTGTGAGGGCGTGAGTTAGTGTTAGCGTCCGTGTTAGGATTAGGGGACGGTTGAAGGTCAGGCTTCGGAGAAGGGTTAGGGTTAGGGTTCGGACTAGGGTTAGGTTTAGGGGACGGGGACGGTTTAAGGTCCATGTGAGGGTACGACAACGCTTTAGGGGGAGCGTGCGTGTGAGGGCACGGGTTAGTGTTAGCGTACGGGTTAGGATTAGGGGACGGGAGAGGGCCAGGCTTCGGGGAAGCGTTAGGGTTAGGGTTCGGGCTAGGGTTAGGGTTAGGGGACGGGGACGGTATAGGGTCCAGGTGAGGGTACGACAACGCTTTAGGGGGAGCGTGCGTGGGAGGGCGCGGGTTAGTATTATCGTACAGTTTAGGATTTGGGGACGGGTGAAGGTCAGGCATCGGGGAAGGGTTAGGGTTAGGGTTAGGGCTAGGGTTAGGGTTAGGGAATGGGGACGGTTTAGGGTCCAGGTGAGGGTACGACAACTCTCTTGGGGGAGCGTGAGAGTGAGGGCGCGGTTTAGTGTTAGTGTACAGGTTAGGATTAGGGGACGGGTGATGGTCAGGCTTTGGGGAAGGGTTAGGTTTAGGGTTCGGGCTAGGGTTAGTGTTAGGGGTCGGGGGCAGTTTTGGGTCCAGCTGAGGGTACGAAAATTCTTTAGGGTGAGCGTGAGTGTGAGGGTGCGGGTTCGTGTTAGCGTACCTGTTAAGATTAGGGGACGGGTGAGGGTCAGGCTTCAGGGAAGGGTTAGGGTTAGGGTTCAGGGTAGGGTTAGGGTTAGGGGACTGGGACGGTTTTGGGTCCAGGTGAGGGTACGACAACGCTTAGGGTGAGCGTGCATGTGAGGGCACGGGTTAGTGTGAGCGTACGGGTTAGGATTAGGGGACGGATGAGGGTCAGGCTTCGGGGAAGGGTTAGGTTTAGCGTTAAGACTAGGGTTAGGGTTAGGGGACGGGGACGGTTTAGGGTCCAGGTGAGGGTACGACAACGCTTTAGGGGTAGCGTGCGTGTGAGGGCGTGGGTTAGTGTTAGCATACGGGTTAGTATTAGGGGACGGGTGTGGGTCAGGCTTCGGGGAAGGCTTAGGGTTAGGGTTCGGGCTAGGGTTAGGGTTAGGGGACGGGGACGGTTTAGGGTCCAGGTAAGGGTACGACAACGCTTTAGGGGGAGCGTGCGTGTGAGGGTGAGGGTTAGTGTTAGCGTACGGGTTAGGATTAGGGGACGGGTGAGGGTCAGGCTTTTGGGAAGGTTTAGGGTTAGGGTTCAGGCTAGGGTTAGGGTTAGGGGACAGGGACGTTTTAGGGTCCAGGTGAAGGTAGGACAACACTTTAGGGGGAGCGTGCGTGTGAGGGCACGGGTTAGTGTTAGCGTACGGGTTAGGATTAGGGGACGGGTGAGGTCAGGCTTCGGGGAAGGGTTAGGTTTAGGGTTCGGGCTAGGGTTAGGGTTAAGGGACGGGGATGGTTTAGGATCCAGGTGAGAGTACGACAACGATTTAGGGGGAGCGTGCGTGTGAGGGCGTGTGTTAGTGTTAGCGTACGGGTTAGGATTAGGGAACGGGTGAGGGTCAGGCTCCTGGGAAGTGTTAGGGTTAGGGTTCGGGCTAGGGTTAGGGTTAGAGGACGGGGATGGTTTAGGGTCCATGTAATGGTACGACAACACTTTAGGTGGAGCGTGCGTGTGAGGGCACGTGTTAGTGTTAGCGTACGGGTTAGGATTAGGGGACGGGTGAGTGTCAGGCTTCGGGGAAGGGTTATGGTTAGGGTTCGGGCTAGGGTTAGTGTTAGGGGACTGGGATGGTTTAGGTCGAGGTCAGGGTATGACAACGCTTTAGGGGGAGCGGTCGTGTGAGGGCGCGGGTTAGTATTTGCGTACGGGTTAGGATTAGGTGACGGGTGAGGGTCAGGCTTCAAGGAAGGTTAGGGTTAGGGTTCGGGCTAGGGTTAGGGTTAGGGGACGGGGACTGTTTAGGGTCCAGGTGAGGGTACGACAACGCTTTAGGTTGAGCATGCGTCTGAGGGCGCGTGTTAGTGTTAGCGTACGGGTTAGTATTAGGGGACGGGTGAGGGTCAGGCTTCGGAGAAGGGTTAGGGTTAGGGTTCGTGCTAGGGTTAGGGTTAGGGGACGGGTACGGTTTAGGGTCTAGATGAGGGTACGACAACACTTTAGGGTGAGCGTGAGTGTGTGGGCGTGGGCTAGTGTTAGCGTACGGGTTAGGATTACGGGACGGGTGAGGGTCAGGCTTCGGAGAAGTGTTAGTGTTAGGGTTCGGGCTAGGGTTAGGGTTAGAGGACGGGGATGGTTTAGGGTCCATGTGAGGGTTTGACAACGCTTGAGGGGGAGCTTGCATGTGAGGGCACGTGTTAGTGTTAGCGTACGTGTTAGGATTAGGGGACAGGTGAGGGTCAGGCTTCAAGGAAGGGTTAGGGTTAGGGTTCGGGCTAGGGTTAGGGTTAGGGGACAGGGACGGTTTACGGTCCAGGTGAGGGTACGACAACACTTTAGGGGGAGCGTGCGAGTGAGGGTGCGGGTTAGGATTAGGGAACGGGTGAGTGTCAGGCTTCGGGGAATGGTTAGGTTTACGGTTCGGGCTAAGGTTAGGGTTAGGGGACTGGGACAGTTTAGGGTCCAGGTCAGGTTACGACAACGCTTTAGGTTGAGCATGCGTCTGAGGGCGCGGGTTAGTGTTAATGTACGGGTTAGGATTAGGGGACGGGTGAGGGTCAGGCTTCGAAGAAGGGCTAGGGTTAGGGTTCGGGCTAGGGTTAGGGGACGGGGACGGTATAGGGTCCAGGTGAGGGTACGACAACGCTTTAGGGGGAGCGTGCGTGTGAGGGCGCGGGTTAGTATTAGCGTACAGGTTAGGATTTGGGGACGGGTGAAGGTCAGGCATCGGGGAAGGGTTAGGGTTAGGGTTAGGGCTAGGGTTAGGGTTAGGGGATGGAGACGGTTTAGGGTCCAGGTGAGGGTACGACAACGCTCTTGGGGGAGCGTGCGAGTGAGGGCGCGGTTTAGTGTTAGTGTACAGGTTAGGATTAGGGGACGGGTGATGGTCAGGCTTTGGGGAAGGGTTAGGGTTAGGGTTCGGGCTAGGGTTAGTGTTAGGGGTCGGGGGCAGTTTTGGGTCCAGCTGAGGGTACGAAAATTCTTTAGGGTGAGCGTGAGTGTGAGGGCGCGGGTTCGTGTTAGCGTACGGGTTAAGATTAGGGGACGGGTGAGGGTCAGGCTTCAGGGAAGGGTTAGGGTTAGGGTTCAGGCTAGGGTTAGGGTTAGGGGACGGGGACGGTTTTGGGTCCAGGTGAGGGTACGACAACGCTTAGGGTGAGCGTGCGTGTGAGGGCACGGGTTAGTGTTATCGTACGGGTTAGGATTAGGGGACGGATGAGGGTCAGGCTTCGGGGAAGGGTTAGGTTTAGCGTTAAGGCTAGGGTTAGGGTTAGGGGACGGGGACGGTTTAGGGTCTAGATGAGGGTACGACAACACTTTAGGGTGAGCGTGAGTGTGAGGGCGCGGGCTAGTGTTAGCGTACGGGTTAGGATTACGGGACGGGTGAGGGTCAGGCTTCGGCGAAGTGTTAGTGTTAGGGTTCGGGCTAGGGTTAGGGTTAGAGGACGGGGATGGTTTAGGGTCCAGTTGAGGGTACGACAACGCTTTAGGGGTAGCGTGCGTGTGAGGGCGAGGGTTAGTGTTAGCATACGGGTTAGTATTAGGGGACGGGTGTGGGTCAGGCTTCGGGGAAGGCTTAGGGTTAGGGTTCGGGCTAGGGTTAGGGTTAGGGGACGGGGACGGTTTAGGGTCCAGGTGAGGGTACTACAATGCTTTAGGGGGAGCGTGCGTGTGAGAGCGCAGTTTAGTGTTAGCGTACGGGTTAGGATTAGGGGACGTGTGAGGGTCACGCTTCGGGGAAGGGTTAGGGTTAGGGTTCGGGCTAGGGTTAGGGTTAGAGGACGGGGACGGTTTAGGGTCCAGGTGAGGGTACGACAACGCTTTAGGGGGAGCGTGCGTGTGAGGGCGTGGGGTAGTGTTAGAGTACGGGTTAGGTTTAGGCGATGGGTGATGGTCAGGCCTCGGGGAAGGGTTAGTGTTAGGGTTCGGGCTAGGGTTAGTGTTAGGGGACGGGGACGATTTAGTGTCCAGGTGAGGGTACGACAACGATTTAGGGTGAGCATGCGTGTGAGGGTGCGGGTTAGTGTTAGCGTACGGGTTAGGATTAGGGGACGGGTGAGTGTCAGGCTTCGGCGAATGGTTAGGGTTAGGGTTCGGGCTAGGGTTAGGTTTAGGGGACGGGGACGGTTTAGGGTCCAGGTGAGGGTACGACAACGTTTCAGGGGGAGCGTGCGTGTGAGGGCGCGGTTTAGTGTTAGCGTACGTGTTAGGATTAGGGGACGGGTGAGGGTCAGGCTTCGGGGAAGGATTAGGGTTAGGGTTCGGTCTAGGGTTAGGGTTAGGGGACGGGGACGGTTTAGCGTCCAGGTGAGGGTACAACAACGGTTTAGGGGGAGCGTGCATGTCAATGTGCGGGTTAGTGTTAGCGTCCGCTTTAGGATTAGGGGAAGGGTAAGGGTCAGGCTTCGGGGAAGGTTTATGGTTAGTGTTCGGGCTAGAGTTAGGCTTAGGGGACGGGGAAGGTTTAGGGTCCAGGTGAGGGTACGACAACGCTTGAGGGTGAGCGTGTGTGTGAGGGCATGTGTTAGTGTTACCGTACGGGTTAGGATTAGGGGACGGGTGAGGGTCAGGCTTCGGGGAAGTGTTAGTGTTAGGGTTCGGGCTAGGGTTAGGGTTAGGTGACGGGGACGATTTAGGGTCAAGGTGAGTGTACGACAACGCTTTAGGGTGAGCGTGCGTGTGAGGGCGTGTGTTAGTGTTACCGTACGGGTTAGGATTAGGGGACGGGTGAGTGTCAGGCTTCGGGGAAGGGTTATGGTTAGGGTTCGGGCTAGGGTTAGTGTTAGGGGACTGGGATGGTTTAGGTCGAGGTCAGGGTATGACAACGCTTTAGGGGGAGCGGTCGTGTGAGGGCGCGGGTTAGTATTTGCGTACGGGTTAGGATTAGGTGACGGGTGAGGGTCAGGCTTCAAGGAAGGTTAGGGTTAGGGTTCGGGCTAGGGTTAGGGTTAGGGGACGGGGACTGTTTAGGGTCCAGGTGAGGGTACGACAACGCTTTAGGTTGAGCATGCGTCTGAGGGCGCGTGTTAGTGTTAGCGTACGGGTTAGTATTAGGGGACGGGTGAGGGTCAGGCTTCGGAGAAGGGTTAGGGTTAGGGTTCGTGCTAGGGTTAGGGTTAGGGGACGGGTACGGTTTAGGGTCTAGATGAGGGTACGACAACACTTTAGGGTGAGCGTGAGTGTGTGGGCGTGGGCTAGTGTTAGCGTACGGGTTAGGATTACGGGACGGGTGAGGGTCAGGCTTCGGAGAAGTGTTAGTGTTAGGGTTCGGGCTAGGGTTAGGGTTAGAGGACGGGGATGGTTTAGGGTCCATGTGAGGGTTTGACAACGCTTGAGGGGGAGCTTGCATGTGAGGGCACGTGTTAGTGTTAGCGTACGTGTTAGGATTAGGGGACAGGTGAGGGTCAGGCTTCAAGGAAGGGTTAGGGTTAGGGTTCGGGCTAGGGTTAGGGTTAGGGGACAGGGACGGTTTACGGTCCAGGTGAGGGTACGACAACACTTTAGGGGGAGCGTGCGAGTGAGGGTGCGGGTTAGGATTAGGGAACGGGTGAGTGTCAGGCTTCGGGGAATGGTTAGGTTTACGGTTCGGGCTAAGGTTAGGGTTAGGGGACTGGGACAGTTTAGGGTCCAGGTCAGGTTACGACAACGCTTTAGGTTGAGCATGCGTCTGAGGGCGCGGGTTAGTGTTAATGTACGGGTTAGGATTAGGGGACGGGTGAGGGTCAGGCTTCGAAGAAGGGCTAGGGTTAGGGTTCGGGCTAGGGTTAGGGGACGGGGACGGTATAGGGTCCAGGTGAGGGTACGACAACGCTTTAGGGGGAGCGTGCGTGTGAGGGCGCGGGTTAGTATTAGCGTACAGGTTAGGATTTGGGGACGGGTGAAGGTCAGGCATCGGGGAAGGGTTAGGGTTAGGGTTAGGGCTAGGGTTAGGGTTAGGGGATGGAGACGGTTTAGGGTCCAGGTGAGGGTACGACAACGCTCTTGGGGGAGCGTGCGAGTGAGGGCGCGGTTTAGTGTTAGTGTACAGGTTAGGATTAGGGGACGGGTGATGGTCAGGCTTTGGGGAAGGGTTAGGGTTAGGGTTCGGGCTAGGGTTAGTGTTAGGGGTCGGGGGCAGTTTTGGGTCCAGCTGAGGGTACGAAAATTCTTTAGGGTGAGCGTGAGTGTGAGGGCGCGGGTTCGTGTTAGCGTACGGGTTAAGATTAGGGGACGGGTGAGGGTCAGGCTTCAGGGAAGGGTTAGGGTTAGGGTTCAGGCTAGGGTTAGGGTTAGGGGACGGGGACGGTTTTGGGTCCAGGTGAGGGTACGACAACGCTTAGGGTGAGCGTGCGTGTGAGGGCACGGGTTAGTGTTATCGTACGGGTTAGGATTAGGGGACGGATGAGGGTCAGGCTTCGGGGAAGGGTTAGGTTTAGCGTTAAGGCTAGGGTTAGGGTTAGGGGACGGGGACGGTTTAGGGTCTAGATGAGGGTACGACAACACTTTAGGGTGAGCGTGAGTGTGAGGGCGCGGGCTAGTGTTAGCGTACGGGTTAGGATTACGGGACGGGTGAGGGTCAGGCTTCGGCGAAGTGTTAGTGTTAGGGTTCGGGCTAGGGTTAGGGTTAGAGGACGGGGATGGTTTAGGGTCCAGTTGAGGGTACGACAACGCTTTAGGGGTAGCGTGCGTGTGAGGGCGAGGGTTAGTGTTAGCATACGGGTTAGTATTAGGGGACGGGTGTGGGTCAGGCTTCGGGGAAGGCTTAGGGTTAGGGTTCGGGCTAGGGTTAGGGTTAGGGGACGGGGACGGTTTAGGGTCCAGGTGAGGGTACTACAATGCTTTAGGGGGAGCGTGCGTGTGAGAGCGCAGTTTAGTGTTAGCGTACGGGTTAGGATTAGGGGACGTGTGAGGGTCACGCTTCGGGGAAGGGTTAGGGTTAGGGTTCGGGCTAGGGTTAGGGTTAGAGGACGGGGACGGTTTAGGGTCCAGGTGAGGGTACGACAACGCTTTAGGGGGAGCGTGCGTGTGAGGGCGTGGGG
The DNA here is from genome assembly GCF_963455315.2 of Globicephala melas. NCBI lineage: Eukaryota > Metazoa > Chordata > Mammalia > Artiodactyla > Delphinidae > Globicephala > Globicephala melas. The sequence continues at coordinate 64,653,912 of NC_083314.1, forward strand.
TAGTGTTAGAGTACGGGTTAGGTTTAGGCGATGGGTGATGGTCAGGCCTCGGGGAAGGGTTAGTGTTAGGGTTCGGGCTAGGGTTAGTGTTAGGGGACGGGGACGATTTAGTGTCCAGGTGAGGGTACGACAACGATTTAGGGTGAGCATGCGTGTGAGGGTGCGGGTTAGTGTTAGCGTACGGGTTAGGATTAGGGGACGGGTGAGTGTCAGGCTTCGGCGAATGGTTAGGGTTAGGGTTCGGGCTAGGGTTAGGTTTAGGGGACGGGGACGGTTTAGGGTCCAGGTGAGGGTACGACAACGTTTCAGGGGGAGCGTGCGTGTGAGGGCGCGGTTTAGTGTTAGCGTACGTGTTAGGATTAGGGGACGGGTGAGGGTCAGGCTTCGGGGAAGGATTAGGGTTAGGGTTCGGTCTAGGGTTAGGGTTAGGGGACGGGGACGGTTTAGCGTCCAGGTGAGGGTACAACAACGGTTTAGGGGGAGCGTGCATGTCAATGTGCGGGTTAGTGTTAGCGTCCGCTTTAGGATTAGGGGAAGGGTAAGGGTCAGGCTTCGGGGAAGGTTTATGGTTAGTGTTCGGGCTAGAGTTAGGCTTAGGGGACGGGGAAGGTTTAGGGTCCAGGTGAGGGTACGACAACGCTTGAGGGTGAGCGTGTGTGTGAGGGCATGTGTTAGTGTTACCGTACGGGTTAGGATTAGGGGACGGGTGAGGGTCAGGCTTCGGGGAAGTGTTAGTGTTAGGGTTCGGGCTAGGGTTAGGGTTAGGTGACGGGGACGATTTAGGGTCAAGGTGAGTGTACGACAACGCTTTAGGGTGAGCGTGCGTGTGAGGGCGTGTGTTAGTGTTACCGTACGGGTTAGGATTAGGGGACGGGTGAGTGTCAGGCTTCGGGGAAGGGTTATGGTTAGGGTTCGGGCTAGGGTTAGTGTTAGGGGACTGGGATGGTTTAGGTCGAGGTCAGGGTATGACAACGCTTTAGGGGGAGCGGTCGTGTGAGGGCGCGGGTTAGTATTTGCGTACGGGTTAGGATTAGGTGACGGGTGAGGGTCAGGCTTCAAGGAAGGTTAGGGTTAGGGTTCGGGCTAGGGTTAGGGTTAGGGGACGGGGACTGTTTAGGGTCCAGGTGAGGGTACGACAACGCTTTAGGTTGAGCATGCGTCTGAGGGCGCGTGTTAGTGTTAGCGTACGGGTTAGTATTAGGGGACGGGTGAGGGTCAGGCTTCGGAGAAGGGTTAGGGTTAGGGTTCGTGCTAGGGTTAGGGTTAGGGGACGGGTACGGTTTAGGGTCTAGATGAGGGTACGACAACACTTTAGGGTGAGCGTGAGTGTGTGGGCGTGGGCTAGTGTTAGCGTACGGGTTAGGATTACGGGACGGGTGAGGGTCAGGCTTCGGAGAAGTGTTAGTGTTAGGGTTCGGGCTAGGGTTAGGGTTAGAGGACGGGGATGGTTTAGGGTCCATGTGAGGGTTTGACAACGCTTGAGGGGGAGCTTGCATGTGAGGGCACGTGTTAGTGTTAGCGTACGTGTTAGGATTAGGGGACAGGTGAGGGTCAGGCTTCAAGGAAGGGTTAGGGTTAGGGTTCGGGCTAGGGTTAGGGTTAGGGGACAGGGACGGTTTACGGTCCAGGTGAGGGTACGACAACACTTTAGGGGGAGCGTGCGAGTGAGGGTGCGGGTTAGGATTAGGGAACGGGTGAGTGTCAGGCTTCGGGGAATGGTTAGGTTTACGGTTCGGGCTAAGGTTAGGGTTAGGGGACTGGGACAGTTTAGGGTCCAGGTCAGGTTACGACAACGCTTTAGGTTGAGCATGCGTCTGAGGGCGCGGGTTAGTGTTAATGTACGGGTTAGGATTAGGGGACGGGTGAGGGTCAGGCTTCGAAGAAGGGCTAGGGTTAGGGTTCGGGCTAGGGTTAGGGGACGGGGACGGTATAGGGTCCAGGTGAGGGTACGACAACGCTTTAGGGGGAGCGTGCGTGTGAGGGCGCGGGTTAGTATTAGCGTACAGGTTAGGATTTGGGGACGGGTGAAGGTCAGGCATCGGGGAAGGGTTAGGGTTAGGGTTAGGGCTAGGGTTAGGGTTAGGGGATGGAGACGGTTTAGGGTCCAGGTGAGGGTACGACAACGCTCTTGGGGGAGCGTGCGAGTGAGGGCGCGGTTTAGTGTTAGTGTACAGGTTAGGATTAGGGGACGGGTGATGGTCAGGCTTTGGGGAAGGGTTAGGGTTAGGGTTCGGGCTAGGGTTAGTGTTAGGGGTCGGGGGCAGTTTTGGGTCCAGCTGAGGGTACGAAAATTCTTTAGGGTGAGCGTGAGTGTGAGGGCGCGGGTTCGTGTTAGCGTACGGGTTAAGATTAGGGGACGGGTGAGGGTCAGGCTTCAGGGAAGGGTTAGGGTTAGGGTTCAGGCTAGGGTTAGGGTTAGGGGACGGGGACGGTTTTGGGTCCAGGTGAGGGTACGACAACGCTTAGGGTGAGCGTGCGTGTGAGGGCACGGGTTAGTGTTATCGTACGGGTTAGGATTAGGGGACGGATGAGGGTCAGGCTTCGGGGAAGGGTTAGGTTTAGCGTTAAGGCTAGGGTTAGGGTTAGGGGACGGGGACGGTTTAGGGTCTAGATGAGGGTACGACAACACTTTAGGGTGAGCGTGAGTGTGAGGGCGCGGGCTAGTGTTAGCGTACGGGTTAGGATTACGGGACGGGTGAGGGTCAGGCTTCGGCGAAGTGTTAGTGTTAGGGTTCGGGCTAGGGTTAGGGTTAGAGGACGGGGATGGTTTAGGGTCCAGTTGAGGGTACGACAACGCTTTAGGGGTAGCGTGCGTGTGAGGGCGAGGGTTAGTGTTAGCATACGGGTTAGTATTAGGGGACGGGTGTGGGTCAGGCTTCGGGGAAGGCTTAGGGTTAGGGTTCGGGCTAGGGTTAGGGTTAGGGGACGGGGACGGTTTAGGGTCCAGGTGAGGGTACTACAATGCTTTAGGGGGAGCGTGCGTGTGAGAGCGCAGTTTAGTGTTAGCGTACGGGTTAGGATTAGGGGACGTGTGAGGGTCACGCTTCGGGGAAGGGTTAGGGTTAGGGTTCGGGCTAGGGTTAGGGTTAGAGGACGGGGACGGTTTAGGGTCCAGGTGAGGGTACGACAACGCTTTAGGGGGAGCGTGCGTGTGAGGGCGTGGGGTAGTGTTAGAGTACGGGTTAGGTTTAGGCGATGGGTGATGGTCAGGCCTCGGGGAAGGGTTAGTGTTAGGGTTCGGGCTAGGGTTAGTGTTAGGGGACGGGGACGATTTAGTGTCCAGGTGAGGGTACGACAACGATTTAGGGTGAGCATGCGTGTGAGGGTGCGGGTTAGTGTTAGCGTACGGGTTAGGATTAGGGGACGGGTGAGTGTCAGGCTTCGGCGAATGGTTAGGGTTAGGGTTCGGGCTAGGGTTAGGTTTAGGGGACGGGGACGGTTTAGGGTCCAGGTGAGGGTACGACAACGTTTCAGGGGGAGCGTGCGTGTGAGGGCGCGGTTTAGTGTTAGCGTACGTGTTAGGATTAGGGGACGGGTGAGGGTCAGGCTTCGGGGAAGGATTAGGGTTAGGGTTCGGTCTAGGGTTAGGGTTAGGGGACGGGGACGGTTTAGCGTCCAGGTGAGGGTACAACAACGGTTTAGGGGGAGCGTGCATGTCAATGTGCGGGTTAGTGTTAGCGTCCGCTTTAGGATTAGGGGAAGGGTAAGGGTCAGGCTTCGGGGAAGGTTTATGGTTAGTGTTCGGGCTAGAGTTAGGCTTAGGGGACGGGGAAGGTTTAGGGTCCAGGTGAGGGTACGACAACGCTTGAGGGTGAGCGTGTGTGTGAGGGCATGTGTTAGTGTTACCGTACGGGTTAGGATTAGGGGACGGGTGAGGGTCAGGCTTCGGGGAAGTGTTAGTGTTAGGGTTCGGGCTAGGGTTAGGGTTAGGTGACGGGGACGATTTAGGGTCAAGGTGAGTGTACGACAACGCTTTAGGGTGAGCGTGCGTGTGAGGGCGTGTGTTAGTGTTACCGTACGGGTTAGGATTAGGGGACGGGTGAGGGTCAGGCTTCGGGGAAGTGTTAGGGTTAGGGTTCTGGCTAGGGTTAGGGTTAGGGGATCGGGACGGTTTAGGGTCCAGGTGAGGGTACGACAACGCTTTACGGGGAGCGTGCGTGTGAGGGCGCGGAATAGTGTTAGCATCCAGGTTAGGATTAGGGGACGGGTTAGTGTCAGGTTTCGGGGAAGTGTTAGAGTTAGGGTTCGGGCTAGGGTTAGGGTTAGGAGACGGGGACGGTTTACTGTCCAGGTGATTGTACGACAACGCTTTAGTAGTAGCGTGCATGTGAGGGTGCGGTTTAGTGTTAGCGTACGGGTTAGGATTAGGGGACGGGTGAGGGTCAGGCTTCGGGGAAGGGTTAGAGTTAGGGTTCGGGATAGGGTTAGGGTTAGGGGACGGGGACGGTTTAGGGTCCAGGTGAGGGTACGACAACGCTTTAGGGGGAGCGAGCGTGTGAAAGCGTGGGTTAGTGTTAGCGTACGGGTTAGGATTAGGGGACGGGTGAGGGTCAGGCTTCGGAGAAGGGTTAGGGTTAGCGTTAGGTCTAGGGTTAGGGTTATGGGACGGGGACGGTTTAGGGTCCAGGTGAGGGTACGACAACGCTTTAGGGGGAGCGTACGTGTGAGGGTGTGGGTTATTGTTAGCATACGGGTTAGGATTAGGGGACGGGTGAGTGTCAGGCTTCGGGGAAGGGTTAGGGTTAGGGTTCGGGCTAGGGTTAGGGTTAGGGGAAGGGGACGGTTTAGGGTCCAGGTGAGGGTACAACAACGCTTTAGGGTAAGCGTGAGTGTGAGGCCACGGGTTAGTGTTAGCGTACGGGTTAGGATAAGGGGATGTGTGAGGTTCAGGCTTCGGCGAAGTGTTAGCGTTAGGGTTCGGGCTAGGGTTAGGGTTAGGGGACGGGGACGGTTTAGGATCCAGTTGAGGGTACGACAAAGTTTTAGGGGGAGCGTGCATGTGAGGGCGCGTGTTAGTGTTAGCATACGGGTTAGGAGTAGGGAACGGGTGTGGGTCAGGCTTCGGGGAAGGGTTAGGTTTAGGGTTCAGGCTAGGGTTAGTGTTAGGGGACTGGGATGGTTTAGGGTCCAGGTGAGGGTACGACAACGCTTTAGGGGGAGCGGTCATGTGAGGGCGCGGGTTAGTGTTTGCGTACGGGTTAGGATTAGGTGACGGGTGAGGGTCAGGCTTCCGGGAAGGGTTAGGGTTAGGGTTCGGGCTAGGGTTAGGGTTAGGGGACGGGGACGGTTTAGGGTCCAGGTGAGGGTACAATAATGCTTTAGGGAGCGTGTGCGTGTGGGGGCGCGGGTTAGTGTTAGCGTACGTGTTAGGATTAGGGGACGGGTGAGGGTCAGGCTTCGGGGAAGGGTTAGGGTTAGGGTTCGGGCTAGGGTTAGGGTTAGGGGACGGGGACGGTTTAGGGTCTAGATGAGGGTACGACAACACTTTAGGGTGAGCGTGAGTGTGAGGGCGCGGGTTAGTGTTAGCGTACGGGTTAGGATTAGGGGATGGTTGAGGGTCAGGCTTCGGCGAAGTGTTAGGGTTAGGGTTCGGGCTAGGGTTAGGGTTAAGGGACGGGGACGGTTTAGGATCCAGGTGAGGGTACGACAACGATTTAGGGGGAGCGTGCGTGTGAGGGCATGTGTTAGTGTTAGCGTACGTGTTAGGATTAGGGGACGGGTGAGTGTCAGGCTTCGGGGACGTGTTAGGGTTATGGTTCGGGCTAGGGTTAGTGTTAGGGGACTGGGATGGTTTAGGGTCCAGGTCAGGGTACGACAACGCTTTAGGGGGAGCGGTCGTGTGAGGGCGCGGGTTAGTGTTTGCGTACGGGTTAGGATTAGGTGACGGGTGAGTGTCAGGCTTCGGGGAAGGGTTAGGGTTAGGGTTCGGGCTAGGGTTAGGGTTAGGGGACGGGGACGGTTTAGGGTCCAGGTGAGGGTACGACAACGCTTTAGGTTGAGCATGCGTCTGAGGGCGTGGGTTAGTGTTAGCGTACGGGTTAGAATTAGGGGACGGGTGAGGGTCAGGCTTCGGGGAAGTGTTTGGGTTACGGTTCGGGCTAGGGTTAGGGTTAGGTGACGGGGACGATTTAGGGTCAAGGTGAGTGTACGAATATGGCTAGGGTTAGGGTTACGGGACGGGGACGGTTTAGTGTCCAGGTAAGGGTTCGACAACGCTTTAGGGGGAGCGGGCGTGTGTGGGCGCGGGTTAGTGTTTGCGTACGGGTTAGGATTAGGGGACGGGTGAGGGTCAGGCTTCGGAGAAGGGTTAGGGTTAGGGTTCGGGCTAGGGTTAGGGTTAGGGGACGGGGATGGTTTAGGGTCCTATTGAGGGTACGACAACGCTTTAGGGGGAGCGTGCGTGTGAGGGCGTGGGTTACTGTTAGCGTACGGGTTAGGATTAGGGGAAGGGTGAATGTGAGCCCTCGGGGAAGTGTTAGGGTTAGGGTTCGGGCTAGGGTTAGGGTTAGGGGATGGGGTCGGTATAGGGTCCAGGTGAGGGCACGACAACGCTTTACAGGGAGCGTGCGTGTGAGGGCGTGGGTTAGTGGTAGCATACGGGTTAGGATTAGGGGACGGGTGAGGGTCAGGCTTCGGGGAAGGGTTAGGGTTAGGGTTCGGGCTAGGTTTAGGGTTAGGGGACGGGCACGGTTTAGGGTCCAGGTGAGTGTACGACAACGCTTTAGGGGTAGCGTGCGTGTGAGGGCGCGGGTTAGTGTTAGCGTACGGGTTAGGATTAGGGGAAGGGTGAGGGTCAGGCTTCGGGGAAGTGTTAGCGTTAGGTTTTGGGCTAGGGTTAGGGTTAGGGGATGGGGACGGTTTAGGGTCCAGGTGAGGGTACGACAACGCTTTAGGGGGAGCGTGCGTGTGAGGGCGTGAGTTAGTGTTAGCGTCCGTGTTAGGATGAGGGGACGGTTGAAGGTCAGGCTTCGGAGAAGGGTTAGGGTTAGGGTTCGGACTAGGGTTAGGTTTAGGGGACGGGGACGGTTTAGGGTCCAGGTGAGGGTACGACAACGCTTTAGGGGGAGCGTGCGTGTGAGGGCGCGGGTTAGTGTTAGCGTACGGGTTAGGATTAGGGGACGGGAGAGGGCCAGGCTTCGGGGAAGCGTTAGGGTTAGGGTTCGGGCTAGGGTTAGGGTTAGGGGACGGGGACGGTATAGGGTCCAGGTGAGGGTACGACAACGCTTTAGGGGGAGCGTGTGTGTGAGGGCGCGGGTTAGTATTAGCGTACAGGTTAGGATTTGGGGACGGGTGAAGGTCAGGCATCGGGGAAGGGTTAGGGTTAGGGTTAGCGCTAGGGTTAGGGTTAGGGGATGGGGACGGTTTAGGGTCCAGGTGAGGGTACGACAACGCTCTTGGGGGAGCGTGAGAGTGAGGGCGCGGTTTAGTGTTAGTGTACAGGTTAGGATTAGGGGACGGGTGATGGTCAGGCTTTGGGGAAGGGTTAGGGTTAGGGTTCGGGCTAGGGTTAGTGTTAGGGGTCGGAGGCAGTTTTGGGTCCAGCTGAGGGTACGAAAATTCTTTAGGGTGAGCGTGAGTGTGAGGGCGCGGGTTCGTGTTAGCGTACGGGTTAAGATTAGGGGACGGGTGAGGGTCAGGCTTCAGGGAAGGGTTAGGGTTAGGGTTCAGGCTAGGGTTAGGGTTAGGGGACGGGGACGGTTTTGGGTCCAGGTGAGGGTACGACAACGCTTAGTGTGAGCGTGCGTGTGAGGGCACGGGTTAGTGTTAGCGTACGGGTTAGGATTAGGGGACGGATGAGGGTCAGGCTTCGGGGAAGGGTTAGGTTTAGCGTTAAGACTAGGGTTAGGGTTAGGGGACGGGGACGGTTTAGGGTCCAGGTGAGGGTACGACAACGCTTTAGGGGTAGCGTGCGTGTGAGGGCGTGGGTTAGTGTTAACATACGGGTTAGGATTAGGGGACGGGTGAGGGTCAGGCTTCGGGAAAGTGTTAGGGTTAGGGTTCGGGCTAGGGTTAGCGTTAGGTGACGGGGACTATTTAGGGTCAAGGTGAGTGTACTACAATGCTTTAGGGTGAGCGTGTGTGTGAGGGCATGGGATAGTGTTAGCGTACGGGTTAAGATTAGGGGACGGGTCATGGTCAGGCCTCGGGGAAATTTTAGGGTTAGGGTTCGGGATAGGGTTAGGGTTAGGGGACGGGGACGGTTTAGCTTCCAGGTGAGGGTACGACAACGCTTTAGGGGGTGTGTGGGTGTGAGGGCGTGGGTCAGTGTTAGCGTACGCGTTAGGATTAGGGAACGGGTGATGGTCAGGCCTCGGGGAAGGGTTAGGGTTAGGGTTCGGGCTAGGGTTAGGGTTACGAGACGGGGATGGTTTAGGGTCCAGTTGAGGGTACGACAACGCTTTAGGGGGAGCGTGCGTGTGAGGGCGTGGGTTAGTGTTAGCATACGGGTTAGTATTAGGGGACGGGTGAGGGTAGGCTTCGGGGAAGGGTTAGGGTTAGGGATAAGGCTAGGGTTAGGGTTAGGGGACGGGGACGGTTTAGGGCCCCGGTGAGGGTACGACAACGCTTTAGGGGGATCGTGCGTGTGAGGGCGCGGGTTAGTGTTAGCATACGGGTTAGGATTAGGGGACGGGTGAGGGTCAGGCTGACGCGAAGGGTTAGGGTTAGGGTTCGGGATAGGGTTAGGGTTAGGGGATGGGGACGGTTTAGGGTCCAGGTGACGGTACGACAATGCTTTAGGGGGAGTGTGCGTGTGAGGGCGTGGGTTAGTGTTAGCGTACGGGTTAGGATTAAGGTACGGGTGAGGGTCAGGCTTCGGGGAAGGGTTAGGGTTACGATTCGGGCTAAGGTTAGGGTTAGGGGACTGGGACAGTTTAGGGTCCAGGTCAGGGTACGACAATGCTTTAGGGTGAGCGTGCGTGTGAGTGCGTGGGTTAGTGTTAGGGTACAGGTTAGGATTAAGGGACCGGTGAGTGTCAGGCTTCGGGGAAGGGTTAGGTTTAGGGTTCGGGCTAGGGTTAGGGTTAGGGGACGGGGACGGTTTAGGGTCCAGGTGAGGGTACAACAACGCTTTAGGGGGAGCGTGCGTGTGAGGGCGCGTGTTAGTGTTAGCGTACGTGTTAGGATTAGGTGACGGGTGAGGGTCAGGCTTCGGCGAAGTGTAAGGGTTAGGGTTTGGGGTATGGTTAGGGTTAGGGGATGGGGACGGTTTAAGATCCAGGTGAGGGTACGACAACGCTTTAGGAGGATCGTGCGTGTGAGGGCGCGGGTTAGTGTTAGCGTACGGGTTAGGATTAGTGGACGGGTGAGTGTCAGGCTTCGGGGAAGGGTTAGGGTTACGGTTCGGATTAAGGTTAGGTTTACGGGACTGGGACCGTTTAGGGTCCAGGTCAGGGTACGACAACGCTTTAGTGGGAGGGTGCGTGTGAGGGCGTGGGTTAGTGTTTGCGTATGGGTTAGGATTAGGGGACGGGTGAGGGTCAGGCTTCGGAGAAGGGTTAGGGATAGGGTTCGGGCTAGGGTTAGGGTTAGGGGACGGGGACGGTTTAAGATCCACGTGAGGGTACCACAACGCTTTAGGGGGATCGTGCGTGTGAGGGCGCCGCTTATTGTTAACCTACGGTTTAGGACTAGGGGACGGGTGAGAGTAAGGCATCGGGAAAGGGATAGGGTTAGGGTTCGGGCTAGGGTTAGGGTTAGGGGACGGGGACGGTTTAGGGTCCAGGTGAGGGTACGAAAACATTTTAGGGTGAGCGTGAGTGTGAGCGCGCGGGTTAGTGTTAGGGTACGGTTTAGGATTAGGTGACGGGTTAGAGTCAGGCTTCGGGGAAGGGTTAGAGTTAGGGATCGGGCTAGGGTTTGGGATAGGGGACGGGGACGGATTAGGGTCCAGGTGAGGGTACGACAACGCTTTAGGATGAGTGTGCATGTGAGGGCACGGGTTAGTGTTTGCGTACGGGTTAAGATTAGGGGACGGGTCATGGTCAGGCCTCGGGGAAGTTTTAGGGTTAAGGTTCAGGCTAGGGTTAGGGTTAGGGGACGGGGACGGTTTAGGGTCCAGGTGAGGGTACGACAACGCTTTAGGGGGAGCGTGCGTGTGAGGGCGTGGGTTACTGTTAGCGTACGGGATAGGATTAGGGGACGGGTGAGGGTCAGGCTTCGGAGAAGGGTTAGGGTTAGGGTTAAGGCTAGGGTTAGGGTTAGGGGGCGGGGACGTTTTAGGGTCCAGGTGAGGGTACGCAACACTTTAGGGGGAGAGTGCGTGTGAGGGTGCGGGTTAGGGTTAGCGTCCCGGTTAGGATTAGGGTACGGGTGAGGCTCAGGCTACGGGGAAGGGTTAGGGTTAGGGTTCGGGCTAGGGTTAGGGTTAGGGGACTGGGACGGTTTAGGGTTCAGGTCAGGGTACGACAACGCTTTAGGGGGAGCCTGCGTGTGAGGGTGCGGGTTAGTGTTTGCGTACGAGTTAGGATTAGGGGTCGGGTGAGTGTCAGGCTTCGGGGAAGGGTTAGGGTTAGGGTTCGGGCTAGGGTTAGCGTTATGTGACGGGGACGATTTAGGGTCAAGGTGAGTGTAGTACAATGCTTTAGGGTGAGAATGTGTGTGAGGGCACGGGTTAGTGTTAGTGTACAGGTTAAGATTAGGGGACTGGTCATGGTCAGGCCTCAGGGAAGTTTTAGGGTTAGGGTTCGGGCTAGGGTTAGGGTTAGGGGACGGGGCGGTTTAGGGTCCAGTTGAGGGTACGACAACATTTTAAGGGGAGCGTGCGTGTGAGGGTGTGGGTTAGTGTTAGCGTACGGGTTAGGATTAGGGGACGGGTGAGCGTCAGGCTTCGGGGAAGGGTTAGGGTTAGGGTTCGGGCTAGGGTTAGGGTTAGGGGACGGGGACGGTTTAGCCTCCAGGTGAGGGTACGACAACGCTTTAGGGGGAGCGTGCGTGTGAGGGCGTGGGTTAGTGTTAGCGTACGGGTTAGGATTAGGGGACGGGTGAGGGTAGGCTTCGGGGAAGGGTTAGGGTTAGGGTTAAGGCTAGGGTTAGGGTTAGGGGACGGGGACGGTTTAGGGCCCCGGTGAGGGTACGACAACGCTTTAGTGGGATCGTGCGTGTGAGGGCGCGGGTTAGTGTTAGAGTACGGGTTAGGATTAGGGGACGGGTGAGGGTCAGGCTTAGGCGAAGCTTTAGAGTTAGGGTTCGGGCTAGGGTTAGGTTTAGGGGACGGGGACGGTTTAGGGTCCAGGTGAGGGTACGACAATGCTTTAGGGGGAGTGTGAGTGTGAGGGCGTGGATTAGTGTTAGCGTTCGGTTTAGGATTAAGGTTCGGTTGAGGGTCAGGCTTCGGGGAAGAGTTAGGGTTACGATTCGGGCTAAGGTTTGGGTTAGGGGACTGGGACAGTTTAGGGTCCAGGTCAGGGTACGACAATGCTTTAGGGTGAGCGTGCGTGTGAGTGCGTGGGTTAGAGTTAGGGTACAGGTTAGGATTAAGGGACCGGTGAGTGTCAGGCTTCGGGGAAGGGTTAGGGTTAGGGTTCGGGCTAGGTTTAGGGTTAGGGGACGGGGACGGTTTAGGGTACAGGTGAGGGTACGACAACGCTTTAGGGTGAGCGTGCATGTGAGGGTGCGGGTTAGTGTTAGCGTACGGGTTAGGATTAGGGGACGGGTGAGGGTCAGGCTTCAGCGAAGTGTTAGGGTTAGGGTTCGGGCTACGGTTAGGGTTAGGGGACGGGGGCGGTTTAGGGTCCAGGTGAGGGTACGACAACGCTTTAGGGGGAGCGTGCGTGTGAGGGTGTGGGTTAGTGTTAGCGTACGGGTTAGGATTAGGCGACGGGTGAGAGTCAGGTTTCGGAAAAGGGTTAAGGTTATGGTTCGGGCTAGGCTTAGTGTTAGGGGACAGAGACGGTTTAGTATCCAGGTCAGGGTACGACAACGCTTTAGGAGGAGCGTGCGTGTGAGGGCGTGGGTTACTGGTAGCGTACGGTTTAGGATTAGGGGACGGGTGAGGGTCAGGATTCGGGGAAGGGTTAGGGATAGGGTTCGGGCTAGGGTTAGGGTTAGGGGTCGGGGACGGTTTAGGGTCCAGGAGAGGGTACGACAACGCTTTACGGGGAGCGTGCGTGTGAGGGCGCGGGTTAGTGTTAGCGTAAGGGTTAGGATTAGGGGACGGGTGAGGGTCAGGCTTAGGCAAAAGGTTAGGGTTAGGTTTCGGGCTAGGGTTAGGTTTCGGGCTAGGGTTAGGTGTAGGGGACGGGGACGGTTTAGGGTCCAGGTGAGCGTATGACAACGCTTTAGGGGGAGCGTGCGAGTGAGGGAGCGGGTTACTGTTTCCGTACGGGTTAGGATTAGGGGACGGGTGAGGGTCAGGCTTCGAGGAAGGGTTAGGGTTAGGGTTCGGGCTAGGGTTAGGGTTAGGGTACGGGGACGGTTTAGGGTCCAGCTGAGGGTACGCAACGCTTTAGGGGGAGTGTGCGTGTGAGGGCGCGGGTTAGTGTTAGCGTCCCGGTTAGGATTACGGGACGGTTGAGGGTCAGGTTTCGTGGAAGGGTTAGGGTTAGGGTTCGGGCTAGGGTTAGGGTTAGGGGACGGGGACGGTTTAGGGTGTAGATGAGGGTACGACAACACCTTAGGGTGAGCGTGAGTGTGAGGGTGCAGGTTAGTGTTAGCATACGGGTTAGGATTGCGGGACGGATGAGGATCAGGCTTCGGCGAAGTGTTAGTGTTAGGTTTCGGGCTAGGGTTAGGGTTAGAGGACGGTGATGGTTTAAGGTCCATGTGAGGGTACGACAACACTTTAGGGGGAGCGAGCGTGTGAGGGCACGTGTTAGTGTTAGCGTACGTGTTAGGATTAGGGGACGGGTGAGGGTCAGGCTTCGGGGAAGGGTTAGGGTTAGGGTTCGGGCTAGGGTTACTGTTAGGGGACTGGGATGGTTTATGGACTAGGTCAGGGTACGAAAACACTTTAGGGGGAGCGGTCGTGTGAGGGTGCGTGTTAGTGTTTGCGTACGGGTTAGGATTAGGTGACGGGTGAGGGTCAGGCTTCAAAGAAGGGTTAGGGTTAGGGTTCGCACTAGGATTAGGGTTAGGGGACGGGGACGGTTTAGGGTCCAGGTGAGTGTACGACAACGCTTTAGGTTGAGCATGCGTCTGAGGGCGCGGGTTAGTGTTAGCGTACGGGTTAGGATTAGGGGACGGGTGAGGGTCAGGCTTCGGGGAAGGGTTAGGGTTAAGGTTCGGGCTAGGGTTAGTGTTAGGGGACGGGGACGATTTACGGTCAAGGTGAGTGTACGACAACGCTTTAGGGTGAGCGTGCGTCTGAGGGCGCGGGTTAGTGTTAGCGTCCGTGTTAGGATTAGGGGATGGGTGAGGGTCAGGTTTCGGGGAAGGGTTAGGGTTAGGGTTCGGCCTAGGGTTAGGGTTATGGGACGGGGTCGGTTTACGTCCAGATGAGGGTACGACAACGCTTTAGGGGGAGCGTGCGTGTGAGGATGCGGGTTAGTATTAGCGTACGGGTTAGGATTAGGGAACGGGTGAGGGTCAGGCTTAGGGGAAGGGTTAGGGTTAGGGTTCGGGCTAGGGTTAGGGTTAGGGGATGGGGACGGTTTAGGGTCCAGGTGAGGGTACGACAACGCTCTTGTGGGAGCGTGCGAGTGAGGGCGCGGGTTAGTGTTAGCATCCGTGTTAGGACTAGGGGACGGGTGAGAGTCAGGCTTCGGAGAAGGATTAGGGTTACGGTTCGGGCTAGGGTTAGGGTTAGGGGACGGGGATGGTTTAGGGTCCAGGTGAGGGTATGACAACGCTTTAGGGTGAGCGTGCGTGTGAGGGCGCGGGTTAGTGTTAGCGTATGGTTTAGGATTAGGGGACGGGTGAGGGTCAGGCTTCGAGGAAGTGTTAGGGTTAGTGTTCGGGCTAGGGTTAGTGTTAGGGGACGGGGACAATTTTGGGTCCAGTTGAGGGTACGAGAACACTTTATGGTGAGCGTGAGTGTGAGGGCGCGGGTTAGTGTTAGCGTACGGGTTAGGATTACGGGACGGGTGAGGGTCAAGCTTCGGCGAAGTGTTAGTGTTAGGGTTCGTGCTAGGGTTAGGGTTAGAGGACGGGGACGGTTTAGGGTCCATGTGAGGTTACGACAAAGCTTTATGGGGAGCGTGCGTGTGAGAGCGCGTGTTACTGTTTGCGTATGGGTTAGGATTAGGGGACGGGTGAGGGTCTGGCTTCGGGGAAGGGTTAGGGTTAGGGTTCGGGCTAGGGTGAGGGTTAGGGGACGGGGACGGTTTAGGGTCCAGGTGAGGGTATGACAACGCTTTAGGTTGAGCATGCGTCTGAGGGCGCGCGTTAGTGTTAGCGTACGGGTTAGGATTAGGGGACGTGTGAGGGTCAGGCTTCGGGGAATGGTTAGGGTTAGGGTTCGGGCTAGGGTTAGTGTTACGGGACTGGGATTGTTTAGGGTCCATTTCAGGGTACGACAACGCTTTAGGGGGAGCGGTCGTGTGAGGGCGCGGGTTAGTGTTTGCGTACGGGTTAGGGTTATCTGACGGGTGAGGGTCAGGCTTCGGGGAAGGGTTAGGGTTAGGGTTCGGGCTAGGGTTAGGGTTAGGGGACGGGGACGGTTTAGGGTCCAGGTGAGGTGACGACAATGCTTAAGGGGGAGCGTGCGTGTGAGGGCGCGGGTTAGTGTTAGCGTACGATTTAGGATTAGGGCACTGGTCACGGTCAGGCTTCAGGGAAGTGTTAGGGTTAGGTTTCGGGCTAGGGTTAGGAATAGGGGACGGGGACGGTTTAGGGTCCAGGTGAGGTTACGACAAGTCTTTAGGGGGAGTGTGCGTGTGCGGGCGCGGGTTAGTGTTAGCGTACGGGTTAGGATTAGGGGACGGGTGAGGGTCAGGCTTCGGGGAAGGGTTAGTGTTAGGGTTCGCGCTAGGGTTAGGGTTAGGGGAAGGGGACGGTTTAGGGTCCAGGTGAGGGTACAACAACGCTTTAGGTTGAGCATGCGTCGGATGGCGCAGGTTAGTGTTAGCGTACGGGTTAGGATTAGGGAACGGGTGAGGGTCAGGCTTCGGGGAAGGGTTAGGTTTAGGGTTCGGGCTAGGGTTAGGGTTAGGGGACGGGGAAGATTTAGGGACAAGGTGAGTGTACGACAACAATTTAGGGTGAGTGTGCGTGTGAGAGCGAGGGATAGTGTTAGCGTACGGGTTAGGATTACGGGACGGGTGAGGGTCAGGCTTCGGGGAAGTGTTAGGGTTAGGGTTTGGGCTAGGGTTAGGGTTAGGGGACGGGGACGGTTTAGGGTCTAGATGAGGGTACGACAACGCTTTATGGTGAGCGTGACTGTGAGGGCGCGGGTTAGTGTTAGCGTACGGGTTAGGATTACGGGACGGGTGAGGGTCAAGCTTCGGCGAAGTGTTAGTGTTAGGGTTCGGGCTAGGGTTAGGGTTAGAGGACGGGGACGGTTTAGGGTCCATGTGAGGGTACGACAAAGCTTTAGGGGGAGGGTGCGTGTGAGAGCGCGTGTTAGTGTTAGTGTACGGGTTAGGATTACGGGACGGGTGAGGGTCAGGCTTCGGGGAAGGGTTAGGGTTAGGGTTCGGGCTAGGGTTAGGGTTAGGGGACGGGGACGGTTTAGGGTCCTGGTGAGGGCACGACAACGCTTTAGGTTGAGCATGCGTCTGAGGGCGCGCGTTAGTGTTAGCGTATGGGTTAGGATTAGGGGACGGGTGAGGGTCAGGCTTCGGGGAAGGGTTAGGGTTAGGGTTCGGGCTAGGGTTAGTGTTAGGGGACTGGGATGGTTTAGGGTCCAGGTCAGTGTACGACAACGCGTTAGGGGGAGCGGTCGTGTGAGGGCGCGGTTTAGTGTTTGCGTACGGGTTAGGATTAGCTGACGGGTGAGGGTCAGGCTTCGGGGAAGGGTTAGGGTTAGGGTTCGTGCTAGGGTTAGGGTTAGGGGACGGGGACGGTTTAGGGTTCAGGTGAGGGTACGACAACGCTTTAGGTTGAGCATGCGTCTGAGGGCGTGGGTTAGTGTTAGCGTACTGGTTAGGATTAGGGGACGGGTGAGGGTCAGGCTTCGGGGAAGTGTTAGGGTTAGGGTTCGGGCTAGGTTTAGGGTTAGGTGACGGGGACGATTTAGGTTCAAGGTGAGTGTATGACAATGCTTTAGGGTGAGCGTACGTGTGAGGGCGTGGGTTAGTTTTAGCGTACGGGTTAGGATTAGGGGACTGGTGAGGGTCAGGCTTCGGGGAAGGGTTAGGGTTAGGGTTCGGGCTAGGGTTTGGGTTAGGGGAAAGGGACGGTTTAGGGTCCAGATGAGGGTACGACAACACTTTAGGGTGTGCGTGAGTGTGAGGGCGCGGGTTAGTGTTAGCGTCCGGGTTAGGATTAGGGGACGGGTGAGGGTCAGGCTTTGGGGAAGGGTTAGGGTTATGGTTGGGGCTAGGGTTAGGGTTAGGGGACGGGGACGGTTTAGGGTCCAGGTGAGGTTACGACAACGCTTCAGGGGGAACGTGCGTGTGAGGGCGCGGGTTATTGTTAGCGTACGATTTAGGATTAGGGCACGGGTCACGGTCAGGCTTCAGGGAAGGTTTAGGGATAGGGTTCGGGCTAGGGTTAGGTTTAGGGGACGGGGACGGTTTAGGGTCCAAGTGAGGGTACGACAAGTCTTTAGGGGGAGTGTGCGTGTGCGGGCGCGGGTTAGTGTTATCGTACGGGTTAGGATTGGGGACGGGTGAGGGACAGGCATCGGGGAATGGTTAGGGTTAGGGTTCGGGCTAGGGTTAGGGTTAGGGGACGGGGACGGTTTAGGGTCCAGGTGAGAGTACGACAACGCTTTAGGGGGAGCGTGTGTGTGAGGGCGCGGGTTAGAGTTAGCGTAAGGTTTAGGATTAGGGGACGTGTGAGGGTCAGGCTTCAGGAAAGGGTTAGTGTTAGGGTTTGGGCTAGGGTTAGGGTTAGGGGACGGGGACGGTTTAGGGTTCATAGGAGTGTATGATAATGCTTCAGGGGGAGCGTGCATGTGAGAGCGCGTGTTAGCGTTAGCGTACGGTGTAGGATTAGGGGACGGGTGAGGGTCAGGCTTCGGGGAAGCTTTAGGGTTAGGGTTCGGGTTAGGGTTAGGGTTAGGGGAAGCGGACGGTTTAGGGTCCAGGTGAGGGTACAACAACGCTTTACGTTGAGCATGCGTCTGAGGGCGCGGGTTAGTGTTAGCGTACGGGTTAGGATTAGGGGACGGGTGAGGGTCAGGCTTCAGGGAAGGGTTAGGGTTATGGTTCGGTCTAGGGTT
Organism: Globicephala melas; assembly: GCF_963455315.2. Lineage (NCBI taxonomy): Eukaryota > Metazoa > Chordata > Mammalia > Artiodactyla > Delphinidae > Globicephala > Globicephala melas. The sequence continues at coordinate 64,671,175 of NC_083314.1, forward strand.
AGGGTTAGGGGACGGGGACGGTTTAGGGTCCTGGTGAGGGTACGACAACGCTTTAGGTTGAGCATGCGTCTGAGGGCGCGGGTTAGTGTTAGAGTCCGGGTTAGGATTAGGGGACGGGTGAGGGTCAGGCTTCGGGGAAGAGTTAAGGTTAGTGTTCGGGCTAGGGTTAGGGTTAGGGGACGGGGACAGTTTTGGGTCCAGGTGAGGGTACGACAACTCTTTAGGGTGAGCGTGAGTGTGAGGGCGCGGGTTCGTGTTACCGTACGGGTTCAGATTAGGGGACGAGAGAGTGTCAGGCTTTGGGGAAGGGTTAGGGTTAGGGTTCGGGCTAGGGTTGGATTACGGGACGGGGTCGGTTTAGGGTCCAGGTGAGGGTACGACAACGCTTTAGGGGGAGCGTGCGTGTGAGGGTGCGGGTTAGTGTTAGCGTACGTGTTAGGATTAGGGGACGGTTGATGGTCAGGCCTCGGGGAAGGGTTAGGGTTAGGGTTCGGGCTAGGTTTAGGGTTACGGGACGGGGATGGTTTAGGGTCCAGGTGAGGGTACGACAACGCTTTAGGGGGAGCGTGCGTGTGAGGGCGTGGGTTAGTGTTAGCATACGGGTTAGGATTAAGGGACGGGTGAGCGTCAGGCTTCGGGGAAGCGTTAGGGTTAGGGTTCGGGCTAGGGTTAGGGTTAGGGGACGGGGTCGGTTTAGGGTCCAGGTGAGGGTACGACACCGCTTTAGGGGGAGCGTGCGTGTGAGGGCGCGGGTTAATATTAGCGTACAGGTTAGGATTAGGGGACGGGTGAGGGTCAGGCTTCGGGGAAGTGTTAGGGTTAGGGTCAGGGCTAGGTTTAGGGTTAGGGGATGGGGACGTTTTAGGGTCCAGGTGAGGGTACGACAACGCTCTTGGGGGAGCGTGCGAGTGAGGGCGTGGGTTAGTGTTAGCGTACAGGTTAGGATTAGGGGACGGGTGAGGGTCAGGCTTCGGGAAAGTGTTAGTGTTAGGGTTCGGGCTAGGGTTAGGGTTAGGGGATGGGGACGGTTTAGGGTCCAGGTGAGGGTACGACAACGCTCTTGGGGGAGCGTGCAAGTGAGGGTGCGGGTAAGTGTTAGCGTATGGGTTAGGATTAGGGGACGGGTGAGGGTCAGGCTTCGGCGAAGGGTTAGGGTTAGGGTTAGGGCTAGGGTTAGGGTTAGCGGACGGGGACGGTTTAGGGTCCTGGTGAGGGTACGACAACGCTTTAGGTAGAGCATGCGTCTGAGGGCGCGGGTTAGTGTTAGAGTCCGGGTTAGGATTAGGGGACGGGTGAGGGTCAGGCTTCGGGGAAGAGTTAGGGTTAGTGTTCGGGCTAGGGTTAGGGTTAGGGGACGGGGACAGTTTTGGGTCCAGGTGAGGTACGACAACTCTTTAGGGTGAGCGTGAGTGTGAGGGCGCGGGTTCGTGTTAGCGTACGGGTTAAGATTAGGGGACGGGTGAGGGTCAAGCTTCGGGGAAGGGTTAGGGTTAGGGTTCGGGCTAGGGTTAGGGTTAGGGGATGGGGACGGTTTAGGGTCAAGGTGAGGTTACGACAACGCTCTTGGGGGAGCGTGCGAGTGACGGCGCGGGTTAGTGTTAGCGTACAGGTTAGGATTAGGGGACGGGTGAGGGTCAGGCTTCGGGGAAGGGTTAGGGTTAGGTTTCAGGCTAGGGTTAGTGTTAGGGGACTGGGATGGTTTAGGGACTAGGTCAGGTTAAGACAACGCTTTAGGGGGAGCGTGCGTGTGAGGGTGCGGGTTAGTGTTAGCGTACAGGTTAGGGTTATGGGACGGGTGAGGGTCAGGCTTCGGGGAAGGGTTAGGGTTAGGGTTCGGTCTAGGGTTAGGGTTAGGGGATGGGGACGGTTTAGGGTCCAGGTGAGGGTACGACAACGATTTAGGGGGAGCGTGCGTGTGAGGGCGCGAGTTAGTGTTAGCGTCCGTGTTAGGATTAGGGGACAGGTGAGTGTCAGTCTTCGGGGAAGGGTTAGGGTTAGGGTTCGGGCTAGGGTTAGGGTTAGGGGACCAGGATGATTTAGGGTCAAGGTGAGGGTATGACAACGCTTTAGGGTGACCGTTCGTGTGAGGGTGCTGGTTAGTGTTAGCGTACGTGTTAGGATTAGGGGACGGTTGAGGGTCAGGCTTCGGGGAAGTTTTAGTGTTAGGTTTCAGGCTAGGGTTAGGGTTAGGGGACGGGGACGGTTTAGGGTCCATGTGAGAGTACGACAACGCTTTAGAGGGAGCGTGTGTGTGAGGGCGCGGTTTAGTGTTAGCGTACGGGTTAGGATTAAGGGACGGTTGAGGGTCAGGCTTCGGGGAAGTTTTAGGGTTCGGGTTCGCTCTAGGGTTAGGGTTAGCGGACGGGGACGGTTTAGGATGCAGGTGAGGGTACGACAACGCTTTAAGGGGAGCGTGTGTGTGAGGGCGTTGGTTAGTGTTAGCGTACGGGTTAGGATTAGGGGACGGGTGAGGGTCAGGCTTCGGGGAAGGTTTAGGGTTAGGGTTCAGGCTCGGGTTAGGGTTAGGGGACAGGGACGTTTTAGGGTACAGGTGAAGGTAGGACAACGCTTTAGGGGGAGCGTGCGTGTGAGGGCGCAGGTTAGTGTTAGCGTACGGGTTAGGATTAGGGGACGGGTGAGTTCAGGCTTCGGGGAAGGGTTAGGTTTAGGGTTCGGGCTAGGGTTAGGGTTAGGGGACGGGGACGGTTTAGGGTCCAGGTGAGGGTACGACAACACTTTAGGGTGAGCGTGCGTGTGAGGGCGCGGGTTAGTGTTAGCGTACAGATTAGGATTAGGGGACGGGTGAGGGTCAGGCTTCGGGGAAGGGTTAGGGTTAGGGTTCGGGCTAGGGTTAGGGTTAGGGGACGGGGACGGTTTAGGGTCCAGGTGAGGGTACGACAATGCTTTAGGGGGAGTGTGCGTGTGAGAGCGCAGTTTAGTGTTAGCGTACGGGTTAGGATTATGGGACGGGTGAGAGTCAGGCTTCTGGGAAGGGTTAGGGTTAGGGTTCGGGCTAGGGTTAGGTCTAGGGGAAGGGGACGGTTTAGGGTCCAGGTGAGGGTACGACAACGCTTTAGGGGGAGCGAGCGTGTTAGGGCGCAGGTTAGTGTTAGCGTACGGGTTAGGATTAGGGGACGGGTGAGGGTCAGGCTTCGGCGAAGGGTTAGGGTTAGGGTTCGGGCTAGGGTTAGGGTTAGGGGACGGGGACGGTTTCGGGTCCAGGTGAGGGTATGACAATGCTTTAGGTTAAGCATGCGTCTGAGGGCGCGGGTTAGTGTTAGCGTACGGGTTAGGATTAGGGGACGGGTGAGGGTCAGACTTCGGGGAAGGGTTAGGGTTAGGGTTCGTGCTAGGGTTAGGGTTAGGGGATGGGGACGGTTTAGGGTCGAGATGAGGGTACGACAACATTTTAGGGTGAGCGTGAGTGTGAGGGCGCGGGTTAGTGTTAACGTACGGGTTAGGATTATGGGACGGGTGAGGGTCAGGCTTCAGCGAAGTGTTAGTGTTAGGGTTCGGGCTAGGGTTAGGGTTAGAGGACGGGGATGGTTTAGGGTCCATGTGAGGGTACGACAACGCTTTAGGGGGAGCATGCGTGTGAGGGCACGTGTTAGTCTTAGCGTACGTTTTAGGATTAGGGGACGGGTGAGTGTCAGGCTTCGGAGAAGGGTTAGGGTTAGCGTTAGTGCTAGGGTTAGGGTTAGGGGACGGGGACGGTTTAGGGTCCAGGTGAGGGTACGACAACGCTTTAGGGGGAGCATGCGTGTGAGGGCGCGGGTTAGTGTTAGCGTCCGTGTTAGGATTAGGGGACGGGTGAGGGTCAGGCTTCGGGGAAGGGTTCGGGTTAGGGTTCGGGCTATGGTTAGGGTTAGGGGAAGGGGACGGTTTAGGGTCCAGGTGAGGGTACGAAAACGGTTTAGGGTGAGCGTGAGTGTGAGGCCGCGGGTTAATGTTCGCGTACGGGTTAGGATTAGGGGAGGGGTGAGGGTCAGGCTTCGGCGAAGTGTTAGGTTTAGGGATCGGTCTAGGGTTAGGGTTAGGTGACGGGGACTCTTTAGGGTCGAGGTGAGGGTACGACAAGGCTTTAGGGGGAGAATGCGTGTGAGGGCGCAGGTTAGTGTTAGCGTACGGGTTAGGATTAGGGGACTTGTGAGGGTCAGCCTTCGGGGAAGGGTTAGGGTTAGTGTTCGGGCTAGGGTTAGGGTTAGGGGACGGGGAAGGTTTAGGGTCCAGGTGAGGGAACGACAACGCTTGAGGGTGAGCGTGCGTGTGAGGGCGCGGGTTAGTGTTAGCGTACGGGTTAGCATTAGGGGATGGGTGATGATCAGGCTTCGGCGAGCGGTTAGGTTTAGGGTTCGGGCTACGGTTAGGGTTAGGAGTAGGGGACGGTCTAGGGTCCAGGTGAGGGTACGACAACGCTTTATGGGGAGCGTGTGTGTGAGGGTGCGGGATAGTGTTAGCGTCCAGGTTAGTATTAGGGGATGGGTGAGTGTTAGGCTTCGGGGTAGGGTTAGGGTTAGGGTTCCGGCTAGGGTTAGGGTTAGGGGACGGGGACGGTTTAGGGTCCAGGTGAGGGTACGACAACGCTTTAGGGTGAGCGTGCGTGTGAGGGCGCAGGTTAGTTTTAGCGTACGGGTTAGGACTAGGGGACGGGTGAGTGTCAGGCTTAGGCGAAGTGTTAGGGTTAGGGTTCGGGCTAGGGTTAGGGTTAGGGGACGGGGACGGTTTAGGATCCAGGTGAGGGTACAAAAACGATTTAAGGGGAGCGTGCATGTGAGGGCGCGGGTTAGTGTTAGCGTATGGGTTAGGATTAGGGGACGGGTGAGGTTCAGGCTTCGGGGAAGGGTTAGGTTTAGAGTTCGGGCTAGGGTTAATGTTAGGCGACGAGGACGGTTTATGGTCCAGGTGAGGGTACGACAACGTCTTAGGGGGAGCGTGCGTGTGAGGGCGCGGGTTAGTGTTAGCGTAAGGGTTAGGATTATGGGACGGGTGAGGGTCAGGCTTCAGGGAAGGGTTAGGGTTAGGGTTCCGGCTAGGGTTAGGGTTAGGGGACGGGGACGGTTTAGGGTCCAGGTGAGGGTACGACAACGCTTTAGGGTGAGCGTGCGTGTGAGGGCGCGGGTTAGTGTTAGCGTATGGGTTAGGATTAGGGGACGGGTGAGGGTCAGGCTTCGGGGAAGGGTTAGGGTTAGGGTTCGTGCTAGGGTTAGTGTTAGGGGACGGGGACAGTTTTGGGTCCAGGTGAGGGTACGACAATGCGTTAGGGTGAGCGTGAATGTGAGGGCACGGGTTCCTGTTAGCGTACCGGTTAAGATTAGGGGACGTGTGAGGGTCAGAGTTCGGGGAAGGGTTAGGGTTAGGGGACGGGGACGGTTTGGGGTCCAAGTGAGGGTACGACAACGCTTAGGGTGAGCGTGTGTGTGAGGGCGCGGGTTAGTGTTAGCGTACGGGTTAGGATTAGGGGACAGATGAGGGTCAGGCTTCGGGGAAGGGTTAGGTTTAGGGTTCGGGCTAGGGTTAGTTTTAGGGGACGGGGACGGTTTCGGGTCCAGGTGAGGGTACGACAACGCTTTAGGGGGAGCGAGCATGTCAAAGCGTGGGTTAGTGTTAGGGTACGGGTTAGGATAAGGGGACGTGTGAGGGTCAGGCTTCGGAGAAGGGTTAGGGTTAGCTTTAAGGCTAGGGTTAGGGTTAGGGGACGGGGACGGTTTAGGGTCCAGGTAATGGTACGACAACGCTATAGGGGGAGCGTGCGTGTGAGGGCGCGGGTTAGTCTTAGCGTCCGGGTTAGGATTAGGGAACGGGTGAGGGTCAGGCTCCTGGGAAGGGTTAGGGTTAGGGTTCTGGCTAGTGTTTGGGTTAGGGGACTGGGAAGGTTTAGGGTACAGGTGAGGGTACGACAATGCTTTAGGGGGAGCGTTCGTTTGAGGGCGCAGGTTAGTGTTTGTGTACGGGTTAGGATTAGGGGACGGGTGAGGGTCAGGTTCCGGGGAAGGGTTAGGTTTAGGGTTTGGGCTATGGTTAGGGTTATGGGAAGGGGACGGTTTAGGGACAGATAAGGGTACGACAACGCTTTAGGGTTAGCGTGAGTGTGAGGGCGCGGGTTAGTGTTAGCGTACGGGTTAGGATTAGGGGACGGGTGAGGGTCAGGCTTCGGCGAAGTGTTAGGGTTAGGGTTCAGGCTAGGGTAAGGGTTAAGGGAAGGGGACGGTTTAGGATCCAGGTGAGTGTACGACAACGATTTAGGGGGAGCGTGCGTGTGAGGGTGTGTGTTAGTGTTAGCGTACGGGTTAGGATTAGGGAACGGGTGAGGGTCAGGCTCCTGGGAAGGGTTAGGGTTAGAGTTCTGGCTAGGGTTAGGGTTAGGGGACTGGGAAGGTTTAGGGTACAGGTGAGGGTACGACGATGCTTTAGGGGGAGTGTGCGTTTGAGGGCGCAGGTTAGTGTTTGTGTTCGGGTTAGGATTAGGGGACGGGTGAGTGTCAGGCTCCGGGGAAGGGTTAGGTTTAGGGTTCGGGCTAGGTTTAGGGTTAGGGGACGGGGACGGTTTAGGGTCCAGGTGAGGGTACGACAATGCTTTAGGTTGAGCATGCGTCTGAGGGCGCGGGTTAGTGTTAGCCTACAGGTTAGGATTAGGGGACGGGAGAGGGTCAGGCTTCGGGGAAGGGTTAGGGTTAGGGTTCGGGCTAGGGTTAGGTTTAGGGGACTGGGACGGTTTAGGGTCCAGTTCAGGGTACGACAACGCTTTAGGGGGAGCGGGTGTGTGAGGGCGTGGGTTAGTGTTTGCGTACAGGTTAGGATTAGGTGACGGGTGAGGGTCAGGCTTCAGGGAAGGGTTAGGGTTAGGGTTCGGGCTAGGGTTAGGTTCAGGGGACGGGGACGGTTTAGGGTCCAGGTGAGGGTACGACAACGCTTTAGGGGGAGCGTGAGTGTGAGGGCACGGGTTAGTGTTAGCGTACGGTTTAGGATTAGGGGACGGGAGAGGGTCAGGCTTCGGCGAAGGGTTAGGGTTAGGGTTCAGGCTCGGGTTAGGGTTAGGGGACGGGGACGGTTTAGGGTCCAGGTGAGGGTACCACAACGCTTTAGGGGGAGCGAGCGTGTGAAAGCGTGGGTTAGTGTTATCGTACAGGTTAGGATTAGGGGACGGGTGAGGGTCAGGCTTCGGAGAAGGGTTAGGGTTAGCGTTAAGGCTAGGGTTAGGGTTAGAGGACGGGGACGGTTTAGGATCCAGGTTAGGGTACAACAACGCTTTAGGGGGAGCGTGCGTCTGAGGGCGTGGGTTAGTGTTAGCGTACGGGTTAGGATTAGGGTACGGGTGAGGGTCAGGCTTCGGGGAAGGGTTAGGGTTAGGGTTCGGGCTAGCGTTACTGTTAGGGGACGGGGACGATTTAGGGTCAAGGTGAGTGTACGACAATGCTTTAGGGTGAGCGTGCGTCTGAGGGCGTGGGTTAGTGTTAGTGTACGGTTTAGGATTAGGGGACGGGTGAGGGTCAGGCTTCGGGGAAGGGTTAGGGTTAGGGTTCGGGCTAGGGTTAGGGTTAGGGGATGGGGACAGTTTAGGGTCCAGGTGAGGGTACGACAACGCTTTAGGGGGAGCGTGCTTGTGAGGGCACGGGTTAGTGTTAGCGTACGGTTTAGGATTAGGGGACGGGAGAGGGTCAGGCTTCGGGGAAGGGTTAGGGTTAGGGATCGGGCTAGGGTTAGGGTTAGGGGACGGGGACGGTTTAGGATCCAGGTGAGTGTATGACAACGCTTTAGGGGGAGCGTGCGTTTGAGGGCGCGTATTATTGTTAGCGTACGGGTTAGGATTAGGGGACGGGTGAGGGTCAGGCTTCGGGGATGGGTTAGATTTAGGGTTCGGGAAAGGGTTAGGGTTAGGGGACGGGTACGGTTTAGGGTCCAGGTGAGGTTACGACAACGCTTTACTGGGAGCGTGCGTGTGAGGGCAGGGTTTAGTGTTAGCGTCCGTGTTAGGATTAGGGGATGGGTGAGGGTCAGGCTTCGGAGAAGGGTTAGGGTTAGGGTTCGGGCTAAGGTTAGGGTTAGGGGACGGGGACGGTTTAGGGTCCACGTGAGGGTACGACAATGCTTTAGGGGGAGCGTGCGTGTGAGGGCGCGTGTTAGTGTTAGCGTACGGTTTAGGATTAGGGGACGGCTTAGGGTCAGGCTTCGGCGAAGTGTTAGGGTTAGGGTTCGGGCTAGGGTTAGGGTTAGGGGACGGGGACGGTTTAGGGTCCAGGTGAGGGTACGACAACGCTTTAGGGGGAGCATGGGTGTGAGGGCGCGGGTTAGTGTTAGAGTACGTGTTAGGATTAAAGTTCGTGTGACGGTCAGGCTTCGGGGGAGGGTTAGGATTACGGTTCGGGCTAAGGTTAGGGTTAGGGGACTGGGACGTTTTAGGGTCCAGGTCAGGGTACGACAACGCTTTAGGGTGAGCGTGCGTGTGAGGGCGTGGGTTAGTGATTGCGCACGGGTTAGGATTAGGGGTCGGGTGAGGGTCAGGCTTCGGGGAAGGGTTAGGGTTAGGGTTCGGAAAAGGGTTAGGGTTAGGGGACGGGGACTGTTTAGGGTCCACGTGAGGGTACGACACCGCTTTATTGGGAGCGTGCATGTGAGGGCGCGGGTTAGAGTTAGCGTACGGTGTAGGATTAGGGGACGGGTGAGGGTCAGGCTTCGGGGAAGAGTTAGGGATAGGGTTCGGAAAAGGGTTAGGGTTAGGGGACGGGGACTGTTTAGGGTCCAGGTGAGTGTACGACAACGCTTTAGGGTGAGCGTCCGTGTGAGGACGCGGGTTAGAGTTAGCGTACGGTGTAGGATTAGGGGACGGGTGAGGGTCAGGCTTCGAGAAAGTGTTAGTGTTAGGGTTCGGGCTAGGGTTAGGGTTAGGGGACGGGGACGGTTTAGGGTCTACGTGAGGGTACCACAACGCTTTAGGGGGAGCGAGCGTGTGAAAGCATGGGTTAGTGTTAGCGTACAGGTTAGGATTAGGGGACGGGTGAGGGTCAGGCTTCGATAAAGGGTTAGTGTTAGGGTTCAGGCTAGGGTTAGGGGACGGGGACGGGGACAGTTTAGGGTCCAGGTGAGGGTACGACAATGCTTTAGGGGGAGCGTGCGTATGAGGTTGCGGGTTAGTGTTAGCGTCCGTGTTAGGATTAGGGGACGGGTTAGGGTCAGGATTCAGCGAAGTGGTAGGGTTAGTGTTCGGGCTAGGGTTAGGGTGAGGGGACGGGGACGGTTTAGGGTCCAGGTGAGGGTACGACAACGCTTTAGGGTTAGCATGCGTGTGAGGGCGCAGGTTCGTGTTAGCGTACGGGTTAGGATTAGGGGACGGGTGAGGGTCAGGCTTCGGCGAAGGGTTAGTGTTAGGGTTCGGGCTAGGGTTAGGGTTAGGGGATGGGGACGGTTTAGGGTCCAGGTGAGGGTACGACAACGCTTTAGGGGGAGCGTGCGTGTGAGGGTGCGGGTTACTGTTAGCGTACGGGTTAGGATTAGGGGACGGGTGAGGGTCAGGCTTCGGCGAAGGGTTAGGGTTAGGGTTCAGGCTCGGGTTAGGGTTAGGGGACGGGGACGGTTTAGGGTCCAGGTGAGGGTACCACAACGCTTTAGGGGGAGCGAGCGTGTGAAAGCATGGGTTAGTGTTATCGTACAGGTTAGGATTAGGGGACGGGTGAGGGTCAGGCTTCGGAGAAGGGTTAGGGTTAGCGTTAAGGCTAGGGTTAGGGTTAGAGGACGGGGACGGTTTAGGATCCAGGTGAGGGTACAACAACGCTTTAGGGGGAGCGTGCGTCTGAGGGCGTGGGTTAGTGTTAGCGTACGGGTTAGGATTAGGGTACGGGTGAGGGTCAGGCTTCGGGGAAGGGTTAGGGTTAGGGTTCGGGCTAGCGTTAGTGTTAGGGGACGGGGACGATTTAGGGTCAAGGTGAGTGTACGACAACGCTTTAGGGTGAGCGTGCGTCTGAGGGCGTGGGTTAGTGTTAGCGTACGGTTTAGGATTAGGGGACGGGTGAGGGTCAGGCTTAGGCGAAGTGTTAGGGTTAGGGTTCGGGCTAGGGTTAGGGTTAGGGGACGGGGACGGTTTAGGATCCAGGTGAGGGTACAAAAACGATTTAAGGGGAGCGTGCATGTGAGGGCGCGGGTTAGTGTTAGCGTACGGGTTAGGATTAGGGGACGGGTGAGTGTCAGGCTTAGGCGAAGTGTTAGGGTTAGGGTTCGGGCTAGGGTTAGGGTTAGGGGACGGGGACGGTTTAGGATCCAGGTGAGGGTACAAAAACGATTTAAGGGGAGCGTGCATGTGAGGGCGCGGGTTAGTGTTAGCGTATGGGTTAGGATTAGGGGACGGGTGAGGTTCAGGCTTCGGGGAAGGGTTAGGTTTAGAGTTCGGGCTAGGGTTAATGTTAGGCGACGAGGACGGTTTATGGTCCAGGTGAGGGTACGACAACGTCTTAGGGGGAGCGTGCGTGTGAGGGCGCGGGTTAGTGTTAGCGTAAGGGTTAGGATTATGGGACGGGTGAGGGTCAGGCTTCAGGGAAGGGTTAGGGTTAGGGTTCCGGCTAGGGTTAGGGTTAGGGGACGGGGACGGTTTAGGGTCCAGGTGAGGGTACGACAACGCTTTAGGGTGAGCGTGCGTGTGAGGGCGCGGGTTAGTGTTAGCGTATGGGTTAGGATTAGGGGACGGGTGAGGGTCAGGCTTCGGGGAAGGGTTAGGGTTAGGGTTCGTGCTAGGGTTAGTGTTAGGGGACGGGGACAGTTTTGGGTCCAGGTGAGGGTACGACAATGCTTTAGGGTGAGCGTGAATGTGAGGGCGCGGGTTCCTGTTAGCGTACCGGTTAAGATTAGGGGACGTGTGAGGGTCAGAGTTCGGGGAAGGGTTAGGGTTAGGGGACGGGGACGGTTTGGGGTCCAAGTGAGGGTACGACAACGCTTAGGGTGAGCGTGTGTGTGAGGGCGCGGGTTAGTGTTAGCGTACGGGTTAGGATTAGGGGACAGATGAGGGTCAGGCTTCGGGGAAGGGTTAGGTTTAGGGTTCGGGCTAGGGTTAGTTTTAGGGGACGGGGACGGTTTCGGGTCCAGGTGAGGGTACGACAACGCTTTAGGGGGAGCGAGCATGTCAAAGCGTGGGTTAGTGTTAGGGTACGGGTTAGGATAAGGGGACGGGTGAGGGTCAGGCTTCGGAGAAGGGTTAGGGTTAGCTTTAAGGCTAGGGTTAGGGTTAGGGGACGGGGACGGTTTAGGGTCCAGGTAATGGTACGACAACGCTATAGGGGGAGCGTGCGTGTGAGGGCGCGGGTTAGTCTTAGCGTCCGGGTTAGGATTAGGGAACGGGTGAGGGTCAGGCTCCTGGGAAGGGTTAGGGTTAGGGTTCTGGCTAGTGTTTGGGTTAGGGGACTGGGAAGGTTTAGGGTACAGGTGAGGGTACGACAATGCTTTAGGGGGAGCGTTCGTTTGAGGGCGCAGGTTAGTGTTTGTGTACGGGTTAGGATTAGGGGACGGGTGAGGGTCAGGTTCCGGGGAAGGGTTAGGTTTAGGGTTTGGGCTATGGTTAGGGTTAGGGGAAGGGGACGGTTTAGGGACAGATAAGGGTACGACAACGCTTTAGGGTTAGCGTGAATGTGAGGGCGCGGGTTAGTGTTAGCGTACGGGTTAGGATTAGGGGACGGGTGAGGGTCAGGCTTCGGCGAAGTGTTAGGGTTAGGGTTCAGGCTAGGGTAAGGGTTAAGGGAAGGGGACGGTTTAGGATCCAGGTGAGTGTACGACAACGATTTAGGGGGAGCGTGCGTGTGAGGGTGTGTGTTAGTGTTAGCGTACGGGTTAGGATTAGGGAACGGGTGAGGGTCAGGCTCCTGGGAAGGGTTAGGGTTAGAGTTCTGGCTAGGGTTAGGGTTAGGGGACTGGGAAGGTTTAGGGTACAGGTGAGGGTACGACAATGCTTTAGGGGGAGTGTGCGTTTGAGGGCGCAGGTTAGTGTTTGTGTTCGGGTTAGGATTAGGGGACGGGTGAGTGTCAGGCTCCGGGGAAGGGTTAGGTTTAGGGTTCGGGCTAGGTTTAGGGTTAGGGGACGGGGACGGTTTAGGGTCCAGGTGAGGGTACGACAATGCTTTAGGTTGAGCATGCGTCTGAGGGCGCGGGTTAGTGTTAGCGTACAGGTTAGGATTAGGGGACGGGAGAGGGTCAGGCTTCGGGGAAGGGTTAGGGTTAGGGTTCGGGCTAGGGTTAGGTTTAGGGGACTGGGACGGTTTAGGGTCCAGTTCAGGGTACGACAACGCTTTAGGGGGAGCGGGTGTGTGAGGGCGTGGGTTAGTGTTTGCGTACAGGTTAGGATTAGGTGACGGGTGAGGGTCAGGCTTCAGGGAAGGGTTAGGGTTAGGGTTCGGGCTAGGGTTAGGTTCAGGGGACGGGGACGGTTTAGGGTCCAGGTGAGGGTACGACAACGCTTTAGGGGGAGCGTGAGTGTGAGGGCACGGGTTAGTGTTAGCGTACGGTTTAGGATTAGGGGACGGGAGAGGGTCAGGCTTCGGCGAAGGGTTAGGGTTAGGGTTCAGGCTCGGGTTAGGGTTAGGGGACGGGGACGGTTTAGGGTCCAGGTGAGGGTACCACAACGCTTTAGGGGGAGCGAGCGTGTGAAAGCGTGGGTTAGTGTTATCGTACAGGTTAGGATTAGGGGACGGGTGAGGGTCAGGCTTCGGAGAAGGGTTAGGGTTAGCGTTAAGGCTAGGGTTAGGGTTAGAGGACGGGGACGGTTTAGGATCCAGGTTAGGGTACAACAACGCTTTAGGGGGAGCGTGCGTCTGAGGGCGTGGGTTAGTGTTAGCGTACGGGTTAGGATTAGGGTACGGGTGAGGGTCAGGCTTCGGGGAAGGGTTAGGGTTAGGGTTCGGGCTAGCGTTAGTGTTAGGGGACGGGGACGATTTAGGGTCAAGGTGAGTGTACGACAATGCTTTAGGGTGAGCGTGCGTCTGAGGGCGTGGGTTAGTGTTAGCGTACGGTTTAGGATTAGGGGACGGGTGAGGGTCAGGCTTCGGGGAAGGGTTAGGGTTAGGGTTCGGGCTAGGGTTAGGGTTAGGGGATGGGGACAGTTTAGGGTCCAGGTGAGGGTACGACAACGCTTTAGGGGGAGCGTGCTTGTGAGGGCACGGGTTAGTGTTAGCGTACGGTTTAGGATTAGGGGACGGGAGAGGGTCAGGCTTCGGGGAAGGGTTAGGGTTAGGGATCGGGCTAGGGTTAGGGTTAGGGGACGGGGACGGTTTAGGATCCAGGTGAGTGTATGACAACGCTTTAGGGGGAGCGTGCGTTTGAGGGCGCGTATTATTGTTAGCGTACGGGTTAGGATTAGGGGACGGGTGAGGGTCAGGCTTCGGGGATGGGTTAGATTTAGGGTTCGGGAAAGGGTTAGGGTTAGGGGACGGGTACGGTTTAGGGTCCAGGTGAGGTTACGACAACGCTTTACTGGGAGCGTGCGTGTGAGGGCAGGGTTTAGTGTTAGCGTCCGTGTTAGGATTAGGGGATGGGTGAGGGTCAGGCTTCGGAGAAGGGTTAGGGTTAGGGTTCGGGCTAAGGTTAGGGTTAGGGGACGGGGACGGTTTAGGGTCCACGTGAGGGTACGACAATGCTTTAGGGGGAGCGTGCGTGTGAGGGCGCGTGTTAGTGTTAGCGTACGGTTTAGGATTAGGGGACGGCTTAGGGTCAGGCTTCGGCGAAGTGTTAGGGTTAGGGTTCGGGCTAGGGTTAGGGTTAGGGGACGGGGACGGTTTAGGGTCCAGGTGAGGGTATGACAACGCTTTAGGGGGAGCGTGGGTGTGAGGGCGCGGGTTAGTGTTAGAGTACGTGTTAGGATTAAAGTTCGTGTGACGGTCAGGCTTCGGGGGAGGGTTAGGATTATGGTTCGGGCTAAGGTTAGGGTTAGGGGACTGGGACGTTTTAGGGTCCAGGTCAGGGTACGACAACGCTTTAGGGTGAGCGTGCGTGTGAGGGCGTGGGTTAGTGATTGCGCACGGGTTAGGATTAGGGGTCGGGTGAGGGTCAGGCTTCGGGGAAGGGTTAGGGTTAGGGTTCGGAAAAGGGTTAGGGTTAGGGGACGGGGACTGTTTAGGGTCCACGTGAGGGTACGACAACGCTTTATTGGGAGCGTGCATGTGAGGGCGCGGGTTAGAGTTAGCGTACGGTGTAGGATTAGGGGACGGGTGAGGGTCAGGCTTCGGGGAAGAGTTAGGGATAGGGTTCGGAAAAGGGTTAGGGTTAGGGGACGGGGACTGTTTAGGGTCCAGGTGAGTGTACGACAACGCTTTAGGGTGAGCGTCCGTGTGAGGACGCGGGTTAGAGTTAGCGTACGGTGTAGGATTAGGGGACGGGTGAGGGTCAGGCTTCGAGAAAGTGTTAGTGTTAGGGTTCGGGCTAGGGTTAGGGTTAGGGGACGGGGACGGTTTAGGGTCTAGGTGAGGGTACCACAACGCTTTAGGGGGAGCGAGCGTGTGAAAGCATGGGTTAGTGTTAGCGTACAGGTTAGGATTAGGGGACGGGTGAGGGTCAGGCTTCGATAAAGGGTTAGTGTTAGGGTTCAGGCTAGGGTTAGGGGACGGGGACGGGGACGGTTTAGTGTCCAGGTGAGGGTACGACAATGCTTTAGGGGGAGCGTGCGTATGAGGTTGCGGGTTAGTGTTAGCGTCCGTGTTAGGATTAGGGGACGGGTTAGGGTCAGGCTTCAGCGAAGTGGTAGGGTTAGTGTTCGGGCTAGGGTTAGGGTGAGGGGACGGGGACGGTTTAGGGTCCAGGTGAGGGTACGACAACGCTTTAGGGTTAGCATGCGTGTGAGGGCGCAGGTTCGTGTTAGCGTACGGGTTAGGATTAGGGGACGGGTGAGGGTCAGGCTTCGGCGAAGGGTTAGGGTTAGGGTTCGGGCTAGGGTTAGGGTTAGGGGATGGGGACGGTTTAGGGTCCAGGTGAGGGTACGACAACGCTTTAGGGGGAGCGTGCGTGTGAGGGTGCGGGTTACTGTTAGCGTACGGGTTAGGATTAGGGGACGGGTGAGGGTCAGGCTTCGGCGAAGGGTTAGGGTTAGGGTTCAGGCTCGGGTTAGGGTTAGGGGACGGGGACGGTTTAGGGTCCAGGTGAGGGTACCACAACGCTTTAGGGGGAGCGAGCGTGTGAAAGCATGGGTTAGTGTTATCGTACAGGTTAGGATTAGGGGACGGGTGAGGGTCAGGCTTCGGAGAAGGGTTAGTGTTAGCGTTAAGGCTAGGGTTAGGGTTAGAGGACGGGGACGGTTTAGGATCCAGGTGAGGGTACAACAACGCTTTAGGGGGAGCGTGCGTCTGAGGGCGTGGGTTAGTGTTAGCGTACGGGTTAGGATTAGGGTACGGGTGAGGGTCAGGCTTCGGGGAAGGGTTAGGGTTAGGGTTCGGGCTAGCGTTAGTGTTAGGGGACGGGGACGATTTAGGGTCAAGGTGAGTGTACGACAACGCTTTAGGGTGAGCGTGCGTCTGAGGGCGTGGGTTAGTGTTAGCGTACGGTTTAGGATTAGGGGACGGGTGAGGGTCAGGCTTCGGGGAAGGGTTAGGGTTAGGGTTCGGGCTAGGGTTAGGGTTAGGGGATGGGGACAGTTTAGGGTCCAGGTGAGGGTACGACAACGCTTTAGGGGGAGCGTGCTTGTGAGGGCACGGGTTAGTGTTAGCGTACGGTTTAGGATTAGGGGACGGGAGAGGGTCAGGCTTCGGGGAAGGGTTAGGGTTAGGGATCGGGCTAGGGTTAGGGTTAGGGGACGGGGACGGTTTAGGATCCAGGTGAGTGTATGACAACGCTTTAGGGGGAGCGTGCGTTTGAGGGCGCGTATTATTGTTAGCGTACGGGTTAGGATTAGGGGACGGGTGAGGGTCAGGCTTCGGGGATGGGTTAGATTTAGGGTTCGGGAAAGGGTTAGGGTTAGGGGACGGGTACGGTTTAGGGTCCAGGTGAGGTTACGACAACGCTTTACTGGGAGCGTGCGTGTGAGGGCAGGGTTTAGTGTTAGCGTCCGTGTTAGGATTAGGGGATGGGTGAGGGTCAGGCTTCGGAGAAGGGTTAGGGTTAGGGTTCGGGCTAAGGTTAGGGTTAGGGGACGGGGACGGTTTAGGGTCCACGTGAGGGTACGACAATGCTTTAGGGGGAGCGTGCGTGTGAGGGCGCGTGTTAGTGTTAGCGTACGGTTTAGGATTAGGGGACGGCTTAGGGTCAGGCTTCGGCGAAGTGTTAGGGTTAGGGTTCGGGCTAGGGTTAGGGTTAGGGGACGGGGACGGTTTAGGGTCCAGGTGAGGGTATGACAACGCTTTAGGGGGAGCGTGGGTGTGAGGGCGCGGGTTAGTGTTAGAGTACGTGTTAGGATTAAAGTTCGTGTGACGGTCAGGCTTCGGGGGAGGGTTAGGATTACGGTTCGGGCTAAGGTTAGGGTTAGGGGACTGGGACGTTTTAGGGTCCAGGTCAGGGTACGACAACGCTTTAGGGTGAGCGTGCGTGTGAGGGCGTGGGTTAGTGATTGCGCACGGGTTAGGATTAGGGGTCGGGTGAGGGTCAGGCTTCGGGGAAGGGTTAGGGTTAGGGTTCGGAAAAGGGTTAGGGTTAGGGGACGGGGACTGTTTAGGGTCCACGTGAGGGTACGACAACGCTTTATTGGGAGCGTGCATGTGAGGGCGCGGGTTAGAGTTAGCGTACGGTGTAGGATTAGGGGACGGGTGAGGGTCAGGCTTCGGGGAAGAGTTAGGGATAGGGTTCGGAAAAGGGTTAGGGTTAGGGGACGGGGACTGTTTAGGGTCCAGATGAGTGTACGACAACGCTTTAGGGTGAGCGTCCGTGTGAGGACGCGGGTTAGAGTTAGCGTACGGTGTAGGATTAGGGGACGGGTGAGGGTCAGGCTTCGAGAAAGTGTTAGTGTTAGGGTTCGGGCTAGGGTTAGGGTTAGGGGACGGGGACGGTTTAGGGTCTAGGTGAGGGTACCACAACGCTTTAGGGGGAGCGAGCGTGTGAAAGCATGGGTTAGTGTTAGCGTACAGGTTAGGATTAGGGGACGGGTGAGGGTCAGGCTTCGATAAAGGGTTAGTGTTAGGGTTCAGGCTAGGGTTAGGGGACGGGGACGGGGACGGTTTAGTGTCCAGGTGAGGGTACGACAATGCTTTAGGGGGAGCGTGCGTATGAGGTTGCGGGTTAGTGTTAGCGTCCGTGTTAGGATTAGGGGACGGGTTAGGGTCAGGCTTCAGCGAAGTGGTAGGGTTAGTGTTCGGGCTAGGGTTAGGGTGAGGGGACGGGGACGGTTTAGGGTCCAGGTGAGGGTACGACAACGCTTTAGGGTTAGCATGCGTGTGAGGGCGCAGGTTCGTGTTAGCGTACGGGTTAGGATTAGGGGACGGGTGAGGGTCAGGCTTCGGCGAAGGGTTAGGGTTAGGGTTCGGGCTAGGGTTAGGGTTAGGGGATGGGGACGGTTTAGGGTCCAGGTGAGGGTACGACAACGCTTTAGGGGGAGCGTGCGTGTGAGGGTGCGGGTTACTGTTAGCGTACGGGTTAGGATTAGGGGACGGGTGAGGGTCAGGCTTCGGCGAAGGGTTAGGGTTAAGGTTCAGGCTCGGGTTAGGGTTAGGGGACGGGGACGGTTTAGGGTCCAGGTGAGGGTACCACAACGCTTTAGGGGGAGCGAGCGTGTGAAAGCATGGGTTAGTGTTATCGTACAGGTTAGGATTAGGGGACGGGTGAGGGTCAGGCTTCGGAGAAGGGTTAGTGTTAGCGTTAAGGCTAGGGTTAGGGTTAGAGGACGGGGACGGTTTAGGATCCAGGTGAGGGTACAACAACGCTTTAGGGGGAGCGTGCGTCTGAGGGCGTGGGTTAGTGTTAGCGTACGGGTTAGGATTAGGGTACGGGTGAGGGTCAGGCTTCGGGGAAGGGTTAGGGTTAGGGTTCGGGCTAGCGTTAGTGTTAGGGGACGGGGAAGATTTAGGGTCAAGGTGAGTGTACGACAACGCTTTAGGGTGAGCGTGCGTCTGAGGGCGTGGGTTAGTGTTAGCGTACGGTTTAGGATTAGGGGACGGGTGAGGGTCAGGCTTCGGGGAAGGGTTAGCGTTAGGGTTCGGGCTAGGGTTAGGGTTAGGGGACGGAGACAGTTTAGGGTCCAGGTGAGGGTACGACAACGCTTTAGGGGGAGCGTGCGTGTGAGGGCACGGGTTAGTGTTAGCGTCCGGTTTAGGATTAGGGGACGGGAGAGGGTCAGGCTTCGGGGAAGGGTTAGGGTTAGGGATCGGGCTAGGGTTAGGGTTAGGGGACGGGGACGGTTTAGGATCCAGGTGAGTGTATGACAACGCTTTAGGGGCAGCGTGTGTGTGAGGGTGCGTGTTAGTGTTAGCGTACGGGTTAGGATTTGGGGATGGGTGAGGGTCAGGCTTCGGGGATAGGTTAGAGTTAAGGTTCGCGAAAGGGTTAGGGTTAGGGGAGGAGGACGGTTTAGGGTCCAGGTGAGGGTACGACAACGCTTTGGTGGGAGTGTGCGTGTGAGGGCGCAGTTTAGTGTTAGCGACCGTGTTAGGATTAGGGGATGGGTGAGGGTCAGGCTTCGGGGAAGGGTTAGGGTTAGGGTTCTGGCTAGGGTTAGGGTTAGGGGACGGGGACGGTTTAGGGTCCAGGTGAGGGTACGACAACGATTTAGGTGGAGCGTGAGTGTGAGGGCGCGGGTTAGTGTTAGCGTACGGGTTAGGATTACGGGACGGATTAGGTTCAGGCTTCGGCGAAGTGTTAGTGTTAGGGTTCGGGCTAGGGTTAGGGTTAGAGGACGGGGATGGTTTAGGGTCCATGTGAGGGTACGACAACACTTTAGGAGGAGCGTGCGTGTGAGGGCACGTGTTAGTGTTAGCGTACGTGTTAGGACTAGGGGACGGGTGAGTGTCAGGCTTCGGGGAGGTGTTAGGGTTAGGGTTCGGGCTAGGGTTAGTGTTAGGGGACTGGGATGGTTTAGGGTCCAGGTCAGGGTACGACAACGCTTTAGGGGGAGTGGTCGTGTTAGGGCGCGGGTTAGTGTTTGCGTACGGGTTAGGATTATGGGACAGGTGAGGGTCAGGCTTCGGGGAAGTGTTAGGGTTACGGTTCGGGCTAGGGTGAGTGTTAGGGGACGGGGACGGTTTAGGGTCCAGGTGAGGGTACGACAACGCTTTAGGTTGAGCATGCGTCTGAGGGCGCGTGTTAGTGTTAGCGTACGGGTTAGGATTAGGGGACAGGTGAGGGTCAGGCTTCGGGGAAGTGTTAGGGTTACGGTTCGGGCTAGGGATAGGGTTAGGTGACGGGGACGATTTAGGGTCAAGGTGAGTGTACGACAACGCTTTAGGGTGAGCGTGCGTCTGAGAGCGCGGGTTAGTGTTAGCGTACGGATTACGATTAGGGGACGGGTGAGGGTCAGGCTTCGGGTAAGGGTTAGGGTTACGGTTCGGGCTAAGGTTAGGGTTGGGGACGGGGACGGTTTAGGGTCCAGGTGAGGGTACGACAACGCTTTAGGGGGAGCGTGCGTGTGAGGGCGCGGGTTAGTGTTAGCGTACGGGTTACGATTAGGGGACGGGAGAGGGTCAGGCTTCGGGGAAGGTTTAGGGTTAGGTTTCGGGCTAGGGTTAGGGTTAGGGGACTGGGACGGTTTAGGGTCCAGGTCAGGGTATGACAACACTTTAGGGGGAGCGTGCGTGTGAGGGCGTAAGTTAGTGTTAGCGTCCGTGTTAGGATAAGGGGACGGTTGAGAGTCAGGCTTCGGAGAAGGGTTAGGGTTAGGGTTCGTGCTAGGGTTAGTTTTAGGGGACGGGGACGGTTTAGGGTCCAGGTGAGGGTACGACAACGCTTTAGGGGGAGCGTGCGTGTGAGGGCGCAGGTTAGTGTTAGCGTACGGTTTAGGATTTGGGTACGGGAGAGTGTCAGGCTTCGGGGAAGCGTTAGGGTTAGGGGTCGGGCTAGGGTTAGGGTTAGGGGACGGGGACGGTTTAGGATCCAGGTGGTGGTACGACAACGCTTTAGGGGGAGCGTGCGTTTGAGGGCACGTATTAGTGTTAGCGTACGGGTTAGGATTAGGGGACGCGTGAGGGTCAGGCTTCGGGGATGGGTTAGAGTTAGGATTCGGGCTAGGGTTAGGGTTAGAGTACGGGGATGGATTAGGGTCCATGTTAGGGTACGACAACACTTTAGGGGGACCGTGAGTGTCAGGGCAGGTGTTAGTGTTAGCGTACGTGTTAGAATTAGGGGACGGGTGAGGGTCAGGCTTCGGGGAACGGTTAGGGTTAGGGTTCGGGCTAGGGTTAGGGTTCGTGCTAGGGTTAGTGTTAGGGGACTGGGATGGTTAAGGGTCCAGGTCAGGGTACGACAACGCTTTAGGGGGAGCGTGCGTGTGAGGGCGCGGGTTAGTATTAGCGTACGGGTTAGGATTAGGGGACGGGTGAGGGTCAGGCTTCGGGGAAGGGTTAGGGTTAAAGTTAGGTCTAGGGTAAGGGTTAGGGGATGGGGACGGTTTAGGGTCCAGGTGAGGGTACGACAACGCTCTTGGGGGAGCGTACGAGTGAGGACGCGGGTTAGTGTTAGCGTACAGGTTAAGATTAGGGGACGGGTGAGGGTCAGGCTTCGGGGAAGGGTTAGGGTTAGGGTTCGGGCTAGGGTTAGGGTTAGGGGATGGGGAAGGTGTAGGGTCCAGGTGAGGGTACGACAACGCTTTAGGGGGAGCGTGCGTGTGAGGGCGTGAGTTAGTGTTAGCGTCCGTGTTAGGATTAGGGGACGGTTGAGAGTCAGGCTTCGGAGAAGGGTTAGGGTTAGGGTTAGGGCTAGGGTTAGGGTTAGGGGACGGCGACGGTTTAGGGTCCAGGTGAGGGTACGACAACGCTTTAGGGTGAGCGTGCGTGTGAGGGCGTGGGTTAGTGTTAGCGTACGGTTTAGGATTAAGGGACGGGTGAGGGTCAGGCTTCGGGGTAGAGTTAGGGTTAGCGTTCGGGCTAGGGTTAGTGTTAGGGGACGGGGACAGTTTTGGGTCCAGGTGAGGGTACGACAACTCTTTAGGGTGAGCGTGAGTGTGAGGGCGCCAGTTCGTGTTAGCGTACCGGTTAAGATTAGGGGACGGGTGAGGGTCAGGCTTCGGGGAAGTGTTAGGGTTAGAGTTCGGGCTAGGTTTAGGGTTACGGGACGGGGACGGTTTAGGGTCCAGGTGAGGGTACGACAACGCTTTATGGGGAGCATGCGTGTGAGGGCGTGGGTTTGTGTTAGCGTACGGGTTAGTATTTGGGGACGTTGAGGGTCAGGCTTCGGGGAAGAATTAGGGTTAGGGTTGAGGCTAGGATTAGGGTTAGGGGATGGGAACGGTTTAGGGTCCAGGTGAGGGTACGATAACGCTTTAGGGGAGTGTGCGTGTGAGGGCATGGGTTACTGTTAGCATACGAGTTAGGATTAAGGTACGGGTGAGGGTCAGGCTTTGGGGAAGTGTTAGGGTCAGAGTTCTGGCTAGGGTTGGGGTTAGGGGACGGGGACGGTTTAGGGTTCAGGTGAGTATACGAAAATGCTTTAGGGGGAGCGTGCGTGTGAGGGCGCGGGTTAGTGTTAGCGTACGGGTTAGGATTAGGGGACGGGAGAGGGTCAGGATTCGGGGAAGCGTTTGGGTTAGGGTTCAGGCTAGGGTTAGGGTTAGGGAACGGGGACGGTTTAGGATCCATGTGAGGGTACGACAACGCTTTATGGGGAGCGTGCGTTTGAGGGCGCGTATTAGCGTTTGCGTACGGGTTAGGATTAGGGGACGGGTGAGGGTCAGGCTTCGGGGATGGGTTAGAGTTAGGGTTCGGGAAAGGGTTAGGGTTAGGGGACGGGGATGGTTTAGGGTCCAGGTGATGGTACGACAACGCTTTAGTGGGAGCGTGCGTGTGAGGGCGGGGTTTCGTGTTAGCGTCCGTGTTAGGATTAGGGGATGGGTGAGGGTCAGGCTTCGGGGAAGGGTAAGGGTTAGGGTTCGGGCTAAGGTTAGGGTTAGGGGACGGGGTCGCTTTAAGGTCCAGGTGAGGGTACGACAACGCTTTAGGGGGAGCGTGCGTGTGAGGGCGCGGGTTAGTATTAGCATACGGGTTAGGATTAGGGGACGTGTGAGGGTCAGGCTTCGGGGAAGGGTTAGGGTTAAGGTTAGGTCTAGGGTTAGGGTTAGGGGATGGGGACGGTTTAGGGTCCAGGTGAGGGTACGACAACGCTCTTGGGGGAGCGTACGAGTGAGGGCGCGGGTTAGTGTTAGCGTACAGGTTAGGATTAGGGGACGGGTGAGGGTCAGGCTTCGGGGAAGGGTTAGGGTTAGGGTTCGGGCTAGGGTTAGGGTTAGGGGATGGGGACGGTCTAGGGTCCAGGTGAGGGTACGACAACGCTTTAGGGGGAGCGTGCGTGTGAGGGCGCGGGTTAGTGTTAGCGTACGGGTTAGGATTAGGGACGGGAGAGGGTCAGGCTTCGGGGAAGGGTTAGGGTTAGGGTTCGGGCTAGGGTTAGGGTTAGGGGACTGGGATGGTTTAGGGTCCAGGTCAGGGTACGACAACGCTTTAGGGGGAGCGGGCGTGTGAGGGCGTGGGTTAGTGTTTGCGTACAGGTTAGGATTAGGTGACGGGTGAGGGTTAGGCTTCGGGGAAAGGTTAGGGTTAGGGTTCGGGCTAGGGTTAGGTTTAGGGGACGGGGACGGTTTAGGGTCCAGGTGAGGATACGACAACGCTTTACGGGGAGCGTGCGTTTGACGGCGCGGGTTAGTGTCAGCGTACGGGTCAGGATTATGGGACGGGTGAGGGTCAGGCTTCAGGGAAGCGTTAGGGTTAGGGTTCGGGCTAGGGTTAGGGTTAGGGGACGGGGACGGTTTAGGGTCCAGGTGAGGGTACGACAACGCTTTAGGGGGAGCGTGGGTGTGAGGGCGCGGGTTAGTGTTAGCGTACGGGTTAGGATTAAGATTCGGGTGACGGTCAGGCTTCGGGGGAGGGTTAGGATTACGGTTCGGGCTAAGGTTAGGGTTAGGGGACTGGGACGTTTTAGGGTCCAGGTCAGGGTACGACAACGCTTTAGGGTGAGCGTGCGTGTGAGGGCGTGGGTTAGTGTTTGCGCGCGGGTTAGGATTAGGGGACGGGTGAGGGTCAGGCTTCGGGGAAGATTTAGGGTTATGGTTCGTGCTAGGGTTAGGGTTAGCAGACGGGGACGGTTTAGGGTCCAGGTCAGGGTACGACAACGCTTTACGGGGAGCGTGCGTTTGAGGGCGCGGGTTAGTGTTAGCGTACGGGTTAGGATTAGGGGACGGGTGAGGGCCACGCTTCGGCGAAGTGTTAGGGTTAGGGTTCGGGCTAGGGTAAGCGTTAGTGGACGGGGATGGTTTAGGGTCCAGGTGATGGTACGGCAACGCTGTAGGGGTAGCGAGCGTTTGAGGGCGTGGGTTAGTGTTAGCGTACGGGTCAGGATTAGGGGTCGGGTGAGGGTCAGGCTTCGGGGAAGGGTTAGGGTTAGGGTTCGGAAAAGGGTTAGGGTTAGGGGACGGGGACTGTTTAGGTTCCACGTGAGGGTACGACAACGCTTTAGGGGGAGCGTGCATGAGAGGGCGCGGGTTAGAGTTTGCATACGGTGTAGGATTAGGGGACGGGTGAGGGTCAGGCTTCGGGGAAGGGTTAGGGTTAGGGTTCGGAAAATGTTTAGGGTTGGGGACGGGGACTGTTTAGGGTCCAGGTGAGTGTACGACAACGCTTTAGGGTGAGCGTCCGTGTGAGGGCGCGGGTTAGTGTTAGCGTACGTGTTAGGATTAGGGGACGGGAGAGGGTCAGGCTTCGGGGAAGGGTTAGGGTTAGGGTTTGGGATAGGGTTAGGGTTAGGGGACTGGGACGGTTTAGGGTCCAGGTCAGGGTACGAAAATGCTTTAGGGGGAGTGGGCGTGTGAGGGCGTGGGTTAGTGTTTGCGTACGGGTTAGGATTAGGTGACGGGTGAGGGTCAGGCTTCGGGGAAGGGTTAGGGTTAGGGTTCGGTCTAGGGCTAGGTTTAGGGGACGGGGACAGTTTAGGGTCCAGGTGAGGTTACGACAACGCTTTAGGGGGAGCGTGCGTGTGAGGGCGCGGGTTAGTGTTAGCGTACGGGTTAGGATTAGGGGACGTGTGAGGGTCAGGCTTCGGGGAAGGGTTAGGGTTAAGGTTAGGTCTAGGGTTAGGGTTAGGGGATGGGGACGGTTTAGGGTCCAGGTGAGGGTACGACAACGCTCTTGGGGGAGCGTACGAGTGAGGGCGCGGGTTAGTGTTAGCGTACAGGTTAGGATTAGGGGATGGGTGAGGGTCAGGCTTCGGGGAAGGGTTAGGGTTAGGGTTCGGACTAGGGTTAGGGTTAGGGGATGGGGACGTTTTAGGGTCCAGGTGAGGGTACGACAACGCTTTAGGGGGAGCGTGCGTGTGAGGGCGTGGGTTAGTGTTAGCGTACGGGTTAGGATTAGGGGACGGGAGAGGGTCAGGCTTCGAGGAAGGGTTAGGGTTAGGGTTCGGGCTAGGGTTAGGGTTAGGGGACTGGGACGGTTTAGGGTCCAGGTCAGGGTACGACAACGCTTTAGGGGGAGCGGGCGTGTGAGGGCGTGGGTTAGTGTTTGCGTACAGGTTAGGATTAGGTGACGGGTGAGGGTCAGGCTTCGGGGAAGGGTTAGGGTTAGGGTTCGGGCTAGGGTTAGGTTTAGGGGACGGGGACGGTTTAGGGTCCAGGTGAGGGTACAACAAGGCTCTAGGCTGATCGTGCGTGTGAGGGTGCGGGTTAGTGTTAGCGTACGGTTTAGGATTAGGGGATGTGTGAGGGTCAGGTTTCTGGGAAGTGTTAGTGTTAGGGTTCGGGCTAGAGTTAGGGTTAGGGGACGGGGACGGTTTAGGGTCCAGGTGAGGGTATGACAACGCTTTAGGGGGAGCGTGCGTGTGAGGGCCCGGGTTAGTGTTAGCGTACGGGTTAGGATTGGGGGACGGGTGAGCGTCAGGCTTCGGGGAAGGGTTAGGATTAGGGTTCAGGCTAGGGTTAGGGTTAGGGGACTGGGACGGTTTAAGGTCCAGGTCAGGGTACGTCAACGCTTTAGGGGGAGCGTGCGTGTAAGGGTGCAGGTTAGTGTTAGCGTACGTGTTAGGATTATGGGACGGGTGTGCGTCAGGCTTCGGGGAATGGTTAGGGATAGGGTTCTGGCTAGGGTTAGGGTTAGGGGACGGGGACGGTGTAGGGTCCAGGTCAGGGTACGACAACGGTTTAGGTGGAGCGTGTGTGTGAGGGCGTGGGTCATTGTTAGGGTACGGGTTAGGATTAGGGGATGGGTGAGGGTCAGGCTTCGGGGAAGGGTTAGGGTTAGGGTTCGGGCTATGGTAGGGTTAGGGGACGGGGATGGTTTAGGCTTCAGGTGAGGATACGAAAATGCGTTAGGGGGAGCGTGCATGTGAGGGTGCGGGTTAGTGTTAGCGTACGGTTAGGATTAGGGGACGGGTGAGGGTCAGGCTTCGTGGAAGTGTTAGGGATGGGGTTTGGGCTAGTGTTAGGTTTAGGGGACGGGGACGGTTTAGGGTCCAGGTGAGGGTACGACAATGCTTTAGGGGGAGCGTGCGTGTGAGGGCGCGGGTCAATGTTAGCGTACGGGTTAGGATTAGAGGACGGGTGACGGTCAGGCTTCGGGGAAGCGTTAGTGTTAAGGTTCGGGATAGGGTTAGTGTTAGGGAACTGGGACGGTTTATGGTCCAGGTGAAGGTACGACAACGAGTTAGGGTGAGCGTGCGTGTGAGTGCGCGGGTTAGTGTTAGCGTACGGGTTAGGATTAGGGGAAGGGTGAGGGTCAGGATTCGGGAAAGTGTTATGGTTAGGGTTCGGGCTAGAGTTAGGGTTAGGGGACGGGGACTGTTTAGGGTCCAGGTGAGGGTACGACAACACTTTAGGGTGAGCGTGCGTGTGAGGGCGCGGGTTAGAGTTAGCGTACGGGTTAGGATTAGGGGACGGGTGAGGGTCAGGCTTTGGGGAAGGGTTAGGGTTAGGTTTCAGCATAGCGTTAGGGTTAGGGGACGGGGACGGTTTAGGGTCCAGGTGAGGGTACGACAACGCTTAAGGGCGAGCATGTGTGTGAGGGCGCGGGTTATTGTTAGCGTACGGGTTAGGATTAGGGGACGGGTGAGGGTCAGGCTTCGGGGAAGGGTTAGGGTTAGGGTTCGGGCTAGGATTAGGGTTAGGGGACGGGGACAGTTTAGGGTGCAGGTGAGGGTACTACAATGCTTTAGGTTGAGCATGCGTCTGAGGGCGCGGGTTAGTATTACCGTACGGGTTTGAATTAGGGGACGGGTGAGGCTCAGGCTTCGGGGAAGGGTTAGGGTTAGGGTTAAGTCTAGGGTTAGGGTTAGGGGACGGGGACGTTTAGGGTCCTGGTGAGGGTACAACAACGCTTTAGGAGGAGCGTGGGTGTGAGGGTGCGGGTTAGTGTTAGCGTACGGGTTGGGATCAAGGTTTGGGTGACGGTCAGGCTACGCGGGAGTGTTAGGTGTACGGTTCGGTCTAAAGTTAGGGTTAGGGTACTGGGACGGTTTAGGTTCCAGGTCAGGGTACGACAATGCTTTAGGGTGAGCGTGCGTGTGAGGGCGCGGGTTAGTGTTATCGTATGGGTTTGGATTAGGGGACGGGTGAGTGTCAGGCTTCGCGGAAGGGTTAGTGTTAGGGTTCGGGCTAGGGTTAGGGTTAGGGGACGGGGACGGTTTCGGGTCCAGGTGAGGGTACCACAACGCTTTAGGGGGAGCGTTCGTGTGAGGTCGTGGTTTAGTGTTAGTGTCCGGTTTAGGATTAGGGGACGGGTGAGTTTCAGGCTTCGGGGAAGGGTCAGGGTTAGGGTTCGGGCTAGGGTTAGGGTTAGGGGACGGGGTCGGTTTAGGGTCCAGGTGAGGGTACGACAACGCTTTAGGTGGAGCGTGCGTCTGAGGGCGCGGGTTAGTATTAGCGTACGGTTTAGGATTAGGGGACGGGTGAGGGTCAGGCTTCGGGGAAGGGTTAGGGTTAGGGTTAGGGCTAGGGTTAGGGTTAGGGGATGGGGACGGTTTAGGGTCCATGTGAGGGTACGACAACGCTTTAAGCGGAGCTGCATGTGAGGGCGCGGGTTAGTGTTAGCGTACGGGTTAGGATTAGGGAACGGGTGAGTGTCAGGCTCCGGGGAAGATTTAGGGTTAGGGTTCGGGCTAGGGTTAGGGTTAGGGGACTGGGAAGGTTTAGGGTCCAGGTGAGGGTACCACAACGCTTTAGGGGTAGCGTGCGATTGAGGGCACGGGTTAGTGTTAGCGTATGAGTTAGGATTAGGGGACGGGTGAGTGTCAGGCTTCGGGGAAGGTTTAGGGTTAGGGTTCGGGCTAGGGTTAAGGTTAGGGGAAAGGGACGGTTTAGGGTCCAGGTGAGGGTATGACAAGGCTTTAGGGTGAAAGTGATTGTGAGGGCGCGGGCTAGTGTTAGCATACGGCTTAGGATTAGGGGAAGGCTGAGGGTCAGATTTCAGGTAATGGTTAGGGTTAGGGTTCGGGCTAGGGTTAGGGTTAGGGGACGGGGACGGTTTAGGGTCCAGGTGAGGGTACGACAACGCTTTAGGGGTAGCGGGCGTGTGAGGGCGCGGGTAAGTGTTAGCGTACGGGTAAGGATTAGGGGACGGGTGAGGATCAGGCTCCGGGGAAGTGTTAGGGTTAGGGTTCGGGCTAGGGTTAGGGTTAGGGGACTGGGAAGGTTTAGGGTCCAGGTGAGTGTACCACAATGCTTTAGGGGGAGCGTGCGTTTGAGAGCGCGGGTTAGTGTTTGCGTACGGGTTAGGATTAGGGTACGGGTGAGGGTCAGGCTCCGGGTAAGGGTTAGGTTTAGGGTTCGGGCTAGGTTTAGGGTTAGCGGACGGGGACGGTTTAGGGTCAAGGTGAGGGTACGACAACGCTTTAGGGTGAGCGTGCGTGTGAGGGCGCGGGTTCGTGTTAGCGTATGGGTTAGGATTAGGGGACGGGTGATTGTCAGGCTTCGGGGAAGTTTTATGGTTAGGGTTCGGGCTAGGGTTAGGGTTAGGGGACGGGGACGATTTAGGGTCAAGGTGAGGGTACGACAACACTTTAGGAGGAGGGTGCGTGTGACAGCACGTGTTAGTGTTAGCGTACGTGTTAGGATTAGGGGACGGGTGAGGGTCAGGCTTCTGGGAAGGGTTAGGGTTAGGGTTCGGGCTAGGGTTAGTGTTAGGGGACTGGGATTGTTTAGGGTCAAGGTCAGGGTACGACAACGCTTTAGGGTGAGCGTGCGTGTGAGGGGGCGGGTTAGTGTTAACGTACGGGTTAGGATTAGGGGACGGGTGAGGGTCAGGCTTCGGGGAAAGGTTAAGGTTAGGGTTCGGGCTAGGGTTACGGTTAGGGGACGGGGACGGTTTAGGGTCCAGGTGAGGGTACGACAACGCTTTAGGGGGAGCGTGCGTGTGAGGGCTCGGGTTAGTGTTAGCGTACGGGTTAGGATTAGGGGACGGGTGACGGTCAGGCTTCGGGGAAGGGTTAGGGTTAGGGTTCGGGCTAGTGTTAGGGTTAGGGGACGGGGACGGTTTAGGAACCAGGTGAGGGTACAACAAAGCTTTAGGGCGAGCGTGAGTGTGAGGGCGTGGGTTCGTGTTAGCGTACCGGTTAAGATTAGGGGACGGGTGAGGGTCAGGCTTCGGGGAAGGGTTAGGGTTAGGGTTCGGGCTAGGGTTAGGGTTAGGGGACGGGGACGGTTTAGGGTCCAGGTCAGGGTATGACAACGCTTTAGGGGGAACGGGCGTGTGAGGGCGCGGGTTATTGTTTGCGTACGGGTTAGGATTATGTGACCGGTGAGTGTCAGGCTTCTGGGAAGGGTTAGGGTTAGGGTTCGGGCTAGGGTTATGGTTAGGGGACGGGGAGGGTTTAGGGTCCAGGTGAGGGTACGACAACGCTTTAGGTTGAGCATGCATCTGAGGGCGCGGGTTAGTGTTAGCGTACGGGTTAGGATTAGGGGATGGGTGAGGGTCAGGCTTCGGGGAAGTGTTAGGGTTAGAGTTCGGGCTAGGGTTAGCGGACGGGGACGGTATAGGGTCCAGGTGAGGGTACGACAACTTTTTAGGGGGAGCGTGCGTGTGAGGGCGAGGGTTACTGTTAGCGTACGGGTTAGGATTAGGGGAAGGGTGATGGTCAGGCCTCGGGGAAGGGTTAGGGTTAGGGTTCGGGCTAGGGTTAGGGTTAGGGGACGGGGATGGTTTAGGGTCCAGGTGAGGGTACGACAACGCTTTAGGGGGAGCGTGCGTGTGAGGGCGTGGGTTAGTGTTAGCATACGGGTTAGGATTAGGGGACGGGTGAGGGTCAGGCTTCGGTGAAGGGTTAGGGTTAGGGTTCGGGCTAGGGTTAGGGTTAGGGGACGGGGTCGGTTTAAGGTCCAGGTGAGGGTACAACAACGCTTTAGTGGGAGCGTGCGTGTGAGGTCGTGGGTTAGTATTAGCGTACGGGTTAGGATTAGGGGACGGATGAGGGTCAGGCTTCGGGGAAGGGTTAGGGTAAAGGTTAGGTCTAGGGTTAGGGTTAGGGGATGGGGACGGTTTATGGTCCAGGTGAGGGTACGACAACGCTCTTGGGGGAGCGTACGAGTGAGGGCGCGGGATAGTGTTAGCGTACAGGTTAGGATTAGGGGACGGGTGAGGGTCAGGCTTTCGGGAAGGGTTAGGGTTAGTGTTCGGGCTAGGGTTAGGGTTAGGGGATGGGGACGGTTTAGGGTCCAGGTGAGGGTATGACAACGCTTTAGGGGGAGCGTGCGTGTGAGGTCGTGAGTTAGTGTTAGCGTCCGTGTTAGGATTAGGGGACGGTTGAGAGTCAGGCTTCGGAGAAGGGTTAGGGTTAGGGTTCGGGCTAGGGTTAGGTTTAGGGGACGGGGACGTTTTAGGTTCCAGGTGAGGGTACGACAACGCTTTAGGGGGAGCGTGTGTGTGAGGGCGTGGGTTAGTGTTAGCGTACGGTTTAGGATTAGGGGACGGGAGAGGATCAGGCTTCGGGGATGGGTTAGAGTTAGGGTTCGGGAAAGGGTTAGGGTTAGGGGACGGGGACGGTTTAGGGTCCAGGTGAGTGTACGACAACGCTTTAGTGGGAGCGTGCGTGTGAGGGCGGGGTTTAGTGTTAGCGTCCGTGTTAGCATTAGGGGATGGGTGAGGGTCAGGCTTCGGGGAAGGGTTAGGGTTAGGGTTCGGGCTAAGGTTAGGGTTAGGGGACGGGGTCGGTTTAAGGTTCAGGTGAGGGTACGACAACGCTTTAGGGGGAGCGTGCGTGTGAGGGCGCGGGTTAGTATTAGCATACGGGTTAGGATTAGGGGACGGGTGAGGGTCAGGCTTCGGGGAAGGTTTAGGGTTAAGGTTAGGTCTAGGGTTAGGGTTAGGGGATGGGGACGGTTTAGGGTCCAGGTGAGGGTACAACAACGCTCTTGGGGGAGCGTACGAGGTAGGGCGCGGGTTACTGTTAGCGTACAGTTTAGGATTAGGGGACGGGTGAGGGTCAGGCTTCGGGAAAGGGTTAGTGTTAGGGTTCGGGCTAGGGTTAGTATTAGGGGATGGGGACGGTTTAGGGTCCAGGTGAGGGTACGACAACACTTTAGGGGGAGCGTGCGTGTGATGGCGTGAGTTAGTGTTAGCGTCCGTGTTAGGATTAGGGGACGGTTGAGAGTCAGGCTTCGGAGAAGGGTTAGGGTTAGGGTTCGGGCTAGTGTTAGGGTTAGGGGACGGGGACGGTTTAGGGTCCAGGTGAGGGTACGACAACTCTTTAGGGTGAGCGTGTGTGTGAGGGCGTGGGTTAGTGTTAGCGTACGGTTTAGGATTAAGGGACGGGTGAGGGTCAGGCTTCGGGGAAGTGTTAGGGTTAGGGTTCGGGCTAGGGTTAGTGTTAGGGGATGGGGACAGTTTTGGGTCCAGGTGAGGGTACGACAACTCTTTAGGGTGAGCGTGAGTGTGAGGGCGCCGGTTCGTGTTAGCGTACCGGTTAAGATTAGGGGACGAGTGAGGGTCAGGCTTCGAGGAAGGGTTAGGGTTCGGGTTCGGGCTAGGGTTAGTGGACAGGGACGGTATAGGGTCCAGGTGAGGGTACGACAATGATTTAGGGGGAGCGTGCGTGTGAGGGCGGGGGTTAGCGTTAGCGTACGGGTTAGAATAAGGGGACGGGTGAGGGTCAGGCTTCGAGGAAGTGTTAGCGTTAGGGTTAGGGCTATGGTTAGGGTTAGGGGACGGGGACGGTTTAGGGTACAGGTGAGGGTACGACAACGTTCTTGGGGGAGCGTACGCATGAGGGCACGGGTTAGTGTTAGCGTACGGGTTAGGAGTAGGGGATGGGTGAGTGTCAGGCATCGGGGAAGGATTAGGGTTAGGGTTTGGGCTAGGATTAGGGTTAGGGGATGGGGACGGTTTAGGGTCCAGGTGAGGGTACGACAATGCTTTAGGGGGCGCGTGCGTGTGAGGGCGAGGGTTAGTGTTACCGTACGGGTTAGGATTAGGGGACGGGTTAGGGTCAGGCTTCGGCGAAGTAGGTAGGTTTAGGGTTCGGGCTAGGGTTAGGGTTAGGGGACGGGGAGAGTTTAGGGTCCAGGTGAGGGTTCGACAACGCTTTAGAGGGAGCATGCGTCTGAGGGCACGGGTTAGTGTTAGCGTACGTGTTAGGATTAAGGTTCGGGTGACGGTCAGGATACGGGGGAGTGTTAGGTTTACGGTTCGGGCTAAGGTTAGGGTTAGGGTACTGGGACGGTTTAGGTTCCAGGTCAGGGTACGACAACTCTTTAGGGTGAGCGTGCGTGTGAGGTCGCGGGTTAGTGTTTGCACACGGGTTAGGATTAGGGGACGGGTGAGGGTCAGGCTTCGGGGAAGGTTTAGGGTTAGGTTTCGTGCTAGGGTTAGGGTTAGGGGACGGGGACGGTTTAGGGTCCAGGTCAGGGTACGACAACGCTTTAGGGGGAGCGTGCGTGTGAGGGCGCGGGTTGATGTTAGCGTACGGTGTAGGATTAGGGGATGTGTGAGGATCAGGCTTAGGGGAAGTGTTAGGGTTAGGGTTTCGGAAAGGGTTAGGGTTAGGGAACGGGGACGATTTAGGGTCCATGTGAGTGTACGACAACGCTTTAGGGGAGCGTGCATGTGAGGGCGCGGGTTACTGTTAGCGTACGGGTTAGGATTAGGGGACGGGTGAGGGTCAGGCTTCAGGGAAGGGTTAGGGTTAGGGTTTGGGCTAGGGTTAGGGTTAGGGGACGGGGACGGTTTCGGGTTCATGTGAGGGTACGACAACTCTTTAGGGGGAGCGTGCGTGTGAGGGCGCGTGTTAGCGTTAGCGTACTGTGTAGGATTAGGGGACGGGTGAGGGTCACGCTTCGGGGAAGTGTTAGGGTTAGGGTTCGGGCTAGGGTTAGGTTTAGGGGACGGGGAGGATTTAGGGTCCAGGTGAGGGTACGACAACGCTTTAGGTTGAGCATGCGTCTGAGGGCACGGGTTGTTGTTAGCGTACGGTTTAGGATTAGGGGACGGGTGAGGGTTAGGCTGCGGAGAAGTGTTAGGATTAGGGTTCAGGCTAGGGTTAGGGTTAGGTGACGGGGACGATTTAGGTTCAAGGTGAGTGTACGACAACGCTTTAGGGTGAGCGTGCGTGTGAGGACGCGGGTTAGTGTTAGCATACGCGTTAGGATTAGGGGAAGGGTGAGGGTCAGGCTTCGGCGAAGTGGTAGGGTTAGGGTTCGGGCTAGGTTTAGGGTTAGGGGACGGGGACGGTTTAGGGTCCAGGTGAGGGTATGACAATGCTTTAGGGGGAGCGTGCGTGTGAGGGCGCGGGTTAGTGTTAGCGTACGGGTTAGGATTAAGGGACGGGTGAGGGTCAGGCTTCGGCGAAGTGTTAGGGTTAGGGTTCGGGCTAGGGTTAGGGTTAGGGGACGGGGACTGTTTAAGGTGCAAGGGAGGGTACGACAAAGTTTCAGGGGGAGCGTGCGTGTGAGGGCGCGGGTTATTGTTAGCGTACGTGTTAGGATTAGGGGACGGGTGAGAGTCAGGCTTCGGGGAACGGTTAGGGTTAGGGTTCGGGCTAGGGTTAGGTATAGGGGACGGGGACGGTTTAGGGTCCAGGTGAGTGTACGACAACGCTTTAGGGGGAGCGTGAGTGTGAGGGCGCGGGTTAGAGTTAGCGTACGGGTTAGGATTAGGGGACCGGTGTGGGTCAGGCTTCGGGGAAGGGGTACGGTTAGGGTTCGGACTAGGGTTAGGGTTAGGGGACGGGGACGGTTTAGGCTCTGGGTGAGTGTACGACAAAGCTTTAGGGTGAGCATGCGTGTGAGGGCGCAGGTTATTGTTAGCGTACGGGTTAGCATTAGGGGACGTGTGAGGGTCAGGCTTCGGCGAAAGGTTAGGGTTAGGGTTCGGGCTAGTGTTAGGGTTAGGGGATGGGGACTATTTAGGGTTCAGGTGAGGGTACGACAACGCTTTCGCGTGAGCGTGCGTATGAGGGCGCGGGTTAGGTTTAGGGTACGGGTTAAGATTAGGGGACGGGTGAGTGTCAGGCTTCAGGGAAGTGTTAGGGTTAGGGTTCGGGCTAGGGTTAGGGTTAGGGGACGGGGACGGTTTAGGGTCCAGGTGAGGGTACGACAACGCTTTAGGGGCAGCGTGCATGTGACCGGGCGGTTTAGTGTTAGCGTATGGGTTAGGATTAGGGGACGGGTGAGGGTCAGGCTTCGGGGAAGGGTTAGGATTAGGGTTCGGGCTAGGTTTATGGTTGGGGGACGGGGACAGTGTAGGCTCCAGGTGACGGTACGACAACGCTTTAGGGTGAGCGTGCGTGTGAGGGCGCGGGTTAGTGTTAGCGTATGGGTTAGGATTAGGTGACGGGTGAGGGTCAGGCTTAGGCAAAAGATTAGGGTTAGGGTTCGGGCTAGTGTTAGGGTTAGGGGACGGGGACGGTTTAGGGTCCAGCTGAGGGTACCACAACGCTTTAGGTGGAACGTGCGTGTAAAGGCGCGGGATAGTGTTAGCGTACGGGTTAGGATTAACGTACTGGTGTGGGTCAGGATTCGGGGAAGTGTTAGCGTTAGGGTTCGGGCTAGGGTTAGGGTTAGGGGACGGGGACGGTTTAGGGTCCAGGTGAAGGTACGCAACGCTTTAGGGGGAGCGTGCGTGTGAGGGCGCGTGTTATTGTTAGCGTACGGGATAGGATTAGGGGACGGGTGATGGTCAGGCTTCGGGGAAGTGTTAGGGTTAGGTTGTGGGCTAGGGTTAGGGTTAGGGGACTGGGACGGTTTAGGGTCCAGTTCAGGGTACGACAACACTTTAGGGGAAGCGTGCGTTTGAGGGCGCGGGTTAGTGTTTGCGTACGGGTTAGGATTAGGGGACTGGTGAGTGCCAGGCTTCGGGGTAGGGTTAGGGTTAGGGTTCGGGCTAGGGTTAGCGTTAGGTGACGGGGACGATTTAGGGTCAAGGTGAGTGTACTACAACGCTTTAGGGTGAGCGTGCGTGTGAGGGCGCGGGTTAGTGTTAGCGTACGGGTTAGGTTTAGGGGACGGGTGAGGGTCGGCCCTCGGGGAAGGTTTAGGGTTAGGGTTCGGGCTAGGGTTAGGGGACGGGGACGGGGACGGTTTAGCGTCCAGTTGATGGTACGACAACGCTTTAGGGGGAGCTTGCGTGTTAGGGCGCGGGTTAGTGTTAGCGTACGTGTTAGGATTAGGGGACGGGTGATGGTCAGGCCTCGGGGAAGTGTTAGGTTTAGGGTTCGGGCTAGGGTTAGGGTTAGGGGACGGGGATGGTTTAGGGTCCAGGTGAGGGTACGACAACGCTTTAGGGGGAGCGTGCGTGTGAGGGCGTGGGTTAGTGTTAGCATACGGGTTAGGATTAGGGGACGGGTGAGGGTCAGGCTTCGGGGAAGGGTTAGGGTTAGGGTTCGGGCTAGGGTTAGGTTTAGGAGACTGGGACGGTTTAGGGTCCAGGTCAGGGTACGACAACGCTTTAGGGGGAGCGTGCGTGTGAGGGCGTGGGTTAGTATTAGCGTACGGGTTAGGATTAGGGGACGGGTGAGGGTCAGGCTTCGGGGAAGGGTTAGGGTTAGGGTTAGGGCTAGGGTTAGGGTTAGGGGATGGGGACCGTTTAGGGTCCACGTGAGGGTACGACAACGCTTTAGGGGGAGCGTGCGTGTGAGGGCGCGGGTTAGTGTTAGCGTACGGTTTAGAATTAGGGGACGGGAGAGGGTCAGGCTTCGGGGAAGCGTTAGGGTTAGGGTTCGGGCTAGGGTTAGGGTTAGGGGACGGGGACGGTTTATGATCCAGTTGAGGCTACGACAACGCTTTAGGGGGAGCGTGAGTGTGAGGGCGAGGGTTTGTGTTAGCGTACCGGTTAAGATTAGGGGACGGGTGAGGGTCAGGCTTCGGGGAAGGGTTAGGGTTAGGGTTCAGGCTAGGGTTAGGGTTAGGAGACGGGGACGGTTTTGGGTCCAGGTGAGTGTACGACAACGCTTAGGGTGAGCGTGCGTGTGAGGGCGCGGGTTAGTGTTAGCGTACGGGTTAGGATTAGGGGACGGGTGAGGGTCAGGCTTCGGGGAAGGGTTAGGGTTAGGGTTCAGGCTAGGGTTAGGGTTAGGAGACGGGGACGGTTTTGGGTCCAGGTGAGTGTACGACAACGCTTAGGGTGAGCGTGCGTGTGAGGGCGCGGGTTAGTGTTAGCGTACGGGTTAGGATTAGGGGACGGGTGAGGGTCAGGCTTCAGGGAAGTGTTAGGGTTACGGTTCGGGCTAGTGTTTGGGTTAGGTGACGGGGACGATTTAGGGTCAAGGTGAGTGTACGACAACGCTTTAGGGTGAGCGTGCGTGTGAGGGCGTGTGTTAGTGTTAGCGTACGGGTTAGGATTAGGGAACGGGTGAGGGTCAGGCTCCGGGGAAGGGTTAGGGTTAGGGTTCTGGCTAGGGTTTGGGTTAGGGGACTGGGAAGGTTTAGGGTACAGGTGAGGGTACGACAACGCTTTAGGGGGAGCGTGCGTTTGAGGGAGCGGGTTAGTGTTTGCGTACGGGTTAGGATTAGGGGACCCGTGAGGGTCAGGCTCCGAGGAAGGGTTAGGTTTAGGGTTCGGGCTAGGTTTAGGGTTAGGGGACGGGGACGGTTTAGGGTCCAGGTGAGGGTACGAAAACGCTTTAGGGGGAGCATGTGTGTGAGGGCGTGGGTTAGTGTTAGCGTACGGGTTAGGATTAGGGGACGGGAAAGGGTCAGGCTTCGGGGAAGGGTTAGGGTTAGGGTTCGGGCTAGCGTTAGGGTTAGGGGACTGGGACGGTTTAGGGTCCAGGTCAGGGTACGACAACCCTTTATGGGAAGCGGGCGTGTGAGGGCGTGGGTTAGTGTTTGCGTACGGGTCAGGATTAGGTGACGGGGGTGGGTCAGGCTTCGGGGAAGGGTTAGGGTTAGGGTTTGGGCTAGGGTTAGGGTTAGGGGACGGGTTAGGGTTCATTTGAGGGTACGACAACTCTTTAGGGGGAGAGTGCGTGTGAGGGCGCGTGTTAGCGTTAGCGTACGGTGTAGAATTAGGGGACGGGTGAGGGTCAGGCTTCGGGGAAGGGTTAGGGTTAGGGTTCGGGCTAGGGTTAGTGTTAGGGGACGGGGACGGTTTAGGGTCCAGGTGAGGGTGCGACAACGCTTTAGGTTGAGAATGCGTCTGAGCACGCGGGTTAGTGTTACCGTATGGGTTAGGATTAGGGGACGGGTGTGTGTCAGGTTTCGGGGAAGGGTTAGGGTTAGGGTTCGGGCTAGGGTTAGGGGACGGGGACGGTATAGGGTCCAGGTGAGTGTACGACAACGCTTTAGGGGGAGTGTGCGTGTGAGGGCGCGGGTTACTGTTAGCGTACGGGTTAGGATTAGGGGACGGGTTATGGTCAGGCCTCAGGGAAGGTTTAGGGTTAGGGTTCTGGCTAGGGTTAGGGTTAGGGGACTGGGAAGGTTTAGGGTACAGGTGAGGGTACGACAACGCTTTAGGGGGAGCGTGCCTGTGAGGGCGCGGGTTAGTGTTTGCGTACGGGTTAGGATTAGGGGACGGGTGAGGGTCAGGCTTCGGAGAAGGGTTACGGTTTGGGTTCGGGATAGGGTTAGGGTTAGGGGACTGGGATGGTTTAGGGTACAGGTCAGGGTACGACAACGCTTTAGGGTGAGCGTGCGTGTGAGGGCGCGGGTTAGTGTTTGCGTACGGGTTAGGATTAGGGGACGGGTGATTGTCAGGCCTCGGGGAAGTTTTAGGGTTAGGGTTCGGGCTAGGGTTAGGGTTAGGGGACAGGGATGGTTTAGGGTCCAGTTGAGTGTACGACAATGCTTTAAGGGGAGAGTGCGTGTGAGGGCGTGTGTTAGTGTTAGCGTACGGGTTAGGATTAGGGGACAGGTGAGGGTCAGGCTTCGGGGAAGGGTTAGGGTTAGGGTTCGGGCTAGGGTTAGGGATAGGGGACGGGGACGATTTAGGGTCAAGGTGAGTGTACGACAACGCTTTATGGTGAGCACGCGTTTGAGGGCGCGGGTTAGTGTTAGCGTACGTGTTAGGATTAGGGGACGGCTGAGGGTCAGGCCTCGGGGAAGTGTTAGTGTTAGGGTTCGGGCTAGGGTTAGGGTTAGGCGACGGGGACGGTTTCGGGACCAGTTGAGGGTACGACAACACTTTATGGGGAGCGTGCGTGTGAGGGCGCGGTTCAGTGTTAGTGTATGGGTTAGGATGAGGGGACGGGTGAGTGTCAGGCTTCGGGGAAGGGTTAGGGTTAGGGTTTGGGCTAGGGTTAGGGTTAGGGGACGGGGACGGTTTAGGGTCTAGATGAGGGTACGACAACAGTTTAGGGTGAGCGTGAGTGTGAGGGCGAGGGTTAGTGTTAGCGTACGGGTTAGGATTAGAGGACGGGTGAGGGTCAGGCTTCAGCGAAGTGTTAGTGTTAGTGTTCGGGCTAGGGTTAGGGTTAGAGGACGGGGACGGTTTAGGGTCCATGTGAGGGTACGACAACACTTTAGGGGGAGCGTGCGTGTGAGGGCGCCTGTTAGTGTTAGCGTACGGGTTAGGATTAGGGGACGGGTGAGGGTCAGGCTTCGGAGAAGGGTTACGGTTAGGGTTCGGGATAGGGTTAGGGTTAGGGGACTGGAACGGTTTAGGGTCCAGGTCTGGGTACGACAACGCTTTAGGGGGAGCAGGCGTGTGAGGGCGCGGGTTAGTGTTTGCGTACGGGTTAGGTTTAGGTGACTGGTGAGTGTCAGGCTTCGGGGAAGGGTTAGGGTTAGGGTTCGTGCTAGGGTTAGGGTTAGGGGACGGGGACGGTTTAGGGTCCAGGTGAGGGTACAACAACGCTTTAGGTTGAGCAGGTGTCTGAGGGCGCGGGTTAGTGTTACCGTACGGGTTATGTTTAGGGGACGGCTGAGGGTCAGGCTTCGGGAAAGGGTTAGGGTTAGGGTTCGGGCTAGGGTTAGGGGATGGGGACGGTATAGGGCCCAGGTGAGGGTACGACAACGCTTTAGGGGGAGCGTGCGTGTGAGGGCGTGTGTTAGTGTTAGCGTACGGGTTAGGATTAGGGGACGGGTGATGGTCAGGCCTTGGGAAAGGGTTAGGGTTAGGGTTCGGGCTAGGATTAGGGTTATGGAATGGGGACGGTTTAGGGTCCAGTTGAGGGTACGACAACGCTTTAGGGGGAGTGTGCGTGTGAGAGCGTGGGTTATTGTTAGCGTACGGGTTAGGATTAGGGGACGGGTGACGGTCAGGCTTCGGGGAAGTGTTAGGGTTAGGGTTCGTGCTAGGGTTAGGGTTGGGGACGGGAACGGTTTAGGGTCCAGGTGAGGGTACGACAACGCTCTTGGGGGAGCGTGCGCATGAGAGCACGGGTTAGTGTTAGCTTACGTGTTAGGATTAGGGGACGTGTGAGTGTCAGGCTTCGGGGAAGGGTTAGGGTTAGGGTTCAGGCTAGGGTTAGGGTTAGGGGACGGGGACGGTTTAGGGTGCAGGTGAGGTTACGACAACGCTTTAGGTTGAGCATGCATCTGAGGGCGCCGGTTAGTGTTACCGTACGGGTTTGGATTAGGGGACGGGTGAGGGTCAGGCTTCGGGGAAGGGTTAGGGTTAGGGTTCGGGCTAGGGTTAGGGGACGGGGACGGTATAGGGTCCAGGTGAGGGTACGACAATGCTTTAGGGGGAGCGTGCGTGTGAGGGCGTGGGTTAGTGTTAGCGTACGGGTTAGGATTAGGGGACGTGTGAGGGTCAGGCCTTGGGGAAGGGTTAGGGTTAGGGTTCGGGCTAGAGTTAGGGTTAGGGGACGGGGACGGTTTAGGGTCCAGTTGAGGGTACGACAACGCTTTAGGGGGAGCGTGCGTGTGAGGGCGCGGGTTCGTGTTAGCGTACGGGTTAGGATTAGGGGACGAGTGAGAGTCAGGCTTCGGAGAAGGGTTAGGGTTAGGGTTCGGGCTAGGGTTAGGGTTAGGGGAGGGGGACGCTTTAGGGTCCAGGTGAGAGAACGACAAGGCTTTAGGGGGCACGTGCGTGTGAGGGCGTGTGTTAGTGTTAGCGTACGGGTTAGGATTAGGGGACGGTTGAGGTTCAGGCTTCGGGGAAGTGGTAGTGTTAGGGTTAGGTCTAGGGTTAGGGGACAGGGACGGTTTCGGGTCCAGGTGAGGGTACGACAACGCTTTAGGGGGAGCGTGCGTGTGAGGGCGCGGGTTAGTGTTAGCGTCCGGGTTAGGATTAGGGAACGGGTGAGGGTCAGGCTCCTGGGAAGGGTTAGGGTTAGGGTTCTGGCTAGGGTTAGGGTTAGGGGACTGGGAAGGTTTAGGGTACAGGTGAGGGTACGACAATGCTTTAGGGGGAGCGTTCGTTTCAGGGCGCAGGTTAGTGTTTGTGTACGGGTTAGGTTTAGTGGACAGGTGAGTGTCAGGCTCCGGGGAAGTGTTAGATTTAGGGTTCGGGCTATGGTTAGGGTTAGGGGAAGGGGACGATTTAGGAACAGGTAAGGGTACGACAACGCTATAGGGTGAGCGTGAGTGTGAGGGCACGGGTTAGTGTTAGCGTACGGGTTAGGATTAGGGGACGGGTGAGGGTCAGGCTTCGGGGAAGGTTTAGGGTTAGGGTTCGGGCTTGGGTTAGGGTTAGGGGATGGGGACGGTTTAGGGTCCAGGTGATGATACGACAACACTTTAGGGGGAGCGTGAGTGTGAGGGCGCGGGTTAGTGTTAGCGTACGGGTTAGGATTACGGGACGGATGAGGGTCAGGCATCGGCGAAGTGTTAGTGTTAGGGTTCGGGCTAGGGTTAGGGTTAGAGGACGGGGATGGTTTATGGTCCATGTGAGGGTACGACAACACTTTAGGAGGAGCGTGCGTGTGAGGGCACATGTTAGTGTTAGCGTACGTGTTAGGATTATGGGACGGGTGAGTGTCAGGCTTCGGGGAGGTGTTAGGGTTAGGGTTCTGGCTAGGGTTAGGGTTAGGGGACGGGGACGGTTTAGGGTCCAGGTGAGGGTACGACAACACTTTAGGTTGAGCATGCGTCTGAGGGGGCGGGTTAGTGTTAGCGTACGGGTTAGGATTAGGGGACGGGTGAGGGTCAGGCTTCGGGGAAGGGTTAGGGTTAGGGTTCGGGCTAGGGTTAGAGTTAGGGGACAGGGACGGTTTAGGGTCCAGGTGAGGGTACGACAACGCTCTAGGGGGAGCGTGCGTGTGAGGGCGCGGGTTAGTGTTAGCGTACGGGTTAGGATTAGGGGACGGGATAGCGTCAGGCTTAGGGGAAGGGTTAGGGTTAGGGTTCGGGCTAGGGTTAGGTTTAGGGGAATGGGAAGGTTTAGGGTCCAGGTCAGGGTACGACAACGCTTTAGGGGGAGCGGGCGTGTGAGGGCGCGGGTTAGTGTTTGCGTACGGGTTAGGATTAGGGGACGGGTGAGGTTCAGGCTTCGGGGAAGGGTTAGGGTTAGGGTTCGGGCTAGGGTTAGGTTTAGGGGATGGGGAAGGTTTAGGGTCCAGGTGAGGGTACGACAACGCTTTAGGGGGAGCGTGCGTGTGGGGGCGCGGGTTAGTGTTAGCGTACGGTTTTGGATTAGGGGACGGGAGAGTGTCAGGCTTCGGGGAAGCGTTAGGGTTAGGGTTCGGGCTAGGGTTAGGGTTAGGGGACGGGGACGGTTTAGGATCCAGGTGAGGGTACGACAACGCTTTAGGGGGAGCGTGCGTGTGAGGGCGCGGGTTAGTATTAGCGTACGGGTTAGGATTAGAGGACTGGTGAGGGTCAGGCTCCGGGGAAGGGTTAGGTTTAGGGTTCGGGCTAGGTTTAGGGTTAGGGGACGGGGATGGTTTAGGGTCCAGGTGAGGGTACAACAATGCTTTAGGTTGAGCATGCGTCTGAGGGCACGGGTTAGTGTTAGCGTACGGGTTAGGATTAGGGGACGGGTGAGGGTCAGGCTTCGGGGAAGGGTTAGGGTTAGGTTTCGGGCTAGGGTTAGGGTTAGGGAAAAGGGACGGTTTAGGGTCCAGGTGAGAGTACGACAACGCTTTAGGGTGAGCGAGATTGTGAGGGCGCGGTTTAGTGTTAGCGTACGTGTTAGGATTAGGGGACGGGT
The DNA here is from genome assembly GCF_963455315.2 of Globicephala melas. NCBI lineage: Eukaryota > Metazoa > Chordata > Mammalia > Artiodactyla > Delphinidae > Globicephala > Globicephala melas. The sequence goes on from NC_083314.1 coordinate 64,712,697, forward strand.
GAGGGTCAGGCTTCGGGGAAGGGTTAGGGTTAGGGTTCGGGCTAGTGTTAGGGTTAGGGGACGGGGACGGTTTAGGGTCCAGGTGAGGGTACGACAACGCTTTAGGGGGAGCGTGAGTGTGAGGGCGTAGGTTAGTGTTAGCGTACGGGTTAGGATTAAGGGACGTATGAGGGTCAGGCTTCGGCAAAGTGTTAGTTTTAGGGTTCGGGCTAGGGTTAGGGTTAGAGGACAGGGATGGTTTAGGGTCCATGTGAGGGTACGACAACACTTTAGGAGTAGCGTGCGTGTGAGGGCACGTGTTAGTGTTAGCGTACGTGTTAGGATTAGGGGACGGGTGAGTGTCAGGCTTCGGGGAGGTGTTAGGGTTAGGGTTCGGGCTAGGGTTAGTGTTAGGGGACTGGGATGGTTTAGGGTCCAGGTTAGGATACGACAACGCTTTAGGGGGAGCGGTCGTGTGAGGGCGCGTGTTAGTGTTTGCGTACGGGTTAGGATTAGGTGACGGGTGAGCGTCAGGCTTCAAGGAAGGTTAGGGTTATGGTTCGGGCTAGGGTGAGGGTTAGGGGACGGGGACGGTTTAGGGTCCAGGTGAGGGTACGACAACGCTTTAGGTTGAGCATGCGTCTGAGGGCGCGGGTTAGTGTTAGCGTACGGGTTAGGATTAGGGGACGGGTGAGGGTAAGGCTTCGGGGAAGTGTTAGGGTTACGGTTCGGGCTAGGGTTAGGGTTAGGTGACGGGGACGATTTAGGGTCAAGGTGAGTATACGACAACGCTTTAGGGTGAGCGTGCGTCTGAGGGCGCGGGTTAGTGTTAGCGTACGGTTTAGGATTAGGGGACGGGTGAGGGTCAGGCTTCGGGGAAGGGTTAGGGTTAGGGTTCGGGCTAGGGTTAGGGTTAGGGGACGGGGACGGTTTAGGGTCCAGGTCAGGGTACGACAATGCTTTAGGGGGAGCGTGCGTGTGAGGGCGTGAGTTAGTGTTAGCGTCCGTGTTAGGATAAGGGGACGGTTGAGAGTCAGCTTCGGAGAAGGGTTAGGGTTAGGGTTCGGGCTAGGGTTAGGTTTAGGGGACGGGGACGGTTTAGGGTCCAGGTGAGGGTACGACAACGCTTTAGGGGGAGCGTGCGTGTGAGGGCGCGGGTTAGTGTTAGCGTACGGTTTAGGATTAGGGGACGGGAGAGGGTCAGGCTTCGGGGAAGCGTTAGGGTTAGGGTTCGGGCTAGGGTTAGGGTTAGGCGACGAGGACGGTTGAGGATCCGGGTGAGGGTACGACAACGCTTTAGGGGGAGCGTGCGTTTGAGGGCGCGTATTAGTGTTAGCGTACGGGTTAGGATTAGGGGACGGGTGAGGGTCAGGCTTCGGGGATGGGTTAGAGTTAGGGTTCGGGAAAGGGTTAGGGTTAGGGGACGAGGACGGTTTAGGGTCCAGGTGAGGGTACGACAACGCTTTAGTGGGAGCGTGCGTGTGAGGGCGGGGTTTAGTGTTAGCGTCCGTGTTAGGATTAGGGGATGGGTGAGGGTCAGGCTTCGGGGAAGTGTTAGGGTTAGGGTTCGGGCTAAGGTAACGGTTAGGTGACGGGCTCAGTTTAAGGTCCAGGTGAGGGTACGACAACGCTTTAGGGGGAGCGTGCGTGTGAGGGCGCGGGTTAGTATAAGCGTACGGGTTAGGATTAGGGGACGGGTGAGGGTCAGGCTTCGGGGAAGTTTTAGGGTTAAGGTTAGGTCTAGGTTTAGGATTAGGGGATGGGGACGGTTTAGGGTCCAGGTGAGGGTACGACAACGCTCTTGGGGGAGCGTACGTGTGAGGGCGCGGTTTAGTGTTAGCGTACAGGTTAGGATTAGGGGACGGGTGAGGGTCAGGCTTCGGAGAAGGGTTAGGGTTAGCGTTAGCTCTATGGTTAGGGTTAGGGGACGGGGACGGTTTAGGGTCCAGGTGAGGGTACGACAACGCTTTAGTGGGAGCGTGCGTGTGAGGGCACGGGTTAGTGTTAGCGTATGGGTTAGGATTAGGGGACGGGTAAGAATCAGGCTTCGGGGAAGGGTTAGGGTTAAGGTTCGGGATAGGGTTAGGGTTAGGGGATGGGGACGTTTTAGGGTCCAGGTGAGGGTACGACAACGCTTTAGGGTGAGCGTGCGTGTGATGGTGCGGGTTACTGTTAGCATACGGGTTAGGATTAGTGGATGTGTGAGGGTTAGGCTTCTTGGAAGGGTTAGTGTTAAGGTTCGGGCTAGGGTTATGGTTAGGGGATGGGGACCTTTTAGGGTCCAGGTGAGGGTACGACAACGCTCTAGGGGGAGCGTGCGTGTGAGGGCGTGGGTTAGTGTTAGCGTACGGGTTAGGATTAGGGGACGGGTGAGGGTCAGGCTTCGGGGAAGGGTTAGGGTTAGGGTTCGGGCTAGGGTTAGGGTTAGGGGACAGGGACGGTTTATGGTCCAGGTGAGGGTACTACAACGCTTTAGGTTGAGCATGCGTCTGAGGGCGCTGGTTAGTGTTAGCGTACGGGTTAGGATTAGGGGACGTGTGAGGGTCAGGCTTCGGGGAAGCGTTAGGGTTAGGGTTAGGGTTCGGGCAAGGGTTAGGGGACGGGGACGGTATAGGGTCCAGGTGAGGGTACGACAATGCTTTAGGGGGAGCGTGCGTGTGAGGGCATGCGTTAGTGTTAGCGTACCGGTTAGGATTAGGGGACGGGTGATGGTCAGGCCTCGGGGAAGGGTTAGGGTAAGGTTCGGGCTAGGGTTAGGGTTAGGGGACGGGGATGGTTTAGGGTCCAGTTGAGGGTACGACAACGCTTTAGGGGAAGGGTGCGTGTGAGGGCGTGGGTTAGTGTTAGCGTACGGGTTAGGATTAGGGGACGGGTGAGGGTAAGGCTTTGGGGAATGGTTAGGTTTAGGGTTCTGGCTAGGGTGAGGGTTAGGGGACGGGGATGTTTTAGGGTCCAGTTGAGGGTACGACAACGCTTTACGGGGAGCATGCGTGTGAGGGCGCGGGTTAGTGTTAGCGTATTGGTTAGGATTAGGGGACGGGTGAGGGTCAGGCTTCGGGGAAGGGTTAGAGTTAGGGTTCGGGCTAGGGTTAGGGGACGGGGACGGTTTAGGGTCCAGGTGAGGGTACGACAACGCTTTAGGGGGAGCGTGCGTGTGAGGGCGCGGGTCAGTGTTAGCGTACGGGTTAGGATTAGGGGACGGGTGAGGGTCAGGCCTCCGGAAGTGTTAGCGTTAGGCTTTGGGCTAGGGTTAGGTTTAGGGGACGGGGACGGTTTAGGGTCCAGTTGAGGGTACGACAACACATTAGGGGGAGCGTGCGTGTGCGGGGGCGGGTTAGTGTAAGCGAACGGGTTAGGATTAGGGGACGGGTGAGGGTAAGGCTTCGGGGAAGGGTTAGGGTTACGGTTCGGTCTAGGATTAGGGTTAGGGGACGGGGACGGTTTAGGGTCCAGGTGAGGGTACGACAACGCTTTAGGTGGAGCGTGCGTTTGAGGGCGCGGGTTAGTGTTAGCGTAAGGGTTAGGATTAGGGGACGGGTGAGGGTCAGGCTTCAGGAAATGGTTAGGGTTAGGGTTTGGGCTAGGGTTAGGGTTAGGTGACGGGGACGATTTAGGGTTCATGTGACGGTACGATAATGCTTTAGGGGGAGCGTGTGTGAGAGCGCGTGTTAGCGTTAGCGTACGGTGTAGGATTAGGGGACGGGTGAGGGTCAGGCTTCGGGGAAGGGTTAGGGTTAGGGTTCGGGCTAGGGTTAGGGTTAGGGGATGGGGACGGTTTAGGGTCCAGGTGAGGGTACAACAACGCTTTAGGGGGAGGGTGCGTCTGAAGGTGCGGGTTAGTGTTAGTGTACGGGTTAGGATTAGGGGACGGGTGAGGTTCAGGCTTCGACGAAGGGTTAGCGTTAGGGTTCAGGCTAGGGTTAGGGTTAGGGAACGGGGACGGTTTAGGGTCCAGGTGAGGGTACCACAACGCTTTAGGGGGACCGAGCGTATGAAAGCGTGGGTTAGTGTTAGCGCACAGGTTAGGATTAGGGGACGGGTGAGTGTCAGGCTTCGGAGAAGGGTTAGGGTTAGCGTTAAGGCTAGGGTTAGTGTTAGGGGACGGGGATTGTTTAGGGTCCAGGTGAGTGTACGACAACGCTTTAGGGTGAGCGTCCATGTGAGGGCGCGGGTTAGTGTTAGCGTACGGGTTAGGATTAGGGGACGGGTGAGGGTCAGGCTTCGAGAAAGTGTTAGTGTTAGGGTTCGGGCTAGGGTTAGGGTTAGACGACGGGCACTGTTTAGGGTCCAGGTGAGGGTACGACAATGCTTTAGGGGGAGCGTGCGTATGAGGGTGCGGGTTAGTGTTAGCGTCCGTGTTAGGATTACGGGACGGGTTAGTGTCAGGCTTCGGCGAAGTGGTAGGGTTAGGGTTCGGGCTAGGGTTAGGGTTAAGGGATGGGGACGGTTTAGGGTCCAGGTGAGGGTACGACAACGCTTGAGGGGGAGCGTGAGTGTGAGGGCACGGTTTAGTGTTAGCGTCCGTGTTAGGATTAGGTGATGAGTGAGGGTCAGGCTTCGGGGAAGGGTTAGGGTTAGGGTTCGGGCTAGGGTTAGGGTTAGGGGACGGGGTCGGTTTAGGGTCCAGGTGAGGGTACGACAACGCTTTAGGGGGAGCGTGCGTGTGAGGGCGCGGGTTAGTATTAGCGTACGGTTTAGGATTAGGGGACGGGTGAGGGTCAGGCTTCGGGGAAAGGTTAGGGTTACGGCTATGGTTAGGGTTAGGGGATGGGGACGGTTTAGGGTACACGTGAGGGTACGACAACGCTTTTGGGGGAGCGTGCGTTTGAGGGCGCGGGTTAGAGTTAGCGTACGGTGTAGGATTAGGGGACGGGTGAGGGTCAGGCTTCGGGGAAGTTTTAGGGTTAGTGTTCGGAAAAGGGTTAGGGTTAGGGGACGGGGACTGTTTAGGGTCCAGGTGAGGGTACGACAACGCTTTAGGGTGAGCGTCCGTATGAGGGCGCAGGTTAGTGTTAGCGTACGGGTTAAGATTATTGGACGGGTGAGGGTCAGGCTTCGAGAAAGGGTACGTGTTAGGGTTCGGGCTAGGGTTAGGGTTAGGGAACAGGGACTGTTTAGGGTCCAGGTGAGTGTACGACAATGCTTTAGGGGGAGCGTGCATATGAGGGTGTGGGTTAGTGTTACCGTCCGGGTTAGGATTAGGGAACGGGTGAGGGTCAGGCTCCGGGGAAGGGTTAGTGTTAGGGTTCTGGCTAGGGTTAGGGTTAGGGGACAGGGAAGGTTTAGGGTACAGGTGAGGGTACGACAACGCTTTAGGGGGAGCGTGCGTTTGAGGGCACGGGTTAGTGATTGCATACGGGTTAGGATTAGGGGACGGGTGAGGGACAGGATCCGGGGAAGTGTTAGTTTTAGGGTTCGGGCTAGGTTTTGGGTTAGGGGACGGGGACGCTTTAGGGTCCAGTTGAGGGTACGACAATGCTTTAGGTTGAGCATGAGTCTGAGGGCGCGGGTTAGTGTTAGCGTACGGGTTAGGATTAGGGGACGGGTGAGGGTCAGGCTTCGGCGAAGTGATAGGGTTAGGGTTCGGGCTAGGGTTAGGGTTAGGGGACGGGGAGGGTTTAGGGTCCAGGTGAGGGTACGACAACGCTTTAGGTTGAGGATGCGTCTGAGGGCACGGGTTGTTGTTAGCGTACGGGTTAGGATTAGGGGACGGGTGAGGGTTAGGCTTCGGAGAAGTTTTAGGATTAGAGTTCGGGCTAGGGTTAGGGTTAGGTGACGGGGACGATTTAGGTTCAAGGTGAGTGTACGACAACGCTTTAGGGTAAGGGTGCGTGTGAGGGCACGGGTTAGTGTTAGCGTACGCGTTAGGATTAGGGGACGGGTGAGGGTCAGGCTTCGGCGAAGTGTTAGGGTTAGGGTTCGGACTAGGGTTAGGGTTAGGGGACGGGGATGGTTTAGGGTCCAGGTGAGGGTACGACAACGCTTTAGGGGGAGCGTGGGTGTGAGGGCGCGGGTTACTGTTAGCGTACGGGTTAGGATTATGGTTCGGGTGACGGTCAGGCTTCGGGGGAGGGTTAGGATTACGGTTCGGGTAAGGTTAGGGTTAGGGGACTGGGACGGTTTAGGGTCCAGATCAGGGTACGACAACGTTTTAGGGTGAGCGTGCGTGTGAGGGCGTGGGTTAGTGTTTGCGCACGGGTTAGGATTAGGGGACGGGTGAGGGTCAGGCTTCGGGGAAGTATTAGGGTTATGGTTCATGCTAGGGTTAGGGTTAGGGGACGGGGACGGTTTAGGGTCCAGGTGAGGGTACGACAACGCTTTAGGGGGAGCGTGCGTGTGAGGGCGTGGGTTACTGTTGGCGTACGGGTTAGGATTAGGGGACGGGTGAGGGTCAGTCTTCGGCGAAGGGTTAGGGTTAGCGTTCAGGCTAGGGTTAGGGTTAGGGGGCGGGGACGGTTTAGGATCCAGGTGAGGGTACGACAACACTTTAGGGGGAGCGTGCGTGTGAGGGCGTGGTTTAGTGTTTGCGCACGGGTTAGGATTAGGTGACGGTTGAGGGTCAGGCTTCGGGGAAGTTTTAGGGTTATGGTTCTTGCTAGGGTTAGGGTTAGGGGACGGGGACGGTTTAGGGTCCAGGTCAGGGTACGACAATGCTTTAGGGGGAGCGTGCGTGTGAGGGCGCGGGTTAGTGTTAGCGTACGGGTTAGGATTAGGGGACGGGTGAGGGCCAGGCTTCGGCGAAATGTTAGGGTTAGGGTTCGGGCTAGGGTAAGCGTTAGGGGACGGGGATGGTATAGGGTCCAGATGACGGTACGGCAAAGCTTTAGGGGTAGAGTGCGTTTGAGGGCGCGGGTTAGTGTTAGCGTACGGGTCAGGATTAGGGGACGGGTGAGGGTCAGGCTTCGGTGAAGGGTTAGGGTTAGGGTTCGTGCTAGAGTTAGGGTTAGGGGACGGGGACGGTTTAGGGTCTAGATGAGTGTACGACAACAATTTAGGGTGAGCGTGATTGTGAGGGCACGGGTTAGTGTTAGCGTACGGGTTAGGATTACGGGACGGATGAGGGTCAGGCTTCGGTGAAGGGTTAGGGTTAGGGTTCAGGCTAGGGATGGGGTTAGGGGACGGGGACGGTTTAGGGTTCAGGTGAGGATATGAAAATGCTTTAGGGGGAGTGTGCGTGTGAGGGCGCGGGTTAGTGTTAGCGTACGATTTTTTATTAGGGGACGGGTGCGGGTCAGGCTTCGGGGAAGAGTTAGGGATATGGTTCGGGCTAGGGTTAGTGTTAGGTGACGGGGACGGTTTAGGATCCAGGTGAGGGTATGACAACGCTTTAGGGACAGTGTGCGTGTGAGGGCGCAGGTTAGTGTTAGCGTACGGGTTAGGATTAGGGGACAGGTGACAGTCAGGCTTCGGGGAATGGTTAGGGTTAGGGTTCGGGCTAGGGTTTGGGTTAGGGGATGGGGACGGTTTAGGGTCCAGGTGAGTGTACGGCAAGGCTTTATTGTGAGCATGCGTGTGAAGGCGCGGGTTAGTGTTAGCGTAAGGGTTAGGATTATGGGACGGGTGAGTGTCAGGCTTCGGGGAAGGGTTAGGATTAGGGTTCAGGCTAGGGTTAGGGTTAGGGGACTGGGACGGTTTAAGGTCCAGGTCAGGGTACGTCAACGCTTTAGGGGGAGCGTGCGTGTAAGGGTGCGGGTTAGTGTTAGCGTACGTGTTAGGATTATGGGACGGGTGTGGGTCAGGCTTCGGGGAAGGGTTAGGGATAGGGTTCTGGCTAGGGTTAGGGTTAGGGGACGGGGACGGTGTAGGGTCCAGATCAGGGTACGACAACGCTTTAGGTGGAGCGTGCGTGTGAGGGCGCGGGTTAGTGTTAGGGTACGGGTTAGGATTAGGGGACGGGTGAGGGTCAGGCTTCGGGGAACGGTTAGGGTTAGGGTTCAGGCTAGGGTTAGGGTTAGGGGACGGGGACGGTTTAAGGTCAAAGTGAGGGTCCGACAACGCTTTACGGTGAGCGTGCGTATGAGGGCGCGGGTTAGTGTTAGCGTACGGTTAGGATAAGGGGACGGGTGAGGGTCAGGCTTCGTGGAAGGGTTAGGGATAGGGTTTGGGCTAGTGTTAGGTTTAGGGGACGGGGACGGTTTAGGATCCAGGTGAGGGTACGACAACGCTTTAGGGGAAGCGTGCGTGTGAGGGCGCGGGTAAGTGTTAGCGTACGGGTTAGGATTAGAGGACGGGTGAGGGTCAGGATTCGGCGAAGGGTTAGGGTTAGGGTTCGGACTAGAGTTAGGGTTAGGGGACGGGGACTGTTTAGTGTCTAGGTGAGGGTACGACAACGCATTAGGGTGAGAATGCATGTGAGGGCACGGGTTACTGTTAGCGTACGGGTTAGAATTAGGGGACGGGTGAGGGTCAGGCTTCTGTAAAGGGTTAGGGTTAGGGTTAGGGCTAGGGTTAGGGTTAGGGGACGGGGACGGTTTAGGGTCCAGGTGGGGGTACGACAACACATTAGGGTGAGCATGAGTGTGAGGGCGCAGGTTAGTGTTAGCGTACGGTTTAGGATTAGGGGACGGGTGAGGGTCAGGCTTCGGGGAAGGGATAGGGTTAGGGTTCAGGCTAGGGTTAGGTTTAGGGGACGGGGACGGTTTAGGGTCCAGATGAGGGTACGACAACGCTTTAGGGTGAGCGTGAGAGTGAGGGCGCGGGTTAGTGTTAGCGTACGGGTTAGGATTAGGGGACGGGTGAGGGTTAGGCTTCGGGGAAGGGTTAGGGTTAGGGTTCGGGCTAGGGTTAGGGTTAGGGGACGGGGACGGATTAGGGTCCAGGCGAGGGTACGACAACGCTTTAGGGTGAGCGTGCATCTGAGGGCGCGGGTTAGTGTTAGCCTACGGGTTAGAATTAGGCGACGGGTGAGGATCAGGTTTCGGGGAAGTGTTAGGGTTAGGGTTCGGGTTAGGGTTAGGGGACGGGGACGGGGTCGGTTTAGGGTCCAGGTGAGGGTATGACAACGCTTTAGGGTGAGCTTGCGTGTGAAGGCACCAGTTAGTGTTAGCGTACGGTTTAGGATTAGGGGACGGGTGAGGGTCAGGCTTCGGGGAAGGGTTAAGGTTAGGGTTCGGGCTACGGTTAGGTTAGGGTTATGGTACGGGGAAGGTTTATGGTCCCAATGAGGGTACGACAACGCTTGAGGGTGAGCATGAGTGTGAGGGAGCGGGTTAGTGTTAACGTACGGGTTAGGATTACGGGACGGATGAGGGTCAGGCCTCGGCGAAGTGTTAGTGTTAGGGTTCGGGCTAGGGTTAGGGTTAGAGGACGGGGATGGTATAGGGTCCATGTGAGGGTACGACAACACTTTAGGAGGAGCGAGCGTGTGAGGGCAAGTGTTAGTGTTAGCGTACGTGTTAGGATTAGGGGACGGGTGAGTGTCAGGCTTCGGGGAAGGGTTAGGGTTAGGGTTCGGGCTAGGGTTAGTGTTAGGGGACTGGGATGGTTTAGGGTCCAGGTCAGGGTACGACAACGCTTTAGGGGGAGTGGTCGTGTGAGGGCGCGGGTTAGTGTTTGCGTACGGGTTAGGATTAGGTGACGGCTGAGGGTCAGGCTTCAAGGAAGCTTAGGGTTAGAGTTCGGGCTAGGGTTAGGGTTAGGGGACGGGGACGGTTTAGGGCCCAGGTGTGGGTAGGACAACGCTCTAGGGTGAGCGTGCGTCTGAGGGTACGGGTTAGTGTTAGCGTACGGGTTAGGATTAGGGGACGGATGAGGGTCAGGCTTCGGGGAAGTGTTAGGTTTAGGGTTCGGGCTGGGTTGGGGTTAGGGGACGGGGACGGTTTAGGGTTCAGGTGAGGATATGAAAATGCTTTAGGGGGAGCGTGCGTGTGAGGGCGCGAGTTAGTGTTAGCGTACGATTTAGTATTAGGGGACGGGTGCGGGTCAGGCTTCGGGGAAGAGTTAGGGATATGTTTCGGGCTAGGGTTAGTGTTAGGAGACGGGGACGGTTTAGGGTCCTGGTGAAGGTACGACAACGCTTTAGGGTGAGCGTGCGTGTGAGGGCGCAGGTTAGTGTTAGCGTAGGGTTTAGGATTAGAGGACGGGTCAGGGTCAGGCTTCGGGGAAGGGTTAGGGTTAGGGTTCGGGCTAGGGTTAGGGTTAGGGGACGGGGTCGGTTTAGGGTCCAGGTGAGTGTACGACAACGCTTTAGGGGGAGCGTGCGTGTGAGGGCGCGGGTTAGTATTAGCGTTCGGTTTAGGATTAGGGGACGGGTGAGGTTCAGGCTTCGGGGAAAGGTTAGGGTTAGGGTTAGGGCTAGGGTTAGGGTTAGGGGATGGGGACGGTTTAGGGTACAGGTGAGGGTACGACAACGCTTTAGGGGGAGCGTGCGTTTGAGGGCGCGGGTTAGTGTTAGCGTACGGGTCAGGATTAGGGGACGGGTGAGGGTCAGGCTTCGGGGAAGGTTTAGAGTTAGGGTTCAGGCTAGGGTTAGGGTTAGGGGACGGGGACGGTTTAGGGTCCAGGTGAGTGTACGACAACGCTTTAGTGGGAGCGTGCATGTGAGGGCGTGCGTTAGAGTTAGCGTACGGTGTAGGATTAGGGGACGGGTGAGGGTCAGGCTTCGATGAAGTGTTAGGGTTAGTGTTCGGAAAAGGGTTAGGGTTAGGGGACGGGGACTGTTTAGGGTCCAGGTGAAGGTACGACAACGCTTTAGGGTGAGCGTCCGTGTGAGGGCGCGGGTTAGTGTTAGCGTACGGGTTAGGATTAGTGGACGGGTGAGTGTCAGGCTTCGAGAAAGGGTAAGTGTTAGGGTTCAGCCTAGGGTTACGGTTAGGGAACGGGGAAGGTTTAGGGTACAGGTGAGGGTACGACAACGCTTTAGGGGGAGCGTGCGTTTGAGGGCGCGGGTTAGTGTTTGCGTACGGGTTAGGATTAGGGGACGGGTGAGGGTCAGGATCCGGGGAAGGGTTAGGTTTAGTGTTCGGGCTAGGTTTAGGGTTAGGGGACCGGGACGGTTTACGGTCCAGGTGAGGGTACGACAATGCTTTAGGTTGAGCATGAGTCTGAGGGCGCGGGTTAGTGTTAGCGTACGGGTTAGGATTACGGGACGGGTGAGGGTCAGGCTTCAGTGAAGGGTTAGGGTTAGGGTTCGGGCTAGCGTTAGGGTTAGGGGACGGGGACGGTTTAGGGTCTAGATGAGTGTACGACAACACTTTAGGGTGAGCGTGATTGTGAGGGTGCGGGTTAGTGTTAGCGTACGGGTTAGGATTACAGGACGGATGAGGGTCAGGCTTCGGTGAAGGGTTAGGGTTAGGGTTCAGGCTAGGGATGGGGTTAGGGGACGGGGACGGTTTAGGGTTCAGGTGAGGATATGAAAATGCTTTAGGGGGAGCGTGCGTGTGAAGGCGCAGGTTAGTGATAGCGTACGATTTTTTATTAGGGGACGGGTGCGGGTCAGGCTTCGGGGAAGAGTTAGGGATATGGTCGGGCTGGGTTAGTGTTAGGGGACGGGGACGGTTTAGGGTCCAGGTGAGGGTATGACAACGCTTTAGGGACAGTGTGCATGTGAGGGCGCAGTTTAGTTTTAGCGTACGGGTTAGGATTAGGGGACAGGTGAGAGTCAGGCTTCGGGGAATGGTTAGGGTTAGGGTTCGGCCTAGGGTTTGGGTTAGGGGATGGGGACGGTTTAGGGTCCGGGTGAGTGTACGGCAACGCTTTAGGGTGAGCATGCGTGTGAAGGCGCGGGTTAGTGTTAGCGTACGGGTTAGGATTATGGGACGGGTGAGTGTCAGGCTTCGGGGTAGTGTTAGGGTTCGGGCTAGGGTTAGGGTTAGGGGACGGGGACGGTTTAGGGTCCATTTGAGGGTACGACAACACTTTAGGGGGAGCTTGCGTGTGAGGGCGCGTATTAGTGGTATCGTACGGGTTAGGATTAGGGGACGGGTGAGGGTCAGGCTTCGGGGATGGGTTAGGGTTAGGGTTCAGGCTAGAGTTAGGGTTAGGGGACGGCGTCGGTTTAGGGTCCATGAGAGGGTACGACAACGCTTTAGGGGGAGCGTGCGTGTGAGGGCACGGGTTAGTGTTAGCGTACGGGTTAGGATTATGTTTCGGGTGTCGGTCAGGCTTCGGGGGAGGGTTAGGTTTACGGTTCGGGCTAAGGTCAGGGTTAGGGGACTGGGACTGTTTAGGGTCCAGGTCAGTGTACGACAACGCTTTAGGGTGAGCGTGCGTGTGAGGGCGCGGGTTAGTGTTTGAGCACGGGTTAGGATTAGGGGACGGGTGATGGTCAGGCCTCGGTGAAGAGTTAGGGTTAGGGTTCGGGCTAGGGTTAGGGTTAGGGGACGGGGACGGTTTAGGGTCCAGGTGAGGGTACGACAACGCTTTAGGGGGAGCGTGCGTGTGAGGGCGCGGGTTAGTGTTAGCGTACGGATTAGGAATAGGTGACGGGTGAGGGTCAGGCTTCGGGGAAGGGTTAGGGTTAGGTTTCGGGCTAAGGTTAGGTTTAGGGGACGGGGACGGATTAGGGTCCACTTGAGGGTACGACAACACTTTAGTGGGAGCGTGCGTGTGCGGGGGCGGTTAGTGTAAGCGTACGGGTTAGGATTAGGGGACGGGTGAGGGTAAGGCTTCGGGGAAGGTTTAGGGTTACGGTTCGGTCAGGGATTAGGGTTAGGGGACGGGGACGGTTTAGGGTCCAGGTGAGGGTACGACAACACATTAGGGTGAGCATGAGTGTGAGGGCGCAGGTTAGTGTTAGCGTACGGTTTAGGATTAGGGGACGGGTGAGGGTCAGGCTTCGGGGAAGGGATAGGGTTAGGGTTCAGGCTAGGGTTAGGTTTAGGGGACGGGGACGGTTTAGGGTCCAGATGAGGGTACGACAACGCTTTAGGGTGAGCGTGAGAGTGAGGGCGCGGGTTAGTGTTAGCGTACGGGTTAGGATTAGGGGACGGGTGAGGGTTAGGCTTCGGGGAAGGGTTAGGGTTAGGGTTCGGGCTAGGGTTAGGGTTAGGGGACGGGGACGGATTAGGGTCCAGGTGAGGGTACGACAACGCTTTAGGGTGAGCGTGCATCTGAGGGCGCGGGTTAGTGTTAGCCTACGGGTTAGAATTAGGCGACGGGTGAGGATCAGGTTTCGGGGAAGTGTTAGGGTTAGGGTTCGGGTTAGGGTTAGGGGACGGGGACGGGGACGGTTTAGGGTCCAGGTGAGGGTATGACAACGCTTTAGGGTGAGCTTGCGTGTGAAGGCACCAGTTAGTGTTAGCGTACGGTTTAGGATTAGGGGACGGGTGAGGGTCAGGCTTCGGGGAAGGGTTAAGGTTAGGGTTCGGGCTACGGTTAGGTTAGGGTTATGGTACGGGGAAGGTTTATGGTCCCAATGAGGGTACGACAACGCTTGAGGGTGAGCATGAGTGTGAGGGAGCGGGTTAGTGTTAACGTACGGGTTAGGATTAGGGGACGGATGAGGGTCAGGCCTCGGCGAAGTGTTAGTGTTAGGGTTCGGGCTAGGGTTAGGGTTAGAGGACGGGGATGGTATAGGGTCCATGTGAGGGTACGACAACACTTTAGGAGGAGCGAGCGTGTGAGGGCAAGTGTTAGTGTTAGCGTACGTGTTAGGATTAGGGGACGGGTGAGTGTCAGGCTTCGGGGAAGGGTTAGGGTTAGGGTTCGGGCTAGGGTTAGTGTTAGGGGACTGGGATGGTTTAGGGTCCAGGTCAGGGTACGACAACGCTTTAGGGGGAGTGGTCGTGTGAGGGCGCGGGTTAGTGTTTGCGTACGGGTTAGGATTAGGTGACGGCTGAGGGTCAGGCTTCAAGGAAGCTTAGGGTTAGGGTTCGGGCTAGGGTTAGGGTTAGGGGACGGGGACAGTTTAGGGCCCAGGTGTGGGTAGGACAACGCTCTAGGGTGAGCGTGCGTCTGAGGGTACGGGTTAGTGTTAGCGTACGGGTTAGGATTAGGGGACGGATGAGGGTCAGGCTTCGGGGAAGTGTTAGGTTTAGGGTTCGGGCTGGGTTGGGGTTAGGGGACGGGGACGGTTTAGGGTTCAGGTGAGGATATGAAAATGCTTTAGGGGGAGCGTGCGTGTGAGGGCGCGAGTTAGTGTTAGCGTACGATTTAGTATTAGGGGACGGGTGCGGGTCAGGCTTCGGGGAAGAGTTAGGGATATGTTTCGGGCTAGGGTTAGTGTTAGGAGACGGGGACGGTTTAGGGTCCTGGTGAATGTACGACAACGCTTTAGGGTGAGCGTGCGTGTGAGGGCGCAGGTTAGTGTTAGCGTAGGGTTTAGGATTAGAGGACGGGTCAGGGTCAGGCTTCGGGGAAGGGTTAGGGTTAGGGTTCGGGCTAGGGTTAGGGTTAGGGGACGGGGTCGGTTTAGGGTCCAGGTGAGGGTACGACAACGCTTTAGGGGGAGCGTGCGTGTGAGGGCGCGGGTTAGTATTAGCGTACGGTTTAGGATTAGGGGACGGGTGAGGTTCAGGCTTCGGGGAAAGGTTAGGGTTAGGGTTAGGGCTAGGGTTAGGGTTAGGGGATGGGGACGGTTTAGGGTACAGGTGAGGGTACGACAACGCTTTAGGGGGAGCGTGCGTTTGAGGGCGCGGGTTAGTGTTAGCATACGGGTCAGGATTAGGGGACGGGTGAGGGTCAGGCTTCGGGGAAGGTTTAGAGTTAGGGTTCAGGCTAGGGTTAGCGTTAGGGGACGGGGACGGTTTAGGGTCCAGGTGAGTGTACGACAACGCTTTAGGGGGAGCGTGCATGTGAGGGCGTGCGTTAGAGTTAGCGTACGGTGTAGGATTAGGGGACGGGTGAGGGTCAGGCTTCGATGAAGTGTTAGGGTTAGTGTTCGGAAAAGGGTTAGGGTTAGGGGACGGGGACTGTTTAGGGTCCAGGTGAGGGTACGACAACGCTTTAGGGTGAGCGTCCGTGTGAGGGCGCGGGTTAGTGTTAGCGTACGGGTTAGGATTAGTGGACGGGTGAGTGTCAGGCTTCGAGAAAGGGTAAGTGTTAGGGTTCAGCCTAGGGTTACGGTTAGGGAACGGGGAAGGTTTAGGGTACAGGTGAGGGTACGACAACGCTTTAGGGGGAGCGTGCGTTTGAGGGCGCGGGTTAGTGTTTGCGTACGGGTTAGGATTAGGGGACGGGTGAGGGTCAGGTTCCGGGGAAGGGTTAGGTTTAGGGTTCGGGCTAGGTTTAGGGTTAGGGGACGGGGACGGTTTACGGTCCAGGTGAGGGTACGACAATGCTTTAGGTTGAGCATGAGTCTGAGGGCGTGGGTTAGTGTTAGCGTACGGGTTAGGATTAGGGGACGGGTGAGGGTCAGGCTTCAGTGAAGGGTTAGGGTTAGGGTTCGGGCTAGCGTTAGGGTTAGGGGACGGGGACGGTTTAGGGTCTAGATGAGTGTACGACAACACTTTAGGGTGAGCGTGATTGTGAGGGTGCGGGTTAGTGTTAGCGTACGGGTTAGGATTACAGGACGGATGAGGGTCAGGCTTCGGTGAAGGGTTAGGGTTAGGGTTCAGGCTAGGGATGGGGTTAGGGGACGGGGACGGTTTAGGGTTCAGGTGAGGATATGAAAATGCTTTAGGGGGAGCGTGCGTGTGAAGGCGCAGGTTAGTGATAGCGTACGATTTTTTATTAGGGGACGGGTGCGGGTCAGGCTTCGGGGAAGAGTTAGGGATATGGTTCGGGCTGGGTTAGTGTTAGGGGACGGGGACGGTTTAGGGTCCAGGTGAGGGTATGACAACGCTTTAGGGACAGTGTGCATGTGAGGGCGCAGTTTAGTTTTAGCGTACGGGTTAGGATTAGGGGACAGGTGAGAGTCAGGCTTCGGGGAATGGTTAGGGTTAGGGTTCGGCCTAGGGTTTGGGTTAGGGGATGGGGACCGTTTAGGGTCCGGGTGAGTGTACGGCAGCGCTTTAGGGTGAGCATGCGTGTGAAGGCGCGGGTTAGTGTTAGCGTACGGGTTAGGATTATGGGACGGGTGAGTGTCAGGCTTCGGGGAGTGTTAGGGTTCGGGCTAGGGTTAGGGTTAGGGGACGGGGACGGTTTAGGGTCCATTTGAGGGTACGACAACACTTTAGGGGGAGCTTGCGTGTGAGGGCACGTATTAGTGGTATCGTACGGGTTAGGATTAGGGGACGGGTGAGGGTCAGGCTTCGGGGATGGGTTAGGGTTAGGGTTCAGGCTAGAGTTAGGGTTAGGTGACGGCGTCGGTTTAGGGTCCATGAGAGGGTACGACAACGCTTTAGGGGGAGCGTGCGTGTGAGGGCACGGGTTAGTGTTAGCGTACGGGTTAGGATTATGTTTCGGGTGTCGGTCAGGCTTCGGGGGAGGGTTAGGTTTACGGTTCGGGCTAAGGTCAGGGTTAGGGGACTGGGACTGTTTAGGGTCCAGGTCAGTGTACGACAACGCTTTAGGGTGAGCGTGCGTGTGAGGGCGCGGGTTAGTGTTTGAGCACGGGTTAGGATTAGGGGACGGGTGATGGTCAGGCCTCGGTGAAGAGTTAGGGTTAGGGTTCGGGCTAGGGTTAGGGTTAGGGGACGGGGACGGTTTAGGGTCCAGGTGAGGGTACGACAACGCTTTAGGGGGAGCGTGCGTGTGAGGGCGCGGGTTAGTGTTAGCGTACGGATTAGGAATAAGTGACGGGTGAGGGTCAGGCTTCGGGGAAGGGTTAGGGTTAGGTTTCGGGCTAAGGTTAGGTTTAGGGGACGGGGACGGATTAGGGTCCACTTGAGGGTACGACAACACTTTAGTGGGAGCGTGCGTGTGTGGGGGCGGTTAGTGTAAGCGTACGGGTTAAGATTAGGGGACGGGTGAGGGTAAGGCTTCGGGGAAGGGTTAGGGTTACGGTTCGGTCAGGGATTAGGGTTAGGGGACGGGGACGGTTTAGGGTCCAGGTGAGGGTACGACAACGCTTTAGGTGGAGCGTGCGTGTGAGGGCGCGGGTTAGTGTTAGCGTAAGGGTTAGGATTAGGGGACGGGTGAGGGTCAGGCTTCAGGAAATGGTTAGGGTTAGGGTTTGGGCTAGGGTTAGGGTTAGGTGACGGGGACGATTTAGGGTTCATGTGACGGTACGATAATGCTTTAGGGGGAGCGTGCGTGTGAGAGCGCGTGTTAGCGTTAGCGTATGGTGTAGGATTAGGGGACGGGTGAGGGTCAGGCTTCGGGGAAGGGTTAGGGTTAGGGTTCGGGCTAGGGTTAGGGTTAGGGGATGGGGACGGTTTAGGGTCCAGGTGAGGGTACGACAACGCTTTAGGGGGAGGGTGCGTCTGAAGGTGCGGGTTAGTGTTAGTGTATGCGTTAGGATTAGGGGACGGGTGAGGTTCAGGCTTCGACAAAGGGTTAGCGTTAGGGTTCAGGCTAGGGTTAGGGTTAGGGGACGGGGACGGTTTAGGGTCCAGGTGAGGGTACCACAACACTTTAGGGGGACCGAGCGTATGAAAGCGTGGGTTAGTGTTAGCGTACAGGTTAGGATTAGGGGACGGGTGAGTGTCAGGCTTCGGAGAAGGGTTAGGGTTAGCGTTAAGGCTAGGGTTAGTGTTAGGGGACGGGGACTGTTTAGGGTCCAGGTGAGTGTACGACAACGCTTTAGGGTGAGCGTCCATGTGAGGGCGCGGGTTAGTGTTAGCGTACGGGTTAGGATTAGGGGACGGGTGAGGGTCAGGCTTCGAGAAAGTGTTAGTGTTAGGGTTCGGGCTAGGGTTAGGGTTAGGCGATGGGCACTGTTTAGGGTCCAGGTGAGGGTACGACAATGTTTTAGGGGGAGCGTGCGTATGAGGGTGCGGGTTAGTGTTAGCGTCCGTGTTAGGATTAGGGGACGGGTTAGTGTCAGGCTTCGGCGAAGTGGTAGGGTTAGGGTTCGGGCTAGGGTTAGGGTTAGGGGATGGGAACGGTTTAGGGTCCAGGTGAGGGTACGACAACGCTTGAGGGGGAGCGTGAGTGTGAGGGCACGGTTTAGTGTTAGCGTCCGTGTTAGGATTAGGTGATGAGTGAGGGTCAGGCTTCGGGGAAGGGTTAGGGTTAGGGTTCGGGCTAGGGTTAGGGTTAGGGGACGGGGTCGGTTTAGGGTCCAGGTGAGGGTACGACAACGCTTTAGGGGGAGCGTGCATGTGAGGGCGCGGGTTAGTATTAGCGTACGGTTTAGGATTAGGGGACGGGTGAGGGTCAGGCTTCGGGGAAAGGTTAGGGTTACGGCTATGGTTAGGGTTAGGGGATGGGGACGGTTTAGGGTACACGTGAGGGTACGACAACGCTTTTGGGGGAGTGTGCGTTTGAGGGCGCGGGTTAGAGTTAGCGTACGGTGTAGGATTAGGGGACGGGTGAGGGTCAGGCTTCGGGGAAGTTTTAGGGTTAGTGTTCGGAAAAGGGTTAGGGTTAGGGGACGGGGACTGTTTAGGGTCCAGGTGAGGGTACGACAACGCTTTAGGGTGAGCGTCCGTGTGAGGGCGCAGGTTAGTGTTAGCGTACGGGTTAGGATTATTGGACGGGTGAGGGTCAGGCTTCGAGAAAGGGTAAGTTTTAGGGTTCGGGCTAGTGTTAGGGTTAGGGAACAGGGACTGTTTAGGGTCCAGGTGAGTGTACGACAATGCTTTAGGGGGAGCGTGCATATGAGGGTGTGGGTTAGTGTTACCGTCCGGGTTAGGATTAGGGAACGGGTGAGGGTCAGGCTCCGGGGAAGGGTTAGTGTTAGGGTTCTGGCTAGGGTTAGGGTTAGGGGACAGGGAAGGTTTAGGGTACAGGTGAGGGTACGACAACGATTTAGGGGGAGCGTGCGTTTGAGGGCACGGGTTAGTGTTTGCGTATGGGTTAGGATTAGGGGACGGGTGAGGGACAGGATCCGGGGAAGTGTTAGTTTTAGGGTTCGGGCTAGGTTTTGGGTTAGGGGACGGGGACGCTTTAGGGTCCAGTTGAGGGTACGACAATGCTTTAGGTTGAGCATGAGTCTGAGGGCGCGGGTTAGTGTTAGCGTACGGGTTAGGATTAGGGGACGGGTGAGGGTCAGGCTTCGGCGAAGTGATAGGGTTAGGGTTCGGGCTAGGGTTAGGGTTAGGGGACAGGGAGGGTTTAGGGTCCAGGTGAGGGTACGACAACGCTTTAGGTTGAGCATGCGTCTGAGGGCACGGGTTGTTGTTAGCGTACGGGTTAGGATTAGGGGACGGGTGAGGGTTAGGCTTCGGAGAAGTTTTAGGATTAGAGTTCGGGCTAGGGTTAGGGTTAGGTGACGGGGACGATTTAGGTTCAAGGTGAGTGTACGACAACGCTTTAGGGTGAGGGTGCGTGTGAGGGCGTGGGTTAGTGTTAGCGTACGCGTTAGGATTAGGGGACGGGTGAGGGTCAGGCTTCGGCGAAGTGTTAGGGTTAGGGTTCGGACTAGGGTTAGGGTTAGGGGACGGGGATGGTTTAGGGTCCAGGTGAGTGTACGACAACGCTTTAGAGGGAGCGTGGGTGTGAGGGCGCGGGTTAGTGTTAGCGTACGGTTTAGGATTATGGTTCGGGTGACTGTCAGGCTTCGGGGGAGGGTTAGGATTACGGTTCGGGCTAAGGTTAGGGTTAGGGGACTGGGACGGTTTAGGGTCCAGATCAGGGTACGACAATGCTTTAGGGTGAGCGTGCGTGTGAGGGCGTGGGTTAGTGTTTGCGCACGGGTTAGGATTAGGGGACGGGTGAGGGTCAGGCTTCGGGGAAGTATTAGGGTTATGGTTCATGCTAGGGTTAGGGTTAGGGGACGGGGACGGTTTAGGGTCCAGGTGAGGGTATGACAACGCTTTAGGGGGAGCGTGCGTGTGAGGGCGTGGGTTACTGTTAGCGTACGGGTTAGGATTAGGGGACGGGTGAGGGTCAGTCTTCGGCGAAGGGTTAGGGTTAGCGTTCAGGCTAGGGTTAGGGTTAGGGGGCGGGGACGGTTTAGGATCCAGGTGAGGGTAGGACAACACTTTAGGGGGAGCGTGCGTGTGAGGGCGTGGTTTAGTGTTTGCGCACGGGTTAGGATTAGGTGACGGTTGAGGGTCAGGCTTCGGGGAAGGTTTAGGGTTATGGTTCTTGCTAGGGTTAGGGTTAGGGGACGGGGACGGTTTAGGGTCCAGGTCAGGGTACGACAACGCTTTAGGGGGAGCGTGCGTGTGAGGGCGCGGGTTAGTGTTAGCGTACGGGTTAGGAGTAGGGGACGGGTGCGGGCCAGGCTTCGGCGAAATGTTAGGGTTAGGGTTCGGGCTAGGGTAAGCATTAGGGGACGGGGATGGTTTAGGGTCCAGATGAGGGTACGGCAAAGCTTTAGGGGTAGCGTGCGTTTGAGGGCGCGGGTTAGTGTTAGCGTACGGGTCAGGATTAAGGGACGGGTGAGGGTCAGGCTACGGTGAAGGGTTAGGGTTAGGGTTCGTGCTAGCGTTAGGGTTAGGGGACGGGGACGGTTTAGGGTCTAGATGAGTGTACGACAACAATTTAGGGTGAGCGTGATTGTGAGGGCACGGGTTAGTGTTAGCGTACGGGTTAGGATTACGGGACGGCTGAGGGTCAGGCTTCAAGGAAGCTTAGGGTTAGGGTTCGGGCTAGGGTTAGGGTTAGGGGACGGGGACGGTTTAGGGCCCAGGTGTGGGTAGGACAACGCTCTAGGGTGAGCGTGCGTCTGAGGGTACGGGTTAGTGTTAGCGTACGGGTTAGGGTTAGGGGACGGATGAGGGTCAGGCTTCGGGGAAGTGTTAGGTTTAGGGTTCGGGCTGGGTTGGGGTTAGGGGACGGGGACGGTTTAGGGTTCAGGTGAGGATATGAAAATGCTTTAGGGGGAGCGTGCGTGTGAGGGCGCGAGTTAGTGTTAGCGTACGATTTAGTATTAGGGGACGGGTGCGGGTCAGGCTTCGGGGAAGAGTTAGGGATATGTTTCGGGCTAGGGTTAGTGTTAGGAGACGGGGACGGTTTAGGGTCCTGGTGAATGTACGACAACGCTTTAGGGTGAGCGTGCGTGTGAGGGCGCAGGTTAGTGTTAGCGTAGGGTTTAGGATTAGAGGACGGGTCAGGGTCAGGCTTCGGGGAAGGGTTAGGGTTAGGGTTCGGGCTAGGGTTAGGGTTAGGGGACGGGGTCGGTTTAGGGTCCAGGTGAGGGTACGACAACGCTTTAGGGGGAGCGTGCGTGTGAGGGCGCGGGTTAGTATTAGCGTACGGTTTAGGATTAGGGGACGGGTGAGGTTCAGGCTTCGGGGAAAGGTTAGGGTTAGGGTTAGGGCTAGGGTTAGGGTTAGGGGATGGGGACGGTTTAGGGTACAGGTGAGGGTACGACAACGCTTTAGGGGGAGCGTGCGTTTGAGGGCGCGGGTTAGTGTTAGCGTACGGGTCAGGATTAGGGGACGGGTGAGGGTCAGGCTTCGGGGAAGGTTTAGAGTTAGGGTTCAGGCTAGGGTTAGGGTTAGGGGACGGGGACGGTTTAGGGTCCAGGTGAGTGTACGACAACGCTTTAGGGGGAGCGTGCATGTGAGGGCGTGCGTTAGAGTTAGCGTACGGTGTAGGATTAGGGGACGGGTGAGGGTCAGGCTTCGATGAAGTGTTAGGGTTAGTGTTCGGAAAAGGGTTAGGGTTAGGGGACGGGGACTGTTTAGGGTCCAGGTGAGGGTACGACAACGCTTTAGGGTGAGCGTCCGTGTGAGGGCGCGGGTTAGTGTTAGCGTACGGGTTAGGATTAGTGGACGGGTGAGTGTCAGGCTTCGAGAAAGGGTAAGTGTTAGGGTTCAGCCTAGGGTTACGGTTAGGGAACGGGGAAGGTTTAGGGTACAGGTGAGGGTACGACAACGCTTTAGGGGGAGCGTGCGTTTGAGGGCGCGGGTTAGTGTTTGCGTACGGGTTAGGATTAGGGGACGGGTGAGGGTCAGGATCCGGGGAAGGGTTAGGTTTAGGGTTCGGGCTAGGTTTAGGGTTAGGGGACGGGGACGGTTTAGGGTCCAGGTGAGGGTACGACAACGCTTTAGGTTGAGCATGCGTCTGAGGGCGTGGGTTAGTGTTAGCGTACGGGTTAGAATTAGGGGACGGGTGAGGGTCAGGCTTCGGGGAAGTGTTTGGGTTACGGTTCGGGCTAGGGTTAGGGTTAGGGGACGGGGATGGTTTAGGGTCCTATTGAGGGTACGACAACGCTTTAGGGGGAGCGTGCGTGTGAGGGCGTGGGTTACTGTTAGCGTACGGGTTAGGATTAGGGGAAGGGTGAATGTGAGCCCTCGGGGAAGTGTTAGGGTTAGGGTTCGGGCTAGGGTTAGGGTTAGGGGATGGGGTCGGTATAGGGTCCAGGTGAGGGCACGACAACGCTTTACAGGGAGCGTGCGTGTGAGGGCGTGGGTTAGTGGTAGCATACGGGTTAGGATTAGGGGACGGGTGAGGGTCAGGCTTCGGGGAAGGGTTAGGGTTAGGGTTCGGGCTAGGTTTAGGGTTAGGGGACGGGCACGGTTTAGGGTCCAGGTGAGTGTACGACAACGCTTTAGGGGTAGCGTGCGTGTGAGGGCGCGGGTTAGTGTTAGCGTACGGGTTAGGATTAGGGGAAGGGTGAGGGTCAGGCTTCGGGGAAGTGTTAGCGTTAGGTTTTGGGCTAGGGTTAGGGTTAGGGGATGGGGACGGTTTAGGGTCCAGGTGAGGGTACGACAACGCTTTAGGGGGAGCGTGCGTGTGAGGGCGTGAGTTAGTGTTAGCGTCCGTGTTAGGATGAGGGGACGGTTGAAGGTCAGGCTTCGGAGAAGGGTTAGGGTTAGGGTTCGGACTAGGGTTAGGTTTAGGGGACGGGGACGGTTTAGGGTCCAGGTGAGGGTACGACAACGCTTTAGGGGGAGCGTGCGTGTGAGGGCGCGGGTTAGTGTTAGCGTACGGGTTAGGATTAGGGGACGGGAGAGGGCCAGGCTTCGGGGAAGCGTTAGGGTTAGGGTTCGGGCTAGGGTTAGGGTTAGGGGACGGGGACGGTATAGGGTCCAGGTGAGGGTACGACAACGCTTTAGGGGGAGCGTGTGTGTGAGGGCGCGGGTTAGTATTAGCGTACAGGTTAGGATTTGGGGACGGGTGAAGGTCAGGCATCGGGGAAGGGTTAGGGTTAGGGTTAGCGCTAGGGTTAGGGTTAGGGGATGGGGACGGTTTAGGGTCCAGGTGAGGGTACGACAACGCTCTTGGGGGAGCGTGAGAGTGAGGGTGCGGTTTAGTGTTAGTGTACAGGTTAGGATTAGGGGACGGGTGATGGTCAGGCTTTGGGGAAGGGTTAGGGTTAGGGTTCGGGCTAGGGTTAGTGTTAGGGGTCGGAGGCAGTTTTGGGTCCAGCTGAGGGTACGAAAATTCTTTAGGGTGAGCGTGAGTGTGAGGGCGCGGGTTCGTGTTAGCGTACGGGTTAAGATTAGGGGACGGGTGAGGGTCAGGCTTCAGGGAAGGGTTAGGGTTAGGGTTCAGGCTAGGGTTAGGGTTAGGGGACGGGGACGGTTTTGGGTCCAGGTGAGGGTACGACAACGCTTAGGGTGAGCGTGCGTGTGAGGGCACGGGTTAGTGTTAGCGTACGGGTTAGGATTAGGGGACGGATGAGGGTCAGGCTTCGGGGAAGGGTTAGGTTTAGCGTTAAGACTAGGGTTAGGGTTAGGGGACGGGGACGGTTTAGGGTCCAGGTGAGGGTACGACAACGCTTTAGGGGTAGCGTGCGTGTGAGGGCGTGGGTTAGTGTTAACATACGGGTTAGGATTAGGGGACGGGTGAGGGTCAGGCTTCGGGGAAGTGTTAGGGTTAGGGTTCGGGCTAGGGTTAGCGTTAGGTGACGGGGACTATTTAGGGTCAAGGTGAGTGTACTACAATGCTTTAGGGTGAGCGTGTGTGTGAGGGCATGGGATAGTGTTAGCGTACGGGTTAAGATTAGGGGACGGGTCATGGTCAGGCCTCGGGGAAATTTTAGGGTTAGGGTTCGGGATAGGGTTAGGGTTAGGGGACGGGGACGGTTTAGCTTCCAGGTGAGGGTACGACAACGCTTTAGGGGGTGTGTGCGTGTGAGGGCGTGGGTCAGTGTTAGCGTACGCGTTAGGATTAGGGAACGGGTGATGGTCAGGCCTCGGGGAAGGGTTAGGGTTAGGGTTCGGGCTAGGGTTAGGGTTACGAGACGGGGATGGTTTAGGGTCCAGTTGAGGGTACGACAACGCTTTAGGGGGAGCGTGCGTGTGAGGGCGTGGGTTAGTGTTAGCATACGGGTTAGTATTAGGGGACGGGTGAGGGTAGGCTTCGGGGAAGGGTTAGTGTTAGGGATAAGGCTAGGGTTAGGGTTAGGGGACGGGGACGGTTTAGGGCCCCGGTGAGGGTACGACAACGCTTTAGGGGGATCGTGCGTGTGAGGGCGCGGGTTAGTGTTAGCATACGGGTTAGGATTAGGGGACGGGTGAGGGTCAGGCTGACGCGAAGGGTTAGGGTTAGGGTTCGGGATAGGGTTAGGGTTAGGGGATGGGGACGGTTTAGGGTCCAGGTGACGGTACGACAATGCTTTAGGGGGAGTGTGCGTGTGAGGGCGTGGGTTAGTGTTAGCGTACGGGTTAGGATTAAGGTACGGGTGAGGGTCAGGCTTCGGGGAAGGGTTAGGGTTACGATTCGGGCTAAGGTTAGGGTTAGGGGACTGGGACAGTTTAGGGTCCAGGTCAGGGTACGACAATGCTTTAGGGTGAGCGTGCGTGTGAGTGCGTGGGTTAGTGTTAGGGTACAGGTTAGGATTAAGGGACCGGTGAGTGTCAGGCTTCGGGGAAGGGTTAGGTTTAGGGTTCGGGCTAGGGTTAGGGTTAGGGGACGGGGACGGTTTAGGGTCCAGGTGAGGGTACAACAACGCTTTAGGGGGAGCGTGCGTGTGAGGGCGCGTGTTAGTGTTAGCGTACGTGTTAGGATTAGGTGACGGGTGAGGGTCAGGCTTCGGCGAAGTGTAAGGGTTAGGGTTTGGGGTATGGTTAGGGTTAGGGGATGGGGACGGTTTAAGATCCAGGTGAGGGTACGACAACGCTTTAGGAGGATCGTGCGTGTGAGGGCGCGGGTTAGTGTTAGCGTACGGGTTAGGATTAGTGGACGGGTGAGTGTCAGGCTTCGGGGAAGGGTTAGGGTTACGGTTCGGGATAAGGTTAGGTTTACGGGACTGGGACCGTTTAGGGTCCAGGTCAGGGTACGACAACGCTTTAGTGGGAGGGTGCGTGTGAGGGCGTGGGTTAGTGTTTGCGTACGGGTTAGGATTAGGGGACGGGTGAGGGCCATGTTTCGGGGAAGTGTAAGGGTTAGAGTTCATGCTAGGGTTAGGGTTATGGGACAGGGACGGTTTAGGGTCCAGGTGACGGTACGACAACACTTTAGGGGGAGCGTGAGAGTGAGGGTGCGGGTTAGGATTAGGGGACGGGTGAGTGTCAGGCTTCGGGGAATGGTTAGGTTTACGGTTCGGGCTAAGGTTAGGGTTAGGGGACTGGGACGGTTTAGGGTCCAGGTCAGGTTACGACAACGCTTTAGGGGGAGCGTGTGTGTGAGGGCGTGGGTTAGTGTTAGCGTACGGGTAGGGATTAGGGGACGGGTGAGGGTCAGGCTTCGGAGAAGGGTTAGGGATAGGGTTCGGGCTAGGGTTAGGGTTAGGGGACGGGGACGGTTTAAGATCCACGTGAGGGTACCACAACGCTTTAGGGGGATCGTGCGTGTGAGGGCGCCGCTTATTGTTAACCTACGGTTTAGGACTAGGGGACGGGTGAGAGTAAGGCATCGGGAAAGGGATAGGGTTAGGGTTCGGGCTAGGGTTAGGGTTAGGGGACGGGGACGGTTTAGGGTCCAGGTGAGGGTACGAAAACATTTTAGGGTGAGCGTGAGTGTGAGCGCGCGGGTTAGTGTTAGGGTACGGTTTAGGATTAGGTGACGGGTTAGAGTCAGGCTTCGGGGAAGGGTTAGAGTTAGGGATCGGGCTAGGGTTTGGGATAGGGGACGGGGACGGATTAGGGTCCAGGTGAGGGTACGACAACGCTTTAGGATGAGTGTGCATGTGAGGGCACGGGTTAGTGTTTGCGTACGGGTTAAGATTAGGGGACGGGTCATGGTCAGGCCTCGGGGAAGTTTTAGGGTTAAGGTTCAGGCTAGGGTTAGGGTTAGGGGACGGGGACGGTTTAGGGTCCAGGTGAGGGTACGACAACGCTTTAGGGGGAGCGTGCGTGTGAGGGCGTGGGTTACTGTTAGCGTACGGGATAGGATTAGGGGACGGGTGAGGGTCAGGCTTCGGAGAAGGGTTAGGGTTAGGGTTAAGGCTAGGGTTAGGGTTAGGGGGCGGGGACGTTTTAGGGTCCAGGTGAGGGTACGCAACACTTTAGGGGGAGAGTGCGTGTGAGGGTGCGGGTTAGGGTTAGCGTCCCGGTTAGGATTAGGGTACGGGTGAGGCTCAGGCTACGGGGAAGGGTTAGGGTTAGGGTTCGGGCTAGGGTTAGGGTTAGGGGACTGGGACGGTTTAGGGTTCAGGTCAGGGTACGACAACGCTTTAGGGGGAGCCTGCGTGTGAGGGTGCGGGTTAGTGTTTGCGTACGAGTTAGGATTAGGGGTCGGGTGAGTGTCAGGCTTCGGGGAAGGGTTAGGGTTAGGGTTCGGGCTAGGGTTAGCGTTATGTGACGGGGACGATTTAGGGTCAAGGTGAGTGTAGTACAATGCTTTAGGGTGAGAATGTGTGTGAGGGCACGGGTTAGTGTTAGCGTACAGGTTAAGATTAGGGGACGGGTCATGGTCAGGCCTCAGGGAAGTTTTAGGGTTAGGGTTCGGGCTAGGGTTAGGGTTAGGGGACGGGGCGGTTTAGGGTCCAGTTGAGGGTACGACAACATTTTAAGGGGAGCGTGCGTGTGAGGGTGTGGGTTAGTGTTAGCGTACGGGTTAGGATTAGGGGACGGGTGAGCGTCAGGCTTCGGGGAAGGGTTAGGGTTAGGGTTCGGGCTAGGGTTAGGGTTAGGGGACGGGGACGGTTTAGCCTCCAGGTGAGGGTACGACAACGCTTTAGGGGGAGCGTGCGTGTGAGGGCGTGGGTTAGTGTTAGCGTACGGGTTAGGATTAGGGGACGGGTGAGGGTAGGCTTCGGGGAAGGGTTAGGGTTAGGGTTAAGGCTAGGGTTAGGGTTAGGGGACGGGGACGGTTTAGGGCCCCGGTGAGGGTACGACAACGCTTTAGTGGGATCGTGCGTGTGAGGGCGCGGGTTAGTGTTAGAGTACGGGTTCGGATTAGGGGACGGGTGAGGGTCAGGCTTAGGCGAAGCTTTAGAGTTAGGGTTCGGGCTAGGGTTAGGTTTAGGGGACGGGGACGGTTTAGGGTCCAGGTGAGGGTACGACAATGCTTTAGGGGGAGTGTGAGTGTGAGGGCGTGGATTAGTGTTAGCGTTCGGTTTAGGATTAAGGTTCGGTTGAGGGTCAGGCTTCGGGGAAGAGTTAGGGTTACGATTCGGGCTAAGGTTTGGGTTAGGGGACTGGGACAGTTTAGGGTCCAGGTCAGGGTACGACAATGCTTTAGGGTGAGCGTGCGTGTGAGTGCGTGGGTTAGAGTTAGGGTACAGGTTAGGATTAAGGGACCGGTGAGTGTCAGGCTTCGGGGAAGGGTTAGGGTTAGGGTTCGGGCTAGGTTTAGGGTTAGGGGACGGGGACGGTTTAGGGTACAGGTGAGGGTACGACAACGCTTTAGGGTGAGCGTGCATGTGAGGGTGCGGGTTAGTGTTAGCGTACGGGTTAGGATTAGGGGACGGGTGAGGGTCAGGCTTCAGCGAAGTGTTAGGGTTAGGGTTCGGGCTACGGTTAGGGTTAGGGGACGGGGGCGGTTTAGGGTCCAGGTGAGGGTACGACAACGCTTTAGGGGGAGCGTGCGTGTGAGGGTGTGGGTTAGTGTTAGCGTACGGGTTAGGATTAGGCGACGGGTGAGAGTCAGGTTTCGGAAAAGGGTTAAGGTTATGGTTCGGGCTAGGCTTAGTGTTAGGGGACAGAGACGGTTTAGTATCCAGGTCAGGGTACGACAACGCTTTAGGAGGAGCGTGCGTGTGAGGGCGTGGGTTACTGGTAGCGTACGGTTTAGGATTAGGGGACGGGTGAGGGTCAGGATTCGGGGAACGGTTAGGGATAGGGTTCGGGCTAGGGTTAGGGTTAGGGGTCGGGGACGGTTTAGGGTCCAGGAGAGGGTACGACAACGCTTTACGGGGAGCGTGCGTGTGAGGGCGCGGGTTAGTGTTAGCGTAAGGGTTAGGATTAGGGGACGGGTGAGGGTCAGGCTTAGGCAAAAGGTTAGGGTTAGGTTTCGGGCTAGGGTTAGGTTTCGGGCTAGGGTTAGGTGTAGGGGACGGGGACGGTTTAGGGTCCAGGTGAGCGTATGACAACGCTTTAGGGGGAGCGTGCGAGTGAGGGAGCGGGTTACTGTTTCCGTACGGGTTAGGATTAGGGGACGGGTGAGGGTCAGGCTTCGAGGAAGGGTTAGGGTTAGGGTTCGGGCTAGGGTTAGGGTTAGGGTACGGGGACGGTTTAGGGTCCAGCTGAGGGTACGCAACGCTTTAGGGGGAGTGTGCGTGTGAGGGCGCGGGTTAGTGTTAGCGTCCCGGTTAGGATTACGGGACGGTTGAGGGTCAGGTTTCGTGGAAGGGTTAGGGTTAGGGTTCGGGCTAGGGTTAGGGTTAGGGGACGGGGACGGTTTAGGGTGTAGATGAGGGTACGACAACACCTTAGGGTGAGCGTGAGTGTGAGGGTGCAGGTTAGTGTTAGCATACGGGTTAGGATTGCGGGACGGATGAGGATCAGGCTTCGGCGAAGTGTTAGTGTTAGGTTTCGGGCTAGGGTTAGGGTTAGAGGACGGTGATGGTTTAAGGTCCATGTGAGGGTACGACAACACTTTAGGGGGAGCGAGCGTGTGAGGGCACGTGTTAGTGTTAGCGTACGTGTTAGGATTAGGGGACGGGTGAGGGTCAGGCTTCGGGGAAGGGTTAGGGTTAGGGTTCGGGCTAGGGTTACTGTTAGGGGACTGGGATGGTTTATGGACTAGGTCAGGGTACGAAAACACTTTAGGGGGAGCGGTCGTGTGAGGGTGCGTGTTAGTGTTTGCGTACGGGTTAGGATTAGGTGACGGGTGAGGGTCAGGCTTCAAAGAAGGGTTAGGGTTAGGGTTCGCACTAGGATTAGGGTTAGGGGACGGGGACGGTTTAGGGTCCAGGTGAGGGTACGACAACGCTTTAGGTTGAGCATGCGTCTGAGGGCGCGGGTTAGTGTTAGCGTACGGGTTAGGATTAGGGGACGGGTGAGGGTCAGGCTTCGGGGAAGGGTTAGGGTTAAGGTTCGGGCTAGGGTTAGTGTTAGGGGACGGGGACGATTTACGGTCAAGGTGAGTGTACGACAACGCTTTAGGGTGAGCGTGCGTCTGAGGGCGCGGGTTAGTGTTAGCGTCCGTGTTAGGATTAGGGGATGGGTGAGGGTCAGGTTTCGGGGAAGGGTTAGGGTTAGGGTTCTGCCTAGGGTTAGGGTTATGGGACGGGGTCGGTTTACGTCCAGATGAGGGTACGACAACGCTTTAGGGGGAGCGTGCGTGTGAGGATGCGGGTTAGTATTAGCGTACGGGTTAGGATTAGGGAACGGGTGAGGGTCAGGCTTAGGGGAAGGGTTAGGGTTAGGGTTCGGGCTAGGGTTAGGGTTAGGGGATGGGGACGGTTTAGGGTCCAGGTGAGGGTACGACAACGCTCTTGTGGGAGCGTGCGAGTGAGGGCGCGGGTTAGTGTTAGCATCCGTGTTAGGACTAGGGGACGGGTGAGAGTCAGGCTTCGGAGAAGGATTAGGGTTACGGTTCGGGCTAGGGTTAGGGTTAGGGGACGGGGATGGTTTAGGGTCCAGGTGAGGGTATGACAACGCTTTAGGGTGAGCGTGCGTGTGAGGGCGCGGGTTAGTGTTAGCGTATGGTTTAGGATTAGGGGACGGGTGAGGGTCAGGCTTCGAGGAAGTGTTAGGGTTAGTGTTCGGGCTAGGGTTAGTGTTAGGGGACGGGGACAATTTTGGGTCCAGTTGAGGGTACGAGAACACTTTATGGTGAGCGTGAGTGTGAGGGCGCGGGTTAGTGTTAGCGTACGGGTTAGGATTACGGGACGGGTGAGGGTCAAGCTTCGGCGAAGTGTTAGTGTTAGGGTTCGTGCTAGGGTTAGGGTTAGAGGACGGGGACGGTTTAGGGTCCATGTGAGGTTACGACAAAGCTTTATGGGGAGCGTGCGTGTGAGAGCGCGTGTTACTGTTTGCGTATGGGTTAGGATTAGGGGACGGGTGAGGGTCTGGCTTCGGGGAAGGGTTAGGGTTAGGGTTCGGGCTAGGGTGAGGGTTAGGGGACGGGGACGGTTTAGGGTCCAGGTGAGGGTATGACAACGCTTTAGGTTGAGCATGCGTCTGAGGGCGCGCGTTAGTGTTAGCGTACGGGTTAGGATTAGGGGACGTGTGAGGGTCAGGCTTCGGGGAATGGTTAGGCTTAGGGTTCGGGCTAGGGTTAGTGTTACGGGACTGGGATTGTTTAGGGTCCATTTCAGGGTACGACAACGCTTTAGGGGGAGCGGTCGTGTGAGGGCGTGGGTTAGTGTTTGCGTACGGGTTAGGGTTATCTGACGGGTGAGGGTCAGGCTTCGGGGAAGGGTTAGGGTTAGGGTTCGGGCTAGGGTTAGGGTTAGGGGACGGGGACGGTTTAGGGTCCAGGTGAGGTTACGACAATGCTTAAGGGGGAGCGTGCGTGTGAGGGCGCGGGTTAGTGTTAGCGTACGATTTAGGATTAGGGCACTGGTCACGGTCAGGCTTCAGGGAAGTGTTAGGGTTAGGTTTCGGGCTAGGGTTAGGAATAGGGGACGGGGACGGTTTAGGGTCCAGGTGAGGTTACGACAAGTCTTTAGGGGGAGTGTGCGTGTGCGGGCGCGGGTTAGTGTTAGCGTACGGGTTAGGATTAGGGGCCGGGTGAGGGTCAGGCTTCGGCGAATGGTTAGGGTTAGGGTTCGGGCTGGGGATAGGTTTAGGGGATGGGGAAGGTTTAGTGTTCATGTGAGGGAACGATAACGCTTTAGGGGGAGCGTGCGTGTGAGGGCGCGTGTTAGCGTTAGCGTACGGTGTAGGATTAGGGGACGGGTGAGGGTCAGGCTTCGGGGAAGGGTTAGGGTTAGGGTTCGCGCTAGGGTTAGGGTTAGGGGAAGGGGACGGTTTAGGGTCCAGGTGAGGGTACAACAACGCTTTAGGTTGAGCATGCGTCGGATGGCGCAGGTTAGTGTTAGCGTACGGGTTAGGATTAGGGAACGGGTGAGGGTCAGGCTTCGGGGAAGGGTTAGGTTTAGGGTTCGGGCTAGGGTTAGGGTTAGGGGACGGGGAAGATTTAGGGACAAGGTGAGTGTACGACAACAATTTAGGGTGAGTGTGCGTGTGAGAGCGAGGGATAGTGTTAGCGTACGGGTTAGGATTACGGGACGGGTGAGGGTCAGGCTTCGGGGAAGTGTTAGGGTTAGGGTTTGGGCTAGGGTTAGGGTTAGGGGACGGGGACGGTTTAGGGTCTAGATGAGGGTACGACAACGCTTTATGGTGAGCGTGACTGTGAGGGCGCGGGTTAGTGTTAGCGTACGGGTTAGGATTACGGGACGGGTGAGGGTCAAGCTTCGGCGAAGTGTTAGTGTTAGGGTTCGGGCTAGGGTTAGGGTTAGAGGACGGGGACGGTTTAGGGTCCATGTGAGGGTACGACAAAGCTTTAGGGGGAGGGTGCGTGTGAGAGCGCGTGTTAGTGTTAGCGTACGGGTTAGGATTACGGGACGGGTGAGGGTCAGGCTTCGGGGAAGGGTTAGGGTTAGGGTTCGGGCTAGGGTTAGGGTTAGGGGACGGGGACGGTTTAGGGTCCTGGTGAGGGCACGACAACGCTTTAGGTTGAGCATGCGTCTGAGGGCGCGCGTTAGTGTTAGCGTATGGGTTAGGATTAGGGGACGGGTGAGGGTCAGGCTTCGGGGAAGGGTTAGGGTTAGGGTTCGGGCTAGGGTTAGTGTTAGGGGACTGGGATGGTTTAGGGTCCAGGTCAGTGTACGACAACGCGTTAGGGGGAGCGGTCGTGTGAGGGCGCGGTTTAGTGTTTGCGTACGGGTTAGGATTAGCTGACGGGTGAGGGTCAGGCTTCGGGGAAGGGTTAGGGTTAGGGTTCGTGCTAGGGTTAGGGTTAGGGGACGGGGACGGTTTAGGGTTCAGGTGAGGGTACGACAACGCTTTAGGTTGAGCATGCGTCTGAGGGCGTGGGTTAGTGTTAGCGTACTGGTTAGGATTAGGGGACGGGTGAGGGTCAGGCTTCGGGGAAATGTTAGGGTTAGGGTTCGGGCTAGGTTTAGGGTTAGGTGACGGGGACGATTTAGGTTCAAGGTGAGTGTATGACAATGCTTTAGGGTGAGCGTACGTGTGAGGGCGTGGGTTAGTTTTAGCGTACGGGTTAGGATTAGGGGACTGGTGAGGGTCAGGCTTCGGGGAAGGGTTAGGGTTAGGGTTCGGGCTAGGGTTTGGGTTAGGGGAAAGGGACGGTTTAGGGTCCAGATGAGGGTACGACAACACTTTAGGGTGTGCGTGAGTGTGAGGGCGCGGGTTAGTGTTAGCGTCCGGGTTAGGATTAGGGGACGGGTGAGGGTCAGGCTTTGGGGAAGGGTTAGGGTTATGGTTGGGGCTAGGGTTAGGGTTAGGGGACGGGGACGGTTTAGGGTCCAGGTGAGGGTACGACAACACTTTAGGGGGAGCGTGCGTGTGAGGGCGCGGGTTAGTGTTAGCGTACGGGTTAGGATTAGGGGACGCGAGAGGGCCAGGCTTCGGGGAAGCGTTAGGGTTAGGGTTCGGGCTAGGGTTAGGGTTAGGGGACGGGGACGG
Organism: Globicephala melas; assembly: GCF_963455315.2. Classification (NCBI taxonomy): domain Eukaryota; kingdom Metazoa; phylum Chordata; class Mammalia; order Artiodactyla; family Delphinidae; genus Globicephala; species Globicephala melas. Next base: position 64,745,480 of record NC_083314.1, read on the forward strand.
TATAGGGTCCAGGTGAGGGTACGACAACGCTTTAGGGGGAGCGTGTGTGTGAGGGCGCGGGTTAGTATTAGCGTACAGGTTAGGATTTGGGGACGGGTGAAGGTCAGGCATCGGGGAAGGGTTAGGGTTAGGGTTAGCGCTAGGGTTAGGGTTAGGGGATGGGGACGGTTTAGGGTCCAGGTGAGGGTACGACAATGCTCTTGGGGGAGCGTGAGAGTGAGGGCGCGGTTTAGTGTTAGTGTACAGGTTAGGATTAGGGGACGGGTGATGGTCAGGCTTTGGGGAAGGGTTAGGGTTAGGGTTCGGGCTAGGGTTAGTGTTAGGGGTCGGAGGCAGTTTTGGGTCCAGCTGAGGGTACGAAAATTCTTTAGGGTGAGCGTGAGTATGAGGGCGCGGGTTCGTGTTAGCGTACGGGTTAAGATTAGGGGACGGGTGAGGGTCAGGCTTCAGGGAAGGGTTAGGGTTAGGGTTCAGGCTAGGGTTAGGGTTAGGGGACGGGGACGGTTTTGGGTCCAGGTGAGGGTACGACAACGCTTAGGGTGAGCGTGCGTGTGAGGGCACGGGTTAGTGTTAGTGTACGGGTTAGGATTAGGGGACGGATGAGGGTCAGGCTTCGGGGAAGGGTTAGGTTTAGCGTTAAGACTAGGGTTAGGGTTAGGGGACGGGGACGGTTTAGGGTCCAGGTGAGGGTACGACAACGCTTTAGGGGTAGCGTGCGTGTGAGGGCGTGGGTTAGTGTTAACATACGGGTTAGGATTAGGGGACGGGTGAGGGTCAGGCTTCGGGGAAGTGTTAGGGTTAGGGTTCGGGCTAGGGTTAGCGTTAGGTGACGGGGACTATTTAGGGTCAAGGTGAGTGTACTACAATGCTTTAGGGTGAGCGTGTGTGTGAGGGCACGGGATAGTGTTAGCGTACGGGTTAAGATTAGGGGACGGGTCATGGTCAGGCCTCGGGGAAATTTTAGGGTTAGGGTTCGGGCTAGGGTTAGGGTTAGGGGACGGGGACGGTTTAGCTTCCAGGTGAGGGTACGACAACGCTTTAGGGGGTGTGTGCGTGTGAGGGCGTGGGTCAGTGTTAGCGTACGCGTTAGGATTAGGGAACGGGTGATGGTCAGGCCTCGGGGAAGTGTTAGGGTTAGGGTTCGGGCTAGGGTTAGGGTTACGAGACGGGGATGGTTTAGGGTCCAGTTGAGGGTACGACAACGCTTTAGGGGGAGCGTGCGTGTGAGGGCGTGGGTTAGTGTTAGCATACGGGTTAGTATTAGGGGACGGGTGAGGGTAGGCTTCGGGGAAGGGTTAGGGTTAGGGTTAAGGCTAGGGTTAGGGTTAGGGGACGGGGACGGTTTAGGGCCCCGGTGAGGGTACGACAACGCTTTAGGGGGATCGTGCGTGTGAGGGCGCGGGTTAGTGTTAGCGTACGGGTTAGGATTAGGGGACGGGTGAGGGTCAGGCTGACGCGAAGGGTTAGGGTTAGGGTTCGGGATAGGGTTAGGGTTAGGGGATGGGGACGGTTTAGGGTCCAGGTGACGGTACGACAATGCTTTAGGGGGAGTGTGCGTGTGAGGGCGTGGGTTAGTGTTAGCGTACGGGTTAGGATTAAGGTACGGGTGAGGGTCAGGCTTCGGGGAAGGGTTAGGGTTACGATTCGGGCTAAGGTTAGGGTTAGGGGACTGGGACAGTTTAGGGTCCAGGTCAGGGTTCGACAATGCTTTAGGGTGAGCGTGCGTGTGAGTGCGTGGGTTAGTGTTAGGGTACAGGTTAGGATTAAGGGACCGGTGAGTGTCAGGCTTCGGGGAAGGGTTAGGTTTAGGGTTCGGGCTAGGGTTAGGGTTAGGGGACGGGGACGGTTTAGGGTCCAGGTGAGGGTACAACAACGCTTTAGTGGGAGCGTGCGTGTGAGGGCGCGTGTTAGTGTTAGCGTACGTGTTAGGATTAGGTGACGGGTGAGGGTCAGGCTTCGGCGAAGTGTAAGGGTTAGGGTTTGGGGTATGGTTAGGGTTAGGGGACGGGGACGGTTTAAGATCCAGGTGAGGGTACGACAACGCTTTAGGGGGATCGTGCGTGTGAGGGCGCGGGTTAGTGTTAGCGTACGGGTTAGGATTAGTGGACGGGTGAGTGTCAGGCTTCGGGGAAGGGTTAGGGTTACGGTTCGGGATAAGGTTAGGTTTACGGGACTGGGACCGTTTAGGGTCCAGGTCAGGGTACGACAACGCTTTAGTGGGAGGGTGCGTGTGAGGGCGTGGGTTAGTGTTTGCGTACGGGTTAGGATTAGGGGACGGGTGAGGGCCATGTTTCGGGGAAGTGTAAGGGTTAGAGTTCATGCTAGGGTTAGGGTTATGGGACAGGGACGGTTTAGGGTCCAGGTGACGGTACGACAACACTTTAGGGGGAGCGTGAGAGTGAGGGTGCGGGTTAGGATTAGGGGACGGGTGAGTGTCAGGCTTCGGGGAATGGTTAGGTTTACGGTTCGGGCTAAGGTTAGGGTTAGGGGACTGGGACGGTTTAGGGTCCAGGTCAGGTTACGACAACGCTTTAGGGGGAGCGTGTGTGTGAGGGCGTGGGTTAGTGTTAGCGTACGGGTAGGGATTAGGGGACGGGTGAGGGTCAGGCTTCGGAGAAGGGTTAGGGATAGGGTTCGGGCTAGGGTTAGGGTTAGGGGACGGGGACGGTTTAAGATCCACGTGAGGGTACCACAACGCTTTAGGGGGATCGTGCGTGTGAGGGCGCCGCTTATTGTTAACCTACGGTTTAGGACTAGGGGACGGGTGAGAGTCAGGCATCGGGAAAGGGATAGGGTTAGGGTTCGGGCTAGGGTTAGGGTTAGGGGACGGGGACGGTTTAGGGTCCAGGTGAGGGTACGAAAACATTTTAGGGTGAGCGTGAGTGTGAGCGCGCGGGTTAGTGTTAGGGTACGGTTTAGGATTAGGTGACGGGTTAGAGTCAGGCTTCGGGGAAGGGTTAGAGTTAGGGATCGGGCTAGGGTTTGGGATAGGGGACGGGGACGGATTAGGGTCCAGGTGAGGGTACGACAACGCTTTAGGATGAGTGTGCATGTGAGGGCACGGGTTAGTGTTTGCGTACGGGTTAAGATTAGGGGACGGGTCATGGTCAGGCCTCGGGGAAGTTTTAGGGTTAAGGTTCAGGCTAGGGTTAGGGTTAGGGGACGGGGACGGTTTAGGGTCCAGGTGAGGGTACGACAACGCTTTAGGGGGAGCGTGCGTGTGAGGGCGTGGGTTACTGTTAGCGTACGGGATAGGATTAGGGGACGGGTGAGGGTCAGGCTTCGGAGAAGGGTTAGGGTTAGGGTTAAGGCTAGGGTTAGGGTTAGGGGGCGGGGACGTTTTAGGGTCCAGGTGAGGGTACGCAACACTTTAGGGGGAGAGTGCGTGTGAGGGTGCGGGTTAGGGTTAGCGTCCCGGTTAGGATTAGGGTACGGGTGAGGCTCAGGCTACGGGGAAGGGTTAGGGTTAGGGTTCGGGCTAGGGTTAGGGTTAGGGGACTGGGACGGTTTAGGGTTCAGGTCAGGGTACGACAACGCTTTAGGGGGAGCCTGCGTGTGAGGGTGCGGGTTAGTGTTTGCGTACGAGTTAGGATTAGGGGTCGGGTGGGTGTCAGGCTTCGGGGAAGGGTTAGGGTTAGGGTTCGGGCTAGGGTTAGCGTTATGTGACGGGGACGATTTAGGGTCAAGGTGAGTGTACTACAATGCTTTAGGGTGAGCATGTGTGTGAGGGCACGGGTTAGTGTTAGCGTACAGGTTAAGATTAGGGGACGGGTCATGGTCAGGCCTCAGGGAAGTTTTAGGGTTAGGGTTCGGGCTAGGGTTAGGGTTAGGGGACGGGGCGGTTTAGGGTCCAGTTGAGGGTACGACAACATTTTAAGGGGAGCGTGCGTGTGAGGGTGTGGGTTAGTGTTAGCATACGGGTTAGGATTAGGGGACGGGTGAGCGTCAGGCTTCGGGGAAGGGTTAGGGTTAGGGTTCGGGCTAGGGTTAGGGTTAGGGGACGGGGACGGTTTAGCGTCCAGGTGAGGGTACGACAACACTTTAGGGGGAGCGTGCGTGTGAGGGCGTGGGTTAGTGTTAGCGTACGGGTTAGGATTAGGGGACGGGTGAGGGTAGGCTTCGGGGAAGGGTTAGGGTTAGGGTTAAGGCTAGGGTTAGGGTTAGGGGACGGGGACGGTTTAGGGCCCCGGTGAGGGTACGACAACGCTTTAGTGGGATCGTGCGTGTGAGGGCGCGGGTTAGTGTTAGAGTACGGGTTAGGATTAGGGGACGGGTGAGGGTCAGGCTTAGGCGAAGGTTTAGAGTTAGGGTTCGGGCTAGGGTTAGGTTTAGGGGACGGGGACGGTTTAGGGTCCAGGTGAGGGTACGACAATGCTTTAGGGGGAGTGTGAGTGTGAGGGCGTGGGTTAGTGTTAGCGTTCGGTTTAGGATTAAGGTTCGGTTGAGGGTCAGGCTTCGGGGAAGAGTTAGGGTTACGATTCGGGCTAAGGTTTGGGTTAGGGGACTGGGACAGTTTAGGGTCCAGGTCAGGGTACGACAATGCTTTAGGGTGAGCGTGCGTGTGAGTGCGTGGGTTAGAGTTAGGGTACAGGTTAGGATTAAGGGACCGGTGAGTGTCAGGCTTCGGGGAAGGGTTAGGGTTAGGGTTCGGGCTAGGTTTAGGGTTAGGGGACGGGGACGGTTTAGGGTACAGGTGAGGGTACGACAACGCTTTAGGGTGAGTGTGCGTGTGAGGGTGCGGGTTAGTGTTAGCGTACGGGTTAGGATTAGGGGACGGGTGAGGGTCAGGCTTCAGCGAAGTGTTAGGGTTAGGGTTCGGGCTACGGTTAGGGTTAGGGGACGGGGGCGGTTTAGGGTCCAGGTGAGGGTACGACAACGCTTTAGGGGGAGCGTGCGTGTGAGGGTGTGGGTTAGTGTTAGCGTACGGGTTAGGATTAGGCGACGGGTGAGAGTCAGGTTTCGGAAAAGGGTTAAGGTTATGGTTCGGGCTAGGCTTAGTGTTAGGGGACAGAGACGGTTTAGTATCCAGGTCAGGGTACGACAACGCTTTAGGAGGAGCGTGCGTGTGAGGGCGTGGGTTACTGGTAGCGTACGGTTTAGGATTAGGGGACGGGTGAGGGTCAGGATTCGGGGAAAGGTTAGGGATAGGGTTCGGGCTAGGGTTAGGGTTAGGGGTCGGGGACGGTTTAGGGTCCAGGAGAGGGTACGACAACGCTTTACGGGGAGCGTGCGTGTGAGGGCGCGGGTTAGTGTTAGCGTAAGGGTTAGGATTAGGGGACGGGTGAGGGTCAGGCTTAGGCAAAAGGTTAGGGTTAGGTTTCGGGCTAGGGTTAGGTTTCGGGCTAGGGTTAGGTGTAGGGGACGGGGACGGTTTAGGGTCCAGGTGAGCGTATGACAACGCTTTAGGGGGAGCGTGCGAGTGAGGGAGCGGGTTACTGTTTGCGTACGGGTTAGGATTAGGGGAAGGGTGAGGGTCAGGCTTCGAGGAAGGTTTAGGGTTAGGGTTCGGGCTAGGGTTAGGGTTAGGGTACGGGGACGGTTTAGGGTCCAGCTGAGGGTACGCAACGCTTTAGAGGGAGTGTGCGTGTGAGGGCGCGGGTTAGTGTTAGCGTCCCGGTTAGGATTACGGGACGGGTGAGGGTCAGGTTTCGTGGAAGGGTTAGGGTTAGGGTTCGGGCTAGGGTTAGGGTTAGGGGACGGGGACGATTTAGGGTCAAGATGAGTGTATGACAACGCTTTAGGGTGAGCGTGCGTGTGAGAGCGCGGGTTAGTGTTAGTGTACGAGTTAAGATTAGGGGACGGGTCATGGTCAGGCCTCGGGGAAGTGTTAGGGTTAGGGTTCGGGCTAGTGTTAGGGTTAGGGGACGGGGACGGTTTAGGGTCCAAGTGAGGGTACGACAACGCTTTAGGTGGAGCGTGCGTGTGAGGGCGCGGGTTAGTGTTTGGTTACGGGTTAGGATTACGGGACGGGTGAGGGTCAGGCTTCGGGGAAGGGTTAGGGTTAGGGTTCGGGCTAGGGTTAGGGTTAGGGGACGGGGACGGTTTAGGGTCCAGGTGAGGGTACGACAACGCTTCAGGTTGAACATGCGTCTGAGGGCGTGGGTTAGTGTTAGCGTACGGGGTAGGATTAGGGGACGGGTGAAGGTCAGGCTTCGGGGAAGTGTTAGGGTTAGGGTTCGGGCTAGGGTTAAGGTTAGGTGTCGGGGATGATTTAGGTTCAAGGTGAGTGTACGACAACGCTTTAGGGAGAACGTGCGTGTGAGGGCGCGGGTTAGTGTTGGCGTATGGGTTAGGATTAGGGAACGGGTGATGGTCAGGCCTCGGTGAAGGGTTAGGGTTAGGGTTCGGGCTAGGGTTAGGGTTAGGGGACGGGGATGGTTTAGGGTCCAGTTGAGGGTACGACAACGCTTTGGGGGAGCGTGCGTGTGAGGGTGTGGGTTAGTGTTAGCATACGGGTTAGTATTAGGGGACGGGTGTGTTTCAGGCTTCGGGGAAGGCTTAGGGTTAGGGTTCGGGCTAGGGTTAGGGTTAGGGGACGGGGACGGTTTAGGGTCCAGGTTAGGGTACGACAACGCTTTAGGGGGAGCGTGCGTGTGAGGGCGTGGGTTAGTGTTAGCGTACGGGTTAGGATTAGGGGACGAGTGAGGGTAGGCTTCGGGGAAGGGTTAGGGTTAGGGTTAAGGTTAGGGTTAGGGTTAGGGGACGGGGACGGTTTAGGGCCCCGGTGAGGGTACGACAACGCTTTAGTGGGAGTGTGCGTGTGAGGGCGTGGGTTAGTGTTAGCGTTCGGGTTAGGATTAAGGTTCGGGTGAGGGTCAGGCTTCGGGGAAGGGTTAGGGTTACGATTCGGGCTAAGGTTACGGTTAGGGGACTGGGACAGTTTAGGGTCCAGGTCAGGGTACGACAATGATTTAGGGTGAGCGTGCGTGTGAGTGCGTGGGTTAGTGTTAGGGTACCGGTTAGGATTAGGGGACGGGTGAGAGTCAGGCTTCGGGGAAGGGATAGAGTTAGGGTTCGGGCTAGGGTTTGGGATAGGGGACGGGGACGGATTAGGGTGCAGGTGAGGGTACGACAACGCTTTAGGATGAGTGTGCGTGTGAGGGCGTGTGTTAGTGTTAGCGTACGGGATAGGATAAGGGGACGGGTGAGGGTCAGGTTTCGGGGAAGGGTTAGGGTTAGGGTTAAGGCTAGGGTTAGGGTTAGGGGGCGGGGACGTTTTAGGGTCCAGGTGAGGGTACGACAACGCTTTAGGGGGAGCGTGCGTGTGAGGGCGCGGGTTAGTGTTAGCGTATGGGTTAGGATTAGGGGACGAGTGAGGGTAGGCTTCGGGGAAGGGTTAGGGTTAGGGTTAAGGCTAGGGTTAGGGTTAGGGGACGGGGACGGTTTAGGGCCCCGGTGAGGGTACGACAACGCTTTAGTGGGATCGTGCGTGTGAGGGCGCGGGTTAGTGTTAGAGTACGGGTTAGGATTAGGGGACGGGTGAGGGTCAGGCTTAGGCGAAGGTTTAGAGTTAGGGTTCGGGCTAGGGTTAGGGTTAGGGTACGGGGACGGTTTAGGGTCCAGGTGAGGGTATGACAATGCTTTAGGGGGAGTGTGAGTGTGACGGCGTGGGTTAGTGTTAGCGTTCGGGTTAGGATTAAGGTTCGGTTGAGGGTCAGGCTTCGGGGAAGAGTTAGGGTTACGATTCGGGCTAAGGTTAGGGTTAGGGGACTGAGACAGTTTAGGGTCCAGGTCAGGGTACGACAATGCTTTAGGGTGAGCGTGCGTGTGAGTGCGTGGGTTAGAGTTAGGGTACAGGTTAGGATTAAGGGACCGGTGAGTGTCAGGCTTCGGGGAAGGGTTAGGGTTAGGGTTCGGGCTAGGTTTAGGGTTAGGGGACGGGGACGGTTTAGGGTACAGGTGAGGGTACAACAACGCTTTAGGGTGAGCGTGCGTGTGAGGGTGCGGGTTAGTGTTAGCGTACGGGTTAGGATTAGGGGACGGGTGAGGGTCAGGCTTCAGCGAAGTGTTAGGGTTAGGGTTCGGGCTACGGTTAGGGTTAGGGGACGGGGGCGGTTTAGGGTCCAGGTGAGGGTACGACAACGCTTTAGGGGGAGCGTGCGTGTGAGGGTGTGGGTTAGTGTTAGCGTACGGGTTAGGATTAGGCGACGGGTGAGAGTCAGGTTTCGGAAAAGGGTTAAGGTTATGGTTCGGGCTAGGCTTAGTGTTAGGGGACAGAGACGGTTTAGTATCCAGGTCAGGGTACGACAACGCTTTAGGAGGAGCGTGCGTGTGAGGGCGTGGGTTACTGGTAGCGTACGGTTTAGGATTAGGGGACGGGTGAGGGTCAGGATTCGGGGAAGGGTTAGGGATAGGGTTCGGGCTAGGGTTAGGGTTAGGGGTCGGGGACGGTTTAGGGTCCAGGAGAGGGTACGACAACGCTTTACGGTGAGCGTGCGTGTGAGGGCGCGGGATAGTGTTAGCGTAAGGGTTAGGATTAGGGGACGGGTGAGGGTCAGGCTTAGGCAAAATGTTAGGGTTAGGTTTCGGGCTAGGGTTAGGTTTTGGGCTAGGGTTAGGTGTAGGGGACGGGGACGGTTTAGGGTCCAGGTGAGCGTATGACAACGCTTTAGGGGGAGCGTGGGAGTGAGGGAGCGGGTTACTGTTTGCGTACGGGTTAGGATTAGGGGACGGGTGAGGGTCAGGCTTCGAGGAAGGGTTAGGGTTAGGGTTCGGGCTAGGGTTAGGGTTAGGGTACGGGGACGGTTTAGGGTCCAGCTGAGGGTACGCAACGCTTTAGGGGGAGTGTGCGTGTGAGGGCGCGGGTTAGTGTTAGCGTCCCGGTTAGGATTACGGGACGGTTGAGGGTCAGGTTTCGTGGAAGGGTTAGGGTTACGGTTCGGGCTAGGGTTAGGGTTAGGGGACGGGGACGGTTTAGGGTGTAGATGAGGGTACGACAACACCTTACGGTGAGCGTGAGTGTGAGGGTGCGGGTTAGTGTTAGCATACGGGTTAGGATTGCGGGACGGATGAGGATCAGGCTTCGGCGAAGTGTTAGTGTTAGGTTTCGGGCTAGGGTTAGGGTTAGAGGACGGTGATGGTTTAAGGTCCATGTGAGGGTACGACAACACTTTAGGGGGAGCGAGCGTGTGAGGGCACGTGTTAGTGTTAGCGTACGTGTTAGGATTAGGGGACGGGTGAGGGTCAGGCTTCGGGGAAGGGTTAGGGTTAGGGTTCGGGCTAGGGTCACTGTTAGGGGACTGGGATGGTTTAGGGACTAGGTCAGGGTACGAAAACACTTTAGGGGGAGCGGTCATGTGAGGGTGCGTGTTAGTGTTTGCGTACGGGTTAGGATTAGGTGACGGGTGAGGGTCAGGCTTCAAAGAAGGGTTAGGGTTAGGGTTCGCACTAGGATTAGGGTTAGGGGACGGGGACGGTTTAGGGTCCAGGTGAGGGTACGACAACGCTTTAGGTTGAGCATGCGTCTGAGGGCGCGGGTTAGTGTTAGCGTACGGGTTAGGATTAGGGGACGGGTGAGGGTCAGGCTTCGGGGAAGGGTTAGGGTTAAGGTTCGGGCTAGGGTTAGTGTTAGGGGACGGGGACGATTTACGGTCAAGGTGAGTGTACGACAACGCTTTAGGGTGAGCGTGCGTCTGAGGGCGCGGGTTAGTGTTAGCGTCCGTGTTAGGATTAGGGGATGGGTGAGGGTCAGGTTTCGGGGAAGGGTTAGGGTTAGGGTTCGGCCTAGGGTTAGGGTTATGGGACGGGGTCGGTTTACGTCCAGATGAGGGTACGACAACGCTTTAGGGGGAGCGTGCGTGTGAGGATGCGGGTTAGTATTAGCGTACGGGTTAGGATTAGGGAACGGGTGAGGGTCAGGCTTAGGGGAAGGGTTAGGGTTAGGGTTCGGGCTAGGGTTAGGGTTAGGGGATGGGGACGGTTTAGGGTCCAGGTGAGGGTACGACAACGCTCTTGGGGGAGCGTGCGAGTGAGGGCTCGGTTTAGTGTTAGCATCCGTGTTAGGACTAGGGGACGGGTGAGAGTCAGGCTTCGGAGAAGGATTAGGGTTACGGTTCGGGCTAGGGTTAGGGTTAGGGGACGGGGATGGTTTAGGGTCCAGGTGAGGGTATGACAACGCTTTAGGGTGAGCGTGCGTGTGAGGGCGCGGGTTAGTGTTAGCGTATGGTTTAGGATTAGGGGACGGGTGAGGGTCAGGCTTCGAGGAAGGGTTAGGGTTAGTGTTCGGGCTAGGGTTAGTGTTAGGGGACGGGGACAATTTTGGGTCCAGTTGAGGGTACGAGAACACTTTATGGTGAGCGTGAGTGTGAGGGCGCGGGTTAGTGTTAGCGTACGGGTTAGGATTACGGGACGGGTGAGGGTCAAGCTTCGGCGAAGTGTTAGTGTTAGGGTTCGTGCTAGGGTTAGGGTTAGAGGACGGGGACGGTTTAGGGTCCATGTGAGGTTACGACAAAGCTTTATGGGGAGCGTGCGTGTGAGAGCGCGTGTTACTGTTTGCGTATGGGTTAGGATTAGGGGACGGGTGAGGGTCTGGCTTCGGGGAAGGGTTAGGGTTAGGGTTCGGGCTAGGGTGAGGGTTAGGGGACGGGGACGGTTTAGGGTCCAGGTGAGGGTATGACAACGCTTTAGGTTGAGCATGCGTCTGAGGGCGCGCGTTAGTGTTAGCGTACGGGTTATGATTAGGGGACGTGTGAGGGTCAGGCTTCGGGGAATGGTTAGGGTTAGGGTTCGGGCTAGGGTTAGTGTTACGGGACTGGGATTGTTTAGGGTCCATGTCAGGGTACGACAACGCTTTAGGGGGAGCGGTCGTGTGAGGGCGCGGGTTAGTGTTTGCGTACGGGTTAGGGTTATCTTACGGGTGAGGGTCAGGCTTCGGGGAAGGGTTAGGGTTAGGGTTCGGGCTAGGGTTAGGGTTAGGGGACGGGGACGGTTTAGGGTCCAGGTGAGGTTACGACAATGCTTAAGGGGGAGCGTGCGTGTGAGGGCGCGGGTTAGTGTTAGCGTACGATTTAGGATTAGGGCACTGGTCACGGTCAGGCTTCAGGGAAGTGTTAGGGTTAGGTTTCGGGCTAGGGTTAGGAATAGGGGACGGGGACGGTTTAGGGTCCAGGTGAGGTTACGACAAGTCTTTAGGGGGAGTGTGCGTGTGCGGGCGCGGGTTAGTGTTAGCGTACGGGTTAGGATTAGGGGCCGGGTGAGGGTCAGGCTTCGGCGAATGGTTAGGGTTAGGGTTCGGGCTGGGGATAGGTTTAGGGGACGGGGAAGGTTTAGTGTTCATGTGAGGGAACGATAACGCTTTAGGGGGAGCGTGCGTGTGAGGGCGCGTGTTAGCGTTAGCGTACGGTGTAGGATTAGGGGACGGGTGAGGGTCAGGCTTCGGGGAAGGGTTAGGGTTAGGGTTCGCGCTAGGGTTAGGGTTAGGGGAAGGGGACGGTTTAGGGTCCAGGTGAGGGTACAACAACGCTTTAGGTTGAGCATGCGTCGGATGGCGCAGGTTAGTGTTAGCGTACGGGTTAGGATTAGGGAACGGGTGAGGGTCAGGCTTCGGGGAAGGGTTAGGTTTAGGGTTCGGGCTAGGGTTAGGGTTAGGGGACGGGGAAGATTTAGGGACAAGGTGAGTGTACAACAACAATTTAGGGTGAGTGTGCGTGTGAGAGCGAGGGATAGTGTTAGCGTACGGGTTAGGATTACGGGACGGGTGAGGGTCAGGCTTCGGGGAAGTGTTAGGGTTAGGATTTGGGCTAGGGTTAGGGTTAGGGGACGGGGACGGTTTAGGGTCTAGATGAGGGTACGACAACGCTTTATGGTGAGCGTGACTGTGAGGGCGCGGGTTAGTGTTAGCGTACGGGTTAGGATTACGGGACGGGTGAGGGTCAAGCTTCGGCGAAGTGTTAGTGTTAGGGTTCGGGCTAGGGTTAGGGTTAGAGGACGGGGACGGTTTAGGGTCCATGTGAGGGTACGACAAAGCTTTAGGGGGAGGGTGCGTGTGAGAGCGCGTGTTAGTGTTAGCGTACGGGTTAGGATTACGGGACGGGTGAGGGTCAGGCTTCGGGGAAGGGTTAGGGTTAGGGTTCGGGCTAGGGTTAGGGTTAGGGGACGGGGACGGTTTAGGGTCCTGGTGAGGGCACGACAACGCTTTAGGTTGAGCATGCGTCTGAGGGCGCGCGTTAGTGTTAGCGTATGGGTTAGGATTAGGGGACGGGTGAGGGTCAGGCTTCGGGGAAGGGTTAGGGTTAGGGTTCGGGCTAGGGTTAGTGTTAGGGGACTGGGATGGTTTAGGGTCCAGGTCAGTGTACGACAACGCGTTAGGGGGAGCGGTCGTGTGAGGGCGCGGTTTAGTGTTTGCGTACGGGTTAGGATTAGCTGACGGGTGAGGGTCAGGCTTCGGGGAAGGGTTAGGGTTAGGGTTCGTGCTAGGGTTAGGGTTAGGGGACGGGGACGGTTTAGGGTTCAGGTGAGGGTACGACAACGCTTTAGGTTGAGCATGCGTCTGAGGGCGTGGGTTAGTGTTAGCGTACTGGTTAGGATTAGGGGACGGGTGAGGGTCAGGCTTCGGGGAAGTGTTAGGGTTAGGGTTCGGGCTAGGTTTAGGGTTAGGTGACGGGGACGATTTAGGTTCAAGGTGAGTGTATGACAATGCTTTAGGGTGAGCGTACGTGTGAGGGCGTGGGTTAGTTTTAGCGTACGGGTTAGGATTAGGGGACGGGTGAGGGTCAGGCTTCGGGGAAGGGTTAGGGTTAGGGTTCGGGCTAGGGTTTGGGTTAGGGTAAAGGGACGGTTTAGGGTCCAGATGAGGGTACGACAACACTTTAGGGTGTGCGTGAGTGTGAGGGCGCGGGTTAGTGTTAGCGTCCGGGTTAGGATTAGGGGACGGGTGAGGGTCAGGCTTTGGGGAAGGGTTAGGGTTATGGTTGGGGCTAGGGTTAGGGTTAGGGGACGGGGACGGTTTAGGGTCCAGGTGAGGTTACGACAACGCTTCAGGGGGAGCGTGCGTGTGAGGGCGCGGGTTATTGTTAGCGTACGATTTAGGATTAGGGCACGGGTCACGGTCAGGCTTCAGGGAAGGGTTAGGGATAGGGTTCGGGCTAGGGTTAGGTTTAGGGGACGGGGACGGTTTAGGGTCCAAGTGAGGGTACGACAAGTCTTTAGGGGGAGTGTGCGTGTGCGGGCGCGGGTTAGTGTTATCGTACGGGTTAGGATTGGGGACGGGTGAGGGACAGGCATCGGGGAATGGTTAGGGTTAGGGTTCGGGCTAGGGTTAGGGTTAGGGGACGGGGACGGTTTAGGGTCCAGGTGAGAGTACGACAACGCTTTAGGGGGAGCGTGTGTGTGAGGGCGCGGGTTAGAGTTAGCGTAAGGTTTAGGATTAGGGGACGTGTGAGGGTCAGGCTTCAGGAAAGGGTTAGTGTTAGGGTTTGGGCTAGGGTTAGGGTTAGGGGACGGGGACGGTTTAGGGTTCATAGGAGTGTATGATAATGCTTCAGGGGGAGCGTGCATGTGAGAGCGCGTGTTAGCGTTAGCGTACGGTGTAGGATTAGGGGACGGGTGAGGGTCAGGCTTCGGGGAAGCTTTAGGGTTAGGGTTCGGGTTAGGGTTAGGGTTAGGGGAAGCGGACGGTTTAGGGTCCAGGTGAGGGTACAACAACGCTTTACGTTGAGCATGCGTCTGAGGGCGCGGGTTAGTGTTAGCGTACGGGTTAGGATTAGGGGACGGGTGAGGGTCAGGCTTCAGGGAAGGGTTAGGGTTATGGTTCGGTCTAGGGTTAGGGTTAGGGGACGGGGACGGTTTAGGGTCCTGGTGAGGGTACGACAACGCTTTAGGTTGAGCATGCGTCTGAGGGCGCGGGTTAGTGTCAGAGTCCGGCTTAGGATTAGGGGACGGGTGAGGGTCAGGCTTCGGGGAAGAGTTAAGGTTAGTGTTCGGGCTAGGGTTAGGGTTAGGGGACGGGGACAGTTTTGGGTCCAGGTGAGGGTACGACAACTCTTTAGGGTGAGCGTGAGTGTGAGGGCGCGGGTTCGTGTTACCGTACGGGTTAAGATTAGGGGAAGAGAGAGTGTCAGGCTTTGGGGAAGGGTTAGGGTTAGGGTTCGGGCTAGGGTTGGATTACGGGACGGGGTCGGTTTAGGGTCCAGGTGAGGGTACGACAACGCTTTAGGGGGAGCGTGCGTGTGAGGGTGCGGGTTAGTGTTAGCGTACGTGTTAGGATTAGGGGACGGTTGATGGTCAGGCCTCGGGGAAGGGTTAGGGTTAGGGTTCGGGCTAGGGTTAGGGTTACGGGACGGGGATGGTTTAGGGTCCAGGTGAGGGTACGACAACGCTTTAGGGGGAGCGTGCGTGTGAGGGCGTGGGTTAGTGTTAGCATACGGGTTAGGATTAAGGGACGGGTGAGCGTCAGGCTTCGGGGAAGCGTTAGGGTTAGGGTTCGGGCTAGGGTTAGGGTTAGGGGACGGGGTCGGTTTAGGGTCCAGGTGAGGGTACGACACCGCTTTAGGGGGAGCGTGCGTGTGAGGGCGCGGGTTAATATTAGCGTACAGGTTAGGATTAGGGGACGGGTGAGGGTCAGGCTTCGGGGAAGTGTTAGAGTTAGGGTTAGGGCTAGGTTTAGGGTTAGGGGATGGGGACGTTTTAGGGTCCAGGTGAGGGTACGACAACGCTCTTGGGGGAGCGTGCGAGTGAGGGCGTGGGTTAGTGTTAGCGTACAGGTTAGGATTAGGGGACGGGTGAGGGTCAGGCTTCGGGAAAGTGTTAGTGTTAGGGTTCGGGCTAGGGTTAGGGTTAGGGGATGGGGACGGTTTAGGGTCCAGGTGAGGGTACGACAACGCTCTTGGGGGAGCGTGCAAGTGAGGGTGCGGGTAAGTGTTAGCGTATGGGTTAGGATTAGGGGACGGGTGAGGGTCAGGCTTCGGCGAAGGGTTAGGGTTAGGGTTAGGGCTAGGGTTAGGGTTAGCGGACGGGGACGGTTTAGGGTCCTGGTGAGGGTACGACAACGCTTTAGGTAGAGCATGCGTCTGAGGGCGCTGGTTAGTGTTAGAGTCCGGGTTAGGATTAGGGGACGGGTGAGGGTCAGGCTTCGGGGAAGAGTTAGGGTTAGTGTTCGGGCTAGGGTTAGGGTTAGGGGACGGGGACAGTTTTGGGTCCAGGTGAGGTACGACAACTCTTTAGGGTGAGCGTGAGTGTGAGGGCGCGGGTTCGTGTTAGCGTACGGGTTAAGATTAGGGGACGGGTGAGGGTCAAGCTTCGGGGAAGGGTTAGGGTTAGGGTTCGGGCTAGGGTTAGGGTTAGGGGATGGGGACGGTTTAGGGTCAAGGTGAGGTTACGACAACGCTCTTGGGGGAGCGTGCGAGTGACGGCGCGGGTTAGTGTTAGCGTACAGGTTAGGATTAGGGGACGGGTGAGGGTCAGGCTTCGGGGAAGGGTTAGGGTTAGGGTTCGGTCTAGGGTTAGGGTTAGGGGATGGGGACGGTTTAGGGTCCAGGTGAGGGTACGACAACGATTTAGGGGGAGCGTGCGTGTGAGGGCGCGAGTTAGTGTTAGCGTCCGTGTTAGGATTAGGGGACAGGTGAGTGTCAGTCTTCGGGGAAGGGTTAGGGTTACGGTTCGGGCTAGGGTTAGTGTTAGGGGACTGGGATGGTTTAGGGTCTAGGTCAAGGTATGATAACGCTTTAGGGGGAGCGGTCGTGTGAGGGTGCGGGTTAGTGTTTGCGTACGGGTTAGGATTAGGGGATGTGTGAGGGTCAGGCTTCGGGGAAGTGTTAGGGTTAGGGTTAGGGCTAGGGTTAGGGTTAGGGGATAGGGACTCTTTAGGGTCCAGGTGAGGGTACGACAACGCTCTTCGGGGAGCGTGCGAGTGAGGGCGTGGGTTAGTGTTAGCGTACAGGTTAGGATTAGGGTACGGGTGAGGGTCAGGCTTCGGGGAAGGATTAGGGTTAGGGTTCGGGCTAGGGTTAGGGTTAGGGGACGGGGACGGTTTAGGGTCCAGGTGAGGGTACGACAACGCTTTAGGGTGAGCGTGCGTGTTTGGGCGTGGGTTAGTGTTAGCGTACGGGTTAGGATTAGGGGACGGGTGAGGGTCAGGCTTCGGGGAAGGATTAGGGTTAGGGTTCGGGCTAGGGTTAGTGTTAGGGGACTGGGACGGTTTAGGGTCAAGGTGAGGGTACGACAAAGCTTTAGGGTTAGCGTGCGTGTGAGGCCGCGTGTTAGTGTTAGCGTAGGTGTTAGGATTAGGGGAAGGTTGAGGGCCAGGCTTCGGGCTAGGTTTAGTTTTAGGGGACGGGGAAGGTTTAGGGTCCAGGTGAAGATACGACAACGCTTGAGGGTGAGCGTGCGTGTGAGGGCGCGGTTTAGTGTTAGCGTCCGGTTTAGGTTTAGGGGACGGGTGAAGGTCGGGCTTCGGAGAAGGGTTAGGTTTAGGGTTCGGGCTAGGGTTAGGGTTAGGGGACGGAGACGGTTTAGGGTCCAGGTGAGGGTACGACAACGCTTTAATGGGAGCATGTGTGTGAGGGCGAGGGTTACTGTTAGCGTACGGGTTAGGATTAGGGGACAGGTGAGGGTCAGGCTTCGGGGAAGTGTTAGGTTTAGGGTTCGGGCTAGGGTTAAGGTTAGGGGACGGGGACGGTTTAGGGTCCAGGTGAGGGTACGAAAACGCTTTAGGGTGAGCGTGCATGTGAGGGCGTGGGTTGGTGTTAGCGTACGGGTTAGGATTAGGGGAAGGGTGAGGGTCAGGCTTCGGCGAAGAGTTAGGTTTAGGGTTCGGGCTAGGATTTGGGTTAGGGGACGGGGACGGTTTAGGATCCAGGTGAGGGTATGACAACGCTTTAGGAGGAGCGTGCGTGTGAAGGCATGGGTTAGTGTTAGCGTCCGGGTTAGGATTAGGGGACGGGTGAGGGTCAGGCTTCGTGGAAGTGTTAAGGTTAGGGTTCGGGCTAGGGTTAGGGTTAGGGGACCAGGATGATTTAGGGTCAAGGTGAGGGTATGACAACGCTTTAGGGTGACCGTTCGTGTGAGGGTGCTGGTTAGTGTTAGCGTACGTGTTAGGATTAGGGGACGGTTGAGGGTCAGGCTTCGGGGAAGTTTTAGTGTTAGGTTTCAGGCTAGGGTTAGGGTTAGGGGACGGGGATGGTTTAGGGTCCATGTGAGAGTACGACAACGCTTTAGAGGGAGCGTGTGTGTGAGGGCGCGGTTTAGTGTTAGCGTACGGGTTAGGATTAAGGGACGGTTGAGGGTCAGGCTTCGGGGAAGTTTTAGGGTTCGGGTTCGCTCTAGGGTTAGGGTTAGCGGACGGGGACGGTTTAGGGTGCAGGTGAGGGTACGACAACGCTTTAAGGGGAGCGTGTGTGTGAGGGCGTTGGTTAGTGTTAGCGTACGGGTTAGGATTAGGGGACGGGTGAGGGTCAGGCTTCGGGGAAGGTTTAGGGTTAGGGTTCAGGCTCGGGTTAGGGTTAGGGGACAGGGACGTTTTAGGGTACAGGTGAAGGTAGGACAACGCTTTAGGGGGAGCGTGCGTGTGAGGGCGCAGGTTAGTGTTAGCGTACGGGTTAGGATTAGGGGACGGGTGAGTTCAGGCTTCGGGGAAGGGTTAGGTTTAGGGTTCGGGCTAGGGTTAGGGTTAGGGGACGGGGACGGTTTAGGGTCCAGGTGAGGGTACGACAACACTTTAGGGTGAGCGTGCGTGTGAGGGCGCGGGTTAGTGTTAGCGTACAGATTAGGATTAGGGGACGGGTGAGGGTCAGGCTTCGGGGAAGGGTTAGGGTTAGGGTTCGGGCTAGGGTTAGGGTTAGGGGACGGGGATGGTTTAGGGTCCAGGTGAGGGTACGACAATGCTTTAGGGGGAGTGTGCGTGTGAGAGCGCAGTTTAGTGTTAGCGTACGGGTTAGGATTATGGGACGGGTGAGAGTCAGGCTTCTGGGAAGGGTTAGGGTTAGGGTTCGGGCTAGGGTTAGGTCTAGGGGAAGGGGACGGTTTAGGGTCCAGGTGAGGGTACGACAACGCTTTAGGGGGAGCGAGCGTGTTAGGGCGCAGGTTAGTGTTAGCGTACGGGTTAGGATTAGGGGACGGGTGAGGGTCAGGCTTCGGCGAAGGGTTAGGGTTAGGGTTCGGGCTAGGGTTAGGGTTAGGGGACGGGGACGGTTTCGGGTCCAGGTGAGGGTATGACAATGCTTTAGGTTAAGCATGCGTCTGAGGGCGCGGGTTAGTGTTAGCGTACGGGTTAGGATTAGGGGACGGGTGAGGGTCAGACTTCGGGGAAGGGTTAGGGTTAGGGTTCGTGCTAGGGTTAGGGTTAGGGGATGGGGACGGTTTAGGGTCGAGATGAGGGTACGACAACACTTTAGGGTGAGCGTGAGTGTGAGGGCGCGGGTTAGTGTTAACGTACGGGTTAGGATTATGGGACGGGTGAGGGTCAGGCTTCAGCGAAGTGTTAGTGTTAGGGTTCGGGCTAGGGTTAGGGTTAGAGGACGGGGATGGTTTAGGGTCCATGTGAGGGTACGACAACGCTTTAGGGGGAGCATGCGTGTGAGGGCACGTGTTAGTCTTAGCGTACGTTTTAGGATTAGGGGACGGGTGAGTGTCAGGCTTCGGAGAAGGGTTAGGGTTAGCGTTAGTGCTAGGGTTAGGGTTAATGGACGGGGACGGTTTAGGGTCCAGGTGAGGGTACGACAACGCTTTAGGGGGAGCATGCGTGTGAGGGCGCGGGTTAGTGTTAGCGTCCGTGTTAGGATTAGGGGACGGGTGAGGGTCAGGCTTCGGGGAAGGGTTCGGGTTAGGGTTCGGGCTATGGTTAGGGTTAGGGGAAGGGGACGGTTTAGGGTCCAGGTGAGGGTACGAAAACGGTTTAGGGTGAGCGTGAGTGTGAGGCCGCGGGTTAATGTTCGCGTACGGGTTAGGATTAGGGGAGGGGTGAGGGTCAGGCTTCGGCGAAGTGTTAGGTTTAGGGATCGGTCTAGGGTTAGGGTTAGGTGACGGGGACTCTTTAGGGTCGAGGTGAGGGTACGACAAGGCTTTAGGGGGAGAATACGTGTGAGGGCGCAGGTTAGTGTTAGCGTACGGGTTAGGATTAGGGGACTTGTGAGGGTCACCCTTCGGGGAAGGGTTAGGGTTAGTGTTCGGGCTAGGGTTAGGGTTAGGGGACGGGGAAGGTTTAGGGTCCAGGTGAGGGAACGACAACGCTTGAGGGTGAGCGTGCGTGTGAGGGCGCGGGTTAGTGTTAGCGTACGGGTTAGCATTAGGGGATGGGTGATGATCAGGCTTCGGCGAGCGGTTAGGTTTAGGGTTCGGGCTACGGTTAGGGTTAGGAGTAGGGGACGGTCTAGGGTCCAGGTGAGGGTACGACAACGCTTTATGGGGAGCGTGTGTGTGAGGGTGCGGGATAGTGTTAGCGTCCAGGTTAGTATTAGGGGATGGGTGAGTGTTAGGCTTCGGGGTAGGGTTAGGGTTAGGGTTCCGGCTAGGGTTAGGGTTAGGGGACGGGGACGGTTTAGGGTCCAGGTGAGGGTACGACAACGCTTTAGGGTGAGCGTGCGTGTGAGGGCGCAGGTTAGTTTTAGCGTACGGGTTAGGACTAGGGGACGGGTGAGTGTCAGGCTTAGGCGAAGTGTTAGGGTTAGGGTTCGGGCTAGGGTTAGGGTTAGGGGACGGGGACGGTTTAGGATCCAGGTGAGGGTACAAAAACGATTTAAGGGGAGCGTGCATGTGAGGGCGCGGGTTAGTGTTAGCGTATGGGTTAGGATTAGGGGACGGGTGAGGTTCAGGCTTCGGGGAAGGGTTAGGTTTAGAGTTCGGGCTAGGGTTAATGTTAGGCGACGAGGACGGTTTATGGTCCAGGTGAGGGTACGACAACGTCTTAGGGGGAGCGTGCGTGTGAGGGCGCGGGTTAGTGTTAGCGTAAGGGTTAGGATTATGGGACGGGTGAGGGTCAGGCTTCAGGGAAGGGTTAGGGTTAGGGTTCCGGCTAGGGTTAGGGTTAGGGGACGGGGACGGTTTAGGGTCCAGGTGAGGGTACGACAACGCTTTAGGGTGAGCGTGCGTGTGAGGGCGCGGGTTAGTGTTAGCGTATGGGTTAGGATTAGGGGACGGGTGAGGGTCAGGCTTCGGGGAAGGGTTAGGGTTAGGGTTCGTGCTAGGGTTAGTGTTAGGGGACGGGGACAGTTTTGGGTCCAGGTGAGGGTACGACAATGCGTTAGGGTGAGCGTGAATGTGAGGGCGCGGGTTCCTGTTAGCGTACCGGTTAAGATTAGGGGACGTGTGAGGGTCAGAGTTCGGGGAAGGGTTAGGGTTAGGGGACGGGGACGGTTTGGGGTCCAAGTGAGGGTACGACAACGCTTAGGGTGAGCGTGTGTGTGAGGGCGCGGGTTAGTGTTAGCGTACGGGTTAGGATTAGGGGACAGATGAGGGTCAGGCTTCGGGGAAGGGTTAGGTTTAGGGTTCGGGCTAGGGTTAGTTTTAGGGGACGGGGACGGTTTCGGGTCCAGGTGAGGGTACGACAACGCTTTAGGGGGAGCGAGCATGTCAAAGCGTGGGTTAGTGTTAGGGTACGGGTTAGGATAAGGGGACGGGTGAGGGTCAGGCTTCGGAGAAGGGTTAGGGTTAGCTTTAAGGCTAGGGTTAGGGTTAGGGGACGGGGACGGTTTAGGGTCCAGGTAATGGTACGACAACGCTATAGGGGGAGCGTGCGTGTGAGGGCGCGGGTTAGTCTTAGCGTCCGGGTTAGGATTAGGGAACGGGTGAGGGTCAGGCTCCTGGGAAGGGTTAGGGTTAGGGTTCTGGCTAGTGTTTGGGTTAGGGGACTGGGAAGGTTTAGGGTACAGGTGAGGGTACGACAATGCTTTAGGGGGAGCGTTCGTTTGAGGGCGCAGGTTAATGTTTGTGTACGGGTTAGGATTAGGAGACGGGTGAGGGTCAGGTTCCGGGGAAGGGTTAGGTTTAGGGTTTGGGCTATGGTTAGGGTTATGGGAAGGGGACGGTTTAGGGACAGATAAGGGTACGACAACGCTTTAGGGTTAGCGTGAGTGTGAGGGCGCGGGTTAGTGTTAGCGTACGGGTTAGGATTAGGGGACGGGTGAGGGTCAGGCTTCGGCGAAGTGTTAGGGTTAGGGTTCAGGCTAGGGTAAGGGTTAAGGGAAGGGGACGGTTTAGGATCCAGGTGAGTGTACGACAACGATTTAGGGGGAGCGTGCGTGTGAGGGTGTGTGTTAGTGTTAGCGTACGGGTTAGGATTAGGGAACGGGTGAGGGTCAGGCTCCTGGGAAGGGTTAGGGTTAGAGTTCTGGCTAGGGTTAGGGTTAGGGGACTGGGAAGGTTTAGGGTACAGGTGAGGGTACGACGATGCTTTAGGGGGAGTGTGCGTTTGAGGGCGCAGGTTAGTGTTTGTGTTCGGGTTAGGATTAGGGGACGGGTGAGTGTCAGGCTCCGGGGAAGGGTTAGGTTTAGGGTTCGGGCTAGGTTTAGGGTTAGGGGACGGGGACGGTTTAGGGTCCAGGTGAGGGTACGACAATGCTTTAGGTTGAGCATGCGTCTGAGGGCGCGGGTTAGTGTTAGCCTACAGGTTAGGATTAGGGGACGGGAGAGGGTCAGGCTTCGGGGAAGGGTTAGGGTTAGGGTTCGGGCTAGGGTTAGGTTTAGGGGACTGGGACGGTTTAGGGTCCAGTTCAGGGTACGACAACGCTTTAGGGGGAGCGGGTGTGTGAGGGCGTGGGTTAGTGTTTGCGTACAGGTTAGGATTAGGTGACGGGTGAGGGTCAGGCTTCAGGGAAGGGTTAGGGTTAGGGTTCGGGCTAGGGTTAGGTTCAGGGGACGGGGACGGTTTAGGGTCCAGGTGAGGGTACGACAACGCTTTAGGGGGAGCGTGAGTGTGAGGGCACGGGTTAGTGTTAGCGTACGGTTTAGGATTAGGGGACGGGAGAGGGTCAGGCTTCGGCGAAGGGTTAGGGTTAGGGTTCAGGCTCGGGTTAGGGTTAGGGGACGGGGACGGTTTAGGGTCCAGGTGAGGGTACCACAACGCTTTAGGGGGAGCGAGCGTGTGAAAGCGTGGGTTAGTGTTATCGTACAGGTTAGGATTAGGGGACGGGTGAGGGTCAGGCTTCGGAGAAGGGTTAGGGTTAGCGTTAAGGCTAGGGTTAGGGTTAGAGGACGGGGACGGTTTAGGATCCAGGTTAGGGTACAACAACACTTTAGGGGGAGCGTGCGTCTGAGGGCGTGGGTTAGTGTTAGCGTACGGGTTAGGATTAGGGTACGGGTGAGGGTCAGGCTTCGGGGAAGGGTTAGGGTTAGGGTTCGGGCTAGCGTTACTGTTAGGGGACGGGGACGATTTAGGGTCAAGGTGAGTGTACGACAATGCTTTAGGGTGAGCGTGCGTCTGAGGGCGTGGGTTAGTGTTAGTGTACGGTTTAGGATTAGGGGACGGGTGAGGGTCAGGCTTCGGGGAAGGGTTAGGGTTAGGGTTCGGGCTAGGGTTAGGGTTAGGGGATGGGGACAGTTTAGGGTCCAGGTGAGGGTACGACAACGCTTTAGGGGGAGCGTGCTTGTGAGGGCACGGGTTAGTGTTAGCGTACGGTTTAGGATTAGGGGACGGGAGAGGGTCAGGCTTCGGGGAAGGGTTAGGGTTAGGGATCGGGCTAGGGTTAGGGTTAGGGGACGGGGACGGTTTAGGATCCAGGTGAGTGTATGACAACGCTTTAGGGGGAGCGTGCGTTTGAGGGCGCGTATTATTGTTAGCGTACGGGTTAGGATTAGGGGACGGGTGAGGGTCAGGCTTCGGGGATGGGTTAGATTTAGGGTTCGGGAAAGGGTTAGGGTTAGGGGACGGGTACGGTTTAGGGTCCAGGTGAGGTTACGACAACGCTTTACTGGGAGCGTGCGTGTGAGGGCAGGGTTTAGTGTTAGCGTCCGTGTTAGGATTAGGGGATGGGTGAGGGTCAGGCTTCGGAGAAGGGTTAGGGTTAGGGTTCGGGCTAAGGTTAGGGTTAGGGGACGGGGACGGTTTAGGGTCCACGTGAGGGTACGACAATGCTTTAGGGGGAGCGTGCGTGTGAGGGCGCGTGTTAGTGTTAGCGTACGGTTTAGGATTAGGGGACGGCTTAGGGTCAGGCTTCGGCGAAGTGTTAGGGTTAGGGTTCGGGCTAGGGTTAGGGTTAGGGGACGGGGACGGTTTAGGGTCCAGGTGAGGGTACGACAACGCTTTAGGGGGAGCATGGGTGTGAGGGCGCGGGTTAGTGTTAGAGTACGTGTTAGGATTAAAGTTCGTGTGACGGTCAGGCTTCGGGGGAGGGTTAGGATTACGGTTCGGGCTAAGGTTAGGGTTAGGGGACTGGGACGTTTTAGGGTCCAGGTCAGGGTACGACAACGCTTTAGGGTGAGCGTGCGTGTGAGGGCGTGGGTTAGTGATTGCGCACGGGTTAGGATTAGGGGTCGGGTGAGGGTCAGGCTTCGGGGAAGGGTTAGGGTTAGGGTTCGGAAAAGGGTTAGGGTTAGGGGACGGGGACTGTTTAGGGTCCACGTGAGGGTACGACACCGCTTTATTGGGAACGTGCATGTGAGGGCGCGGGTTAGAGTTAGCGTACGGTGTAGGATTAGGGGACGGGTGAGGGTCAGGCTTCGGGGAAGAGTTAGGGATAGGGTTCGGAAAAGGGTTAGGGTTAGGGGACGGGGACTGTTTAGGGTCCAGGTGAGTGTACGACAACGCTTTAGGGTGAGCGTCCGTGTGAGGACGCGGGTTAGAGTTAGCGTACGGTGTAGGATTAGGGGACGGGTGAGGGTCAGGCTTCGAGAAAGTGTTAGTGTTAGGGTTCGGGCTAGGGTTAGGGTTAGGGGACGGGGACGGTTTAGGGTCTACGTGAGGGTACCACAACGCTTTAGGGGGAGCGAGCGTGTGAAAGCATGGGTTAGTGTTAGCGTACAGGTTAGGATTAGGGGACGGGTGAGGGTCAGGCTTCGATAAAGGGTTAGTGTTAGGGTTCAGGCTAGGGTTAGGGGACGGGGACGGGGACAGTTTAGGGTCCAGGTGAGGGTACGACAATGCTTTAGGGGGAGCGTGCGTATGAGGTTGCGGGTTAGTGTTAGCGTCCGTGTTAGGATTAGGGGACGGGTTAGGGTCAGGATTCAGCGAAGTGGTAGGGTTAGTGTTCGGGCTAGGGTTAGGGTGAGGGGACGGGGACGGTTTAGGGTCCAGGTGAGGGTACGACAACGCTTTAGGGTTAGCATGCGTGTGAGGGCGCAGGTTCGTGTTAGCGTACGGGTTAGGATTAGGGGACGGGTGAGGGTCAGGCTTCGGCGAAGGGTTAGGGTTAGGGTTCGGGCTAGGGTTAGGGTTAGGGGATGGGGACGGTTTAGGGTCCAGGTGAGGGTACGACAACGCTTTAGGGGGAGCGTGCGTGTGAGGGTGCGGGTTACTGTTAGCGTACGGGTTAGGATTAGGGGACGGGTGAGGGTCAGGCTTCGGCGAAGGGTTAGGGTTAGGGTTCAGGCTCGGGTTAGGGTTAGGGGACGGGGACGGTTTAGGGTCCAGGTGAGGGTACCACAACGCTTTAGGGGGAGCGAGCGTGTGAAAGCATGGGTTAGTGTTATCGTACAGGTTAGGATTAGGGGACGGGTGAGGGTCAGGCTTCGGAGAAGGGTTAGGGTTAGCGTTAAGGCTAGGGTTAGGGTTAGAGGACGGGGACGGTTTAGGATCCAGGTGAGGGTACAACAACGCTTTAGGGGGAGCGTGCGTCTGAGGGCGTGGGTCAGTGTTAGCGTACGGGTTAGGATTAGGGTACGGGTGAGGGTCAGGCTTCGGGGAAGGGTTAGGGTTAGGGTTCGGGCTAGCGTTAGTGTTAGGGGACGGGGACGATTTAGGGTCAAGGTGAGTGTACGACAACGCTTTAGGGTGAGCGTGCGTCTGAGGGCGTGGGTTAGTGTTAGCGTACGGTTTAGGATTAGGGGACGGGTGAGGGTCAGGCTTAGGCGAAGTGTTAGGGTTAGGGTTCGGGCTAGGGTTAGGGTTAGGGGACGGGGACGGTTTAGGATCCAGGTGAGGGTACAAAAACGATTTAAGGGGAGCGTGCATGTGAGGGCGCGGGTTAGTGTTAGCGTACGGGTTAGGATTAGGGGACGGGTGAGTGTCAGGCTTAGGCGAAGTGTTAGGGTTAGGGTTCGGGCTAGGGTTAGGGTTAGGGGACGGGGACGGTTTAGGATCCAGGTGAGGGTACAAAAACGATTTAAGGGGAGCGTGCATGTGAGGGCGCGGGTTAGTGTTAGCGTATGGGTTAGGATTAGGGGACGGGTGAGGTTCAGGCTTCGGGGAAGGGTTAGGTTTAGAGTTCGGGCTAGGGTTAATGTTAGGCGACGAGGACGGTTTATGGTCCAGGTGAGGGTACGACAACGTCTTAGGGGGAGCGTGCGTGTGAGGGCGCGGGTTAGTGTTAGCGTAAGGGTTAGGATTATGGGACGGGTGAGGGTCAGGCTTCAGGGAAGGGTTAGGGTTAGGGTTCCGGCTAGGGTTAGGGTTAGGGGACGGGGACGGTTTAGGGTCCAGGTGAGAGTACGACAACGCTTTAGGGTGAGCGTGCGTGTGAGGGCGCGGGTTAGTGTTAGCGTATGGGTTAGGATTAGGGGACGGGTGAGGGTCAGGCTTCGGGGAAGGGTTAGGGTTAGGGTTCGTGCTAGGGTTAGTGTTAGGGGACGGGGACAGTTTTGGGTCCAGGTGAGGGTACGACAATGCTTTAGGGTGAGCGTGAATGTGAGGGCGCGGGTTCCTGTTAGCGTACCGGTTAAGATTAGGGGACGTGTGAGGGTCAGAGTTCGGGGAAGGGTTAGGGTTAGGGGACGGGGACGGTTTGGGGTCCAAGTGAGGGTACGACAACGCTTAGGGTGAGCGTGTGTGTGAAGGCGCGGGTTAGTGTTAGCGTACGGGTTAGGATTAGGGGACAGATGAGGGTCAGGCTTCGGGGAAGGGTTAGGTTTAGGGTTCGGGCTAGGGTTAGTTTTAGGGGACGGGGACGGTTTCGGGTCCAGGTGAGGGTACGACAACGCTTTAGGGGGAGCGAGCATGTCAAAGCGTGGGTTAGTGTTAGGGTACGGGTTAGGATAAGGGGACGGGTGAGGGTCAGGCTTCGGAGAAGGGTTAGGGTTAGCTTTAAGGCTAGGGTTAGGGTTAGGGGACGGGGACGGTTTAGGGTCCAGGTAATGGTACGACAACGCTATAGGGGGAGCGTGCGTGTGGGGGCGCGGGTTAGTCTTAGCGTCCGGGTTAGGATTAGGGAACGGGTGAGGGTCAGGCTCCTGGGAAGGGTTAGGGTTAGGGTTCTGGCTAGTGTTTGGGTTAGGGGACTGGGAAGGTTTAGGGTACAGGTGAGGGTACGACAATGCTTTAGGGGGAGCGTTCGTTTGAGGGCGCAGGTTAGTGTTTGTGTACGGGTTAGGATTAGGGGACGGGTGAGGGTCAGGTTCCGGGGAAGGGTTAGGTTTAGGGTTTGGGCTATGGTTAGGGTTAGGGGAAGGGGACGGTTTAGGGACAGATAAGGGTACGACAACGCTTTAGGGTTAGCGTGAATGTGAGGGCGCGGGTTAGTGTTAGCGTACGGGTTAGGATTAGGGGACGGGTGAGGGTCAGGCTTCGGCGAAGTGTTAGGGTTAGGGTTCAGGCTAGGGTAAGGGTTAAGGGAAGGGGACGGTTTAGGGTCTAGGTGAGGGTACCACAACGCTTTAGGGGGAGCGAGCGTGTGAAAGCATGGGTTAGTGTTAGCGTACAGGTTAGGATTAGGGGACGGGTGAGGGTCAGGCTTCGATAAAGGGTTAGTGTTAGGGTTCAGGCTAGGGTTAGGGGACGGGGACGGGGACGGTTTAGTGTCCAGGTGAGGGTACGACAATGCTTTAGGGGGAGCGTGCGTATGAGGTTGCGGGTTAGTGTTAGCGTCCGTGTTAGGATTAGGGGACGGGTTAGGGTCAGGCTTCAGCGAAGTGGTAGGGTTAGTGTTCGGGCTAGGGTTAGGGTGAGGGGACGGGGACGGTTTAGGGTCCAGGTGAGGGTACGACAACGCTTTAGGGTTAGCATGCGTGTGAGGGCGCAGGTTCGTGTTAGCGAACGGGTTAGGATTAGGGGACGGGTGAGGGTCAGGCTTCGGCGAAGGGTTAGGGTTAGGGTTCGGGCTAGGGTTAGGGTTAGGGGATGGGGACGGTTTAGGGTCCAGGTGAGGGTACGACAACGCTTTAGGGGGAGCGTGCGTGTGAGGGTGCGGGTTACTGTTAGCGTACGGGTTAGGATTAGGGGACGGGTGAGGGTCAGGCTTCGGCGAAGGGTTAGGGTTAGGGTTCAGGCTCGGGTTAGGGTTAGGGGACGGGGACGGTTTAGGGTCCAGGTGAGGGTACCACAACGCTTTAGGGGGAGCGAGCGTGTGAAAGCATGGGTTAGTGTTATCGTACAGGTTAGGATTAGGGGACGGGTGAGGGTCAGGCTTCGGAGAAGGGTTAGGGTTAGCGTTAAGGCTAGGGTTAGGGTTAGAGGACGGGGACGGTTTAGGATCCAGGTGAGGGTACAACAACGCTTTAGGGGGAGCGTGCGTCTGAGGGCGTGGGTTAGTGTTAGCGTACGGGTTAGGATTAGGGTACGGGTGAGGGTCAGGCTTCGGGGAAGGGTTAGGGTTAGGGTTCGGGCTAGCGTTAGTGTTAGGGGACGGGGAAGATTTAGGGTCAAGGTGAGTGTACGACAACGCTTTAGGGTGAGCGTGCGTCTGAGGGCGTGGGTTAGTGTTAGCGTACGGTTTAGGATTAGGGGACGGGTGAGGGTCAGGCTTCGGGGAAGGGTTAGCGTTAGGGTTCGGGCTAGGGTTAGGGTTAGGGGACGGGGACAGTTTAGGGTCCAGGTGAGGGTACGACAACGCTTTAGGGGGAGCGTGCGTGTGAGGGCACGGGTTAGTGTTAGCGTCCGGTTTAGGATTAGGGGACGGGAGAGGGTCAGGCTTCGGGGAAGGGTTAGGGTTAGGGATCGGGCTAGGGTTAGGGTTAGGGGACGGGGACGGTTTAGGATCCAGGTGAGTGTATGACAACGCTTTAGGGGCAGCGTGTGTGTGAGGGTGCGTGTTAGTGTTAGCGTACGGGTTAGGATTTGGGGATGGGTGAGGGTCAGGCTTCGGGGATAGGTTAGAGTTAAGGTTCGCGAAAGGGTTAGGGTTAGGGGAGGAGGACGGTTTAGGGTCCAGGTGAGGGTACGACAACGCTTTGGTGGGAGTGTGCGTGTGAGGGCGCAGTTTAGTGTTAGCGACCGTGTTAGGATTAGGGGATGGGTGAGGGTCAGGCTTCGGGGAAGGGTTAGGGTTAGGGTTCTGGCTAGGGTTAGGGTTAGGGGACGGGGACGGTTTAGGGTCCAGGTGAGGGTACGACAACGATTTAGGTGGAGCGTGAGTGTGAGGGCACGGGGTAGTGTTAGCGTACGGGTTAGGATTACGGGACGGATTAGGTTCAGGCTTCGGCGAAGTGTTAGTGTTAGGGTTCGGGCTAGGGTTAGGGTTAGAGGACGGGGATGGTTTAGGGTCCATGTGAGGGTACGACAACACTTTAGGAGGAGCGTGCGTGTGAGGGCACGTGTTAGTGTTAGCGTACGTGTTAGGACTAGGGGACGGGTGAGTGTCAGGCTTCGGGGAGGTGTTAGGGTTAGGGTTCGGGCTAGGGTTAGTGTTAGGGGACTGGGATGGTTTAGGGTCCAGGTCAGGGTACGACAACGCTTTAGGGGGAGTGGTCGTGTTAGGGCGCGGGTTAGTGTTTGCGTACGGGTTAGGATTATGGGACAGGTGAGGGTCAGGCTTCGGGGAAGTGTTAGGGTTACGGTTCGGGCTAGGGTGAGTGTTAGGGGACGGGGACGGTTTAGGGTCCAGGTGAGGGTACGACAACGCTTTAGGTTGAGCATGCGTCTGAGGGCGCGTGTTAGTGTTAGCGTACGGGTTAGGATTAGGGGACAGGTGAGGGTCAGGCTTCGGGGAAGTGTTAGGGTTACGGTTCGGGCTAGGGATAGGGTTAGGTGACGGGGACGATTTAGGGTCAAGGTGAGTGTACGACAACGCTTTAGGGTGAGCGTGCGTCTGAGAGCGCGGGTTAGTGTTAGCGTACGGATTACGATTAGGGGACGGGTGAGGGTCAGGCTTCAGGTAAGGGTTAGGGTTACGGTTCGGGCTAAGGTTAGGGTTGGGGACGGGGACGGTTTAGGGTCCAGGTGAGGGTACGACAACGCTTTAGGGGGAGCGTGCGTGTGAGGGCGCGGGTTAGTGTTAGCGTACGGGTTACGATTAGGGGACGGGAGAGGGTCAGGCTTCGGGGAAGGTTTAGGGTTAGGTTTCGGGCTAGGGTTAGGGTTAGGGGACTGGGACGGTTTAGGGTCCAGGTCAGGGTATGACAACACTTTAGGGGGAGCGTGCGTGTGAGGGCGTAAGTTAGTGTTAGCGTCCGTGTTAGGATAAGGGGACGGTTGAGAGTCAGGCTTCGGAGAAGGGTTAGGGTTAGGGTTCGTGCTAGGGTTAGTTTTAGGGGACGGGGACGGTTTAGGGTCCAGGTGAGGGTACGACAACGCTTTAGGGGGAGCGTGCGTGTGAGGGCGCAGGTTAGTGTTAGCGTACGGTTTAGGATTTGGGTACGGGAGAGTGTCAGGCTTCGGGGAAGCGTTAGGGTTAGGGGTCGGGCTAGGGTTAGGGTTAGGGGACGGGGACGGTTTAGGATCCAGGTGGTGGTACGACAACGCTTTAGGGGGAGCGTGCGTTTGAGGGCGCGTATTAGTGTTAGCGTACGGGTTAGGATTAGGGGACGCGTGAGCGTCAGGCTTCGGGGATGGGTTAGAGTTAGGATTCGGGCTAGGGTTAGGGTTAGAGTACGGGGATGGATTAGGGTCCATGTTAGGGTACGACAACACTTTAGGGGGACCGTGCGTGTCAGGGCAGGTGTTAGTGTTAGCGTACGTGTTAGAATTAGGGGACGGGTGAGGGTCAGGCTTCGGGGAACGGTTAGGGTTAGGGTTCGGGCTAGGGTTAGGGTTCGTGCTAGGGTTAGTGTTAGGGGACTGGGATGGTTAAGGGTCCAGGTCAGGGTACGACAACGCTTTAGGGGGAGCGTGCGTGTGAGGGCGCGGGTTAGTATTAGCGTACGGGTTAGGATTAGGGGACGGGTGAGGGTCAGGCTTCGGGGAAGGGTTAGGGTTAAAGTTAGGTCTAGGGTAAGGGTTAGGGGATGGGGACGGTTTAGGGTCCAGGTGAGGGTACGACAACGCTCTTGGGGGAGCGTACGAGTGAGGACGCGGGTTAGTGTTAGCGTACAGGTTAAGATTAGGGGACGGGTGAGGGTCAGGCTTCGGGGAAGGGTTAGGGTTAGGGTTCGGGCTAGGGTTAGGGTTAGGGGATGGGGAAGGTGTAGGGTCCAGGTGAGGGTACGACAACGCTTTAGGGGGAGCGTGCGTGTGAGGGCGTGAGTTAGTGTTAGCGTCCGTGTTAGGATTAGGGGACGGTTGAGAGTCAGGCTTCGGAGAAGGGTTAGGGTTAGGGTTAGGGCTAGGGTTAGGGTTAGGGGACGGCGACGGTTTAGGGTCCAGGTGAGGGTACGACAACGCTTTAGGGTGAGCGTGCGTGTGAGGGCGTGGGTTAGTGTTAGCGTACGGTTTAGGATTAAGGGACGGGTGAGGGTCAGGCTTCGGGGTAGAGTTAGGGTTAGCGTTCGGGCTAGGGTTAGTGTTAGGGGACGGGGACAGTTTTGGGTCCAGGTGAGGGTACGACAACTCTTTAGGGTGAGCGTGAGTGTGAGGGCGCCAGTTCGTGTTAGCGTACCGGTTAAGATTAGGGGACGGGTGAGGGTCAGGCTTCGGGGAAGTGTTAGGGTTAGAGTTCGGGCTAGGTTTAGGGTTACGGGACGGGGACGGTTTAGGGTCCAGGTGAGGGTACGACAACGCTTTATGGGGAGCATGCGTGTGAGGGCGTGTGTTTGTGTTAGCGTACGGGTTAGTATTTGGGGACGTTGAGGGTCAGGCTTCGGGGAAGAATTAGGGTTAGGGTTGAGGCTAGGATTAGGGTTAGGGGATGGGAACGGTTTAGGGTCCAGGTGAGGGTACGATAACGCTTTAGGGGAGTGTGCGTGTGAGGGCATGGGTTACTGTTAGCATACGAGTTAGGATTAAGGTACGGGTGAGGGTCAGGCTTTGGGGAAGTGTTAGGGTCAGAGTTCTGGCTAGGGTTGGGGTTAGGGGACGGGGACGGTTTAGGGTTCAGGTGAGTATACGAAAATGCTTTAGGGGGAGCGTGCGTGTGAGGGCGCGGGTTAGTGTTAGCGTACGGGTTAGGATTAGGGGACGGGAGAGGGTCAGGATTCGGGGAAGCGTTTGGGTTAGGGTTCAGGCTAGGGTTAGGGTTAGGGAACGGGGACGGTTTAGGATCCATGTGAGGGTACGACAACGCTTTATGGGGAGCGTGCGTTTGAGGGCGCGTATTAGCGTTTGCGTACGGGTTAGGATTAGGGGACGGGTGAGGGTCAGGCTTCGGGGATGGGTTAGAGTTAGGGTTCGGGAAAGGGTTAGGGTTAGGGGACGGGGATGGTTTAGGGTCCAGGTGAGGGTACGACAACGCTTTAGTGGGAGCGTGCGTGTGAGGGCGGGGTTTCGTGTTAGCGTCCGTGTTAGGATTAGGGGATGGGTGAGGGTCAGGCTTCGGGGAAGGGTAAGGGTTAGGGTTCGGGCTAAGGTTAGGGTTAGGGGACGGGGTCGCTTTAAGGTCCAGGTGAGGGTACGACAACGCTTTAGGGGGAGCGTGCGTGTGAGGGCGCGGGTTAGTATTAGCATACGGGTTAGGATTAGGGGACGTGTGAGGGTCAGGCTTCGGGGAAGGGTTAGGGTTAAGGTTAGGTCTAGGGTTAGGGTTAGGGGATGGGGACGGTTTAGGGTCCAGGTGAGGGTACGACAACGCTCTTGGGGGAGCGTACGAGTGAGGGCGCGGGTTAGTGTTAGCGTACAGGTTAGGATTAGGGGACGGGTGAGGGTCAGGCTTCGGGGAAGGGTTAGGGTTAGGGTTCGGGCTAGGGTTAGGGTTAGGGGATGGGGACGGTCTAGGGTCCAGGTGAGGGTACGACAACGCTTTAGGGGGAGCGTGCGTGTGAGGGCGCGGGTTAGTGTTAGCGTACGGGTTAGGATTAGGGACGGGAGAGGGTCAGGCTTCGGGGAAGGGTTAGGGTTAGGGTTCGGGCTAGGGTTAGGGTTAGGGGACTGGGACGGTTTAGGGTCCAGGTCAGGGTACGACAACGCTTTAGGGGGAGCGGGCGTGTGAGGGCGTGGGTTAGTGTTTGCGTACAGGTTAGGATTAGGTGACGGGTGAGGGTTAGGCTTCGGGGAAAGGTTAGGGTTAGGGTTCGGGCTAGGGTTAGGTTTAGGGGACGGGGACGGTTTAGGGTCCAGGTGAGGATACGACAACGCTTTACGGGGAGCGTGCGTTTGACGGCGCGGGTTAGTGTCAGCGTACGGGTCAGGATTATGGGACGGGTGAGGGTCAGGCTTCAGGGAAGCGTTAGGGTTAGGGTTCGGGCTAGGGTTAGGGTTAGGGGACGGGGACGGTTTAGGGTCCAGGTGAGGGTACGACAACGCTTTAGGGGGAGCGTGGGTGTGAGGGCGCGGGTTAGTGTTAGCGTACGGGTTAGGATTAAGATTCGGGTGACGGTCAGGCTTCGGGGGAGGGTTAGGATTACGGTTCGGGCTAAGGTTAGGGTTAGGGGACTGGGACGTTTTAGGGTCCAGGTCAGGGTACGACAACGCTTTAGGGTGAGCGTGCGTGTGAGGGCGTGGGTTAGTGTTTGCGCGCGGGTTAGGATTAGGGGACGGGTGAGGGTCAGGCTTCGGGGAAGATTTAGGGTTATGGTTCGTGCTAGGGTTAGGGTTAGCAGACGGGGACGGTTTAGGGTCCAGGTCAGGGTACGACAACGCTTTACGGGGAGCGTGCGTTTGAGGGCGCGGGTTAGTGTTAGCGTACGGGTTAGGATTAGGGGACGGGTGAGGGCCACGCTTCGGCGAAGTGTTAGGGTTAGGGTTCGGGCTAGGGTAAGCGTTAGTGGACGGGGATGGTTTAGGGTCCAGGTGATGGTACGGCAACGCTGTAGGGGTAGCGAGCGTTTGAGGGCGTGGGTTAGTGTTAGCGTACGGGTCAGGATTAGGGGTCGGGTGAGGGTCAGGCTTCGGGGAAGGGTTAGGGTTAGGGTTCGGAAAAGGGTTAGGGTTAGGGGACGGGGACTGTTTAGGTTCCACGTGAGGGTACGACAACGCTTTAGGGGGAGCGTGCATGAGAGGGCGCGGGTTAGAGTTTGCATACGGTGTAGGATTAGGGGACGGGTGAGGGTCAGGCTTCGGGGAAGGGTTAGGGTTAGGGTTCGGAAAATGTTTAGGGTTGGGGACGGGGACTGTTTAGGGTCCAGGTGAGTGTACGACAACGCTTTAGGGTGAGCGTCCGTGTGAGGGCGCGGGTTAGTGTTAGCGTACGTGTTAGGATTAGGGGACGGGAGAGGGTCAGGCTTCGGGGAAGGGTTAGGGTTAGGGTTTGGGATAGGGTTAGGGTTAGGGGACTGGGACGGTTTAGGGTCCAGGTCAGGGTACGAAAATGCTTTAGGGGGAGTGGGCGTGTGAGGGCGTGGGTTAGTGTTTGCGTACGGGTTAGGATTAGGTGACGGGTGAGGGTCAGGCTTCGGGGAAGGGTTAGGGTTAGGGTTCGGTCTAGGGCTAGGTTTAGGGGACGGGGACAGTTTAGGGTCCAGGTGAGGTTACGACAACGCTTTAGGGGCAGCGTGCGTGTGAGGGCGCGGGTTAGTGTTAGCGTACGGGTTAGGATTAGGGGACGTGTGAGGGTCAGGCTTCGGGGAAGGGTTAGGGTTAAGGTTAGGTCTAGGGTTAGGGTTAGGGGATGGGGACGGTTTAGGGTCCAGGTGAGGGTACGACAACGCTCTTGGGGGAGCGTACGAGTGAGGGCGCGGGTTAGTGTTAGCGTACAGGTTAGGATTAGGGGATGGGTGAGGGTCAGGCTTCGGGGAAGGGTTAGGGTTAGGGTTCGGACTAGGGTTAGGGTTAGGGGATGGGGACGTTTTAGGGTCCAGGTGAGGGTACGACAACGCTTTAGGGGGAGCGTGCGTGTGAGGGCGTGGGTTAGTGTTAGCGTACGGGTTAGGATTAGGGGACGGGAGAGGGTCAGGCTTCGAGGAAGGGTTAGGGTTAGGGTTCGGGCTAGGGTTAGGGTTAGGGGACTGGGACGGTTTAGGGTCCAGGTCAGGGTACGACAACGCTTTAGGGGGAGCGGGCGTGTGAGGGCGTGGGTTAGTGTTTGCGTACAGGTTAGGATTAGGTGACGGGTGAGGGTCAGGCTTCGGGGAAGGGTTAGGGTTAGGGTTCGGGCTAGGGTTAGGTTTAGGGGACGGGGACGGTTTAGGGTCCAGGTGAGGGTACAACAAGGCTCTAGGCTGATCGTGCGTCTGAGGGTGCGGGTTAGTGTTAGCGTACGGTTTAGGATTAGGGGATGTGTGAGGGTCAGGTTTCTGGGAAGTGTTAGTGTTAGGGTTCGGGCTAGAGTTAGGGTTAGTGGACGGGGACGGTTTAGGGTCCAGGTGAGGGTATGACAACGCTTTAGGGGGAGCGTGCGTGTGAGGGCGCGGGTTAGTGTTAGCGTACGGGTTAGGATTGGGGGACGGGTGAGCGTCAGGCTTCGGGGAAGGGTTAGGATTAGGGTTCAGGCTAGGGTTAGGGTTAGGGGACTGGGACGGTTTAAGGTCCAGGTCAGGGTACGTCAACGCTTTAGGGGGAGCGTGCGTGTAAGGGTGCAGGTTAGTGTTAGCGTACGTGTTAGGATTATGGGACGGGTGTGCGTCAGGCTTCGGGGAATGGTTAGGGATAGGGTTCTGGCTAGGGTTAGGGTTAGGGGACGGGGACGGTGTAGGGTCCAGGTCAGGGTACGACAACGGTTTAGGTGGAGCGTGTGTGTGAGGGCGCGGGTCATTGTTAGGGTACGGGTTAGGATTAGGGGATGGGTGAGGGTCAGGCTTCGGGGAAGCGTTAGGGTTAGGGTTCGGGCTATGGTAGGGTTAGGGGACGGGGATGGTTTAGGCTTCAGGTGAGGATACGAAAATGCGTTAGGGGGAGCGTGCATGTGAGGGTGCGGGTTAGTGTTAGCGTACGGTTAGGATTAGGGGACGGGTGAGGGTCAGGCTTCGTGGAAGTGTTAGGGATGGGGTTTGGGCTAGTGTTAGGTTTAGGGGACGGGGACGGTTTAGGGTCCAGGTGAGGGTACGACAATGCTTTAGGGGGAGCGTGCGTGTGAGGGCGCGGGTCAATGTTAGCGTACGGGTTAGGATTAGAGGACGGGTGACGGTCAGGCTTCGGGGAAGCGTTAGGGTTAAGGTTCGGGATAGGGTTAGTGTTAGGGAACTGGGACGGTTTATGGTCCAGGTGAAGGTACGACAACGAGTTAGGGTGAGCGTGCGTGTGAGTGCGCGGGTTAGTGTTAGCGTACGGGTTAGGATTAGGGGAAGGGTGAGGGTCAGGATTCGGGAAAGTGTTATGGTTAGGGTTCGGGCTAGAGTTAGGGTTAGGGGACGGGGACTGTTTAGGGTCCAGGTGAGGGTACGACAACACTTTAGGGTGAGCGTGCGTGTGAGGGCGCGGGTTAGAGTTAGCGTACGGGTTAGGATTAGGGGACGGGTGAGGGTCAGGCTTTGGGGAAGGGTTAGGGTTAGGTTTCAGCATAGCGTTAGGGTTAGGGGACGGGGACGGTTTAGGGTCCAGGTGAGGGTACGACAACGCTTAAGGGCGAGCGTGTGTGTGAGGGCGCGGGTTATTGTTAGCGTACGGGTTAGGATTAGGGGACGGGTGAGGGTCAGGCTTCGGGGAAGGGTTAGGGTTAGGGTTCGGGCTAGGATTAGGGTTAGGGGACGGGGACAGTTTAGGGTGCAGGTGAGGGTACTACAATGCTTTAGGTTGAGCATGCGTCTGAGGGCGCGGGTTAGTATTACCGTACGGGTTTGAATTAGGGGACGGGTGAGGCTCAGGCTTCGGGGAAGGGTTAGGGTTAGGGTTAAGGCTAGGGTTAGGGTTAGGGGACGGGGACGTTTAGGGTCCTGGTGAGGGTACAACAACGCTTTAGGAGGAGCGTGGGTGTGAGGGTGCGGGTTAGTGTTAGCGTACGGGTTGGGATCAAGGTTTGGGTGACGGTCAGGCTACGCGGGAGTGTTAGGTGTACGGTTCGGTCTAAAGTTAGGGTTAGGGTACTGGGACGGTTTAGGTTCCAGGTCAGGGTACGACAATGCTTTAGGGTGAGCGTGCGTGTGAGGGCGCGGGTTAGTGTTATCGTATGGGTTTGGATTAGGGGACGGGTGAGTGTCAGGCTTCGCGGAAGGGTTAGTGTTAGGGTTCGGGCTAGGGTTAGGGTTAGGGGACGGGGACGGTTTCGGGTCCAGGTGAGGGTACCACAACGCTTTAGGGGGAGCGTTCGTGTGAGGTCGTGGTTTAGTGTTAGTGTCCGGTTTAGGATTAGGGGACGGGTGAGTTTCAGGCTTCGGGGAAGGGTCAGGGTTAGGGTTCGGGCTAGGGTTAGGGTTAGGGGACGGGGTCGGTTTAGGGTCCAGGTGAGGGTACGACAACGCTTTAGGTGGAGCGTGCGTCTGAGGGCGCGGGTTAGTATTAGCGTACGGTTTAGGATTAGGGGACGGGTGAGGGTCAGGCTTCGGGGAAGGGTTAGGGTTAGGGTTAGGGCTAGGGTTAGGGTTAGGGGATGGGGACGGTTTAGGGTCCATGTGAGGGTACGACAACGCTTTAAGCGGAGCTGCATGTGAGGGCGCGGGTTAGTGTTAGCGTACGGGTTAGGATTAGGGAACGGGTGAGTGTCAGGCTCCGGGGAAGTTTTAGGGTTAGGGTTCGGGCTAGGGTTAGGGTTAGGGGACTGGGAAGGTTTAGGGTCCAGGTGAGGGTACCACAACGCTTTAGGGGTAGCGTGCGATTGAGGGCACGGGTTAGTGTTAGCGTATGAGTTAGGATTAGGGGACGGGTGAGTGTCAGGCTTCGGGGAAGGTTTAGGGTTAGGGTTCGGGCTAGGGTTAAGGTTAGGGGAAAGGGACGGTTTAGGGTCCAGGTGAGGGTATGACAAGGCTTTAGGGTGAAAGTGATTGTGAGGGCGCGGGCTAGTGTTAGCATACGGCTTAGGATTAGGGGAAGGCTGAGGGTCAGATTTCAGGTAATGGTTAGGGTTAGGGTTCGGGCTAGGGTTAGGGTTAGGGGACGGGGACGGTTTAGGGTCCAGGTGAGGGTACGACAACGCTTTAGGGGTAGCGGGCGTGTGAGGGCGCGGGTAAGTGTTAGCGTACGGGTAAGGATTAGGGGACGGGTGAGGATCAGGCTCCGGGGAAGTGTTAGGGTTAGGGTTCGGGCTAGGGATAGGGTTAGGGGACTGGGAAGGTTTAGGGTCCAGGTGAGTGTACCACAATGCTTTAGGGGGAGCGTGCGTTTGAGAGCGCGGGTTAGTGTTTGCGTACGGGTTAGGATTAGGGTACGGGTGAGGGTCAGGCTCCGGGTAAGGGTTAGGTTTAGGGTTCGGGCTAGGTTTAGGGTTAGCGGACGGGGACGGTTTAGGGTCAAGGTGAGGGTACGACAACGCTTTAGGGTGAGCGTGCGTGTGAGGGCGCGGGTTCGTGTTAGCGTATGGGTTAGGATTAGGGGACGGGTGATTGTCAGGCTTCGGGGAAGTTTTATGGTTAGGGTTCGGGCTAGGGTTAGGGTTAGGGGACGGGGACGATTTAGGGTCAAGGTGAGGGTACGACAACACTTTAGGAGGAGGGTGCGTGTGACAGCACGTGTTAGTGTTAGCGTACGTGTTAGGATTAGGGGACGGGTGAGGGTCAGGCTTCTGGGAAGGGTTAGGGTTAGGGTTCGGGCTAGGGTTAGTGTTAGGGGACTGGGATTGTTTAGGGTCAAGGTCAGGGTACGACAACGCTTTAGGGTGAGCGTGCGTGTGAGGGGGCGGGTTAGTGTTAACGTACGGGTTAGGATTAGGGGACGGGTGAGGGTCAGGCTTCGGGGAAAGGTTAAGGTTAGGGTTCGGGCTAGGTTTACGGTTAGGGGACGGGGACGGTTTAGGGTCCAGGTGAGGGTACGACAACGCTTTAGGGGGAGCGTGCGTGTGAGGGCTCGGGTTAGTGTTAGCGTACGGGTTAGGATTAGGGGACGGGTGACGGTCAGGCTTCGGGGAAGGGTTAGGGTTAGGGTTCGGGCTAGTGTTAGGGTTAGGGGACGGGGACGGTTTAGGAACCAGGTGAGGGTACAACAAAGCTTTAGGGGAAGCGTGAGTGTGAGGGCGTGGGTTCGTGTTAGCGTACCGGTTAAGATTAGAGGACGGGTGAGGGTCAGGCTTCGGGGAAGGGTTAGGGTTAGGGTTCGGGCTAGGGTTAGGGTTAGGGGACGGGGACGGTTTAGGGTCCAGGTCAGGGTATGACAACGCTTTAGGGGGAACGGGCGTGTGAGGGCGCGGGTTATTGTTTGCGTACGGGTTAGGATTATGTGACCGGTGAGTGTCAGGCTTCTGGGAAGGGTTAGGGTTAGGGTTCGGGCTAGGGTTATGGTTAGGGGACGGGGAGGGTTTAGGGTCCAGGTGAGGGTACGACAACGCTTTAGGTTGAGCATGCATCTGAGGGCGCGGGTTAGTGTTAGCGTACGGGTTAGGATTAGGGGATGGGTGAGGGTCAGGCTTCGGGGAAGTGTTAGGGTTAGAGTTCGGGCTAGGGTTAGCGGACGGGGACGGTATAGGGTCCAGGTGAGGGTACGACAACTTTTTAGGGGGAGCGTGTGTGTGAGGGCGTGGGTTAGTGTTAGCGTACGGTTTAGGATTAGGGGACGGGAGAGGATCAGGCTTCGGGGATGGGTTAGAGTTAGGGTTCGGGAAAGGGTTAGGGTTAGGGGACGGGGACGGTTTAGGGTCCAGGTGAGTGTACGACAACGCTTTAGTGGGAGCGTGCGTGTGAGGGCGGGGTTTAGTGTTAGCGTCCGTGTTAGCATTAGGGGATGGGTGAGGGTCAGGCTTCGGGGAAGGGTTAGGGTTAGGGTTCGGGCTAAGGTTAGGGTTAGGGGACGGGGTCGGTTTAAGGTCCAGGTGAGGGTACGACAACGCTTTAGGGGGAGCGTGCGTGTGAGGGCGCGGGTTAGTATTAGCATACGGGTTAGGATTAGGGGACGGGTGAGGGTCAGGCTTCGGGGAAGGTTTAGAGTTAAGGTTAGGTCTAGGGTTAGGGTTAGGGGATGGGGACGGTTTAGGGTCCAGGTGAGGGTACAACAACGCTCTTGGGGGAGCGTACGAGGTAGGGCGCGGGTTACTGTTAGCGTACAGTTTAGGATTAGGGGACGGGTGAGGGTCAGGCTTCGGGAAAGGGTTAGTGTTAGGGTTCGGGCTAGGGTTAGTATTAGGGGATGGGGACGGTTTAGGGTCCAGGTGAGGGTACGACAACACTTTAGGGGGAGCGTGCGTGTGATGGCGTGAGTTAGTGTTAGCGTCCGTGTTAGGATTAGGGGACGGTTGAGAGTCAGGCTTCGGAGAAGGGTTAGGGTTAGGGTTCGGGCTAGTGTTAGGGTTAGGGGACGGGGACGGTTTAGGGTCCAGGTGAGGGTACGACAACTCTTTAGGGTGAGCGTGTGTGTGAGGGCGTGGGTTAGTGTTAGCGTACGGTTTAGGATTAAGGGACGGGTGAGGGTCAGGCTTCGGGGAAGTGTTAGGGTTAGGGTTCGGGCTAGGGTTAGTGTTAGGGGATGGGGACAGTTTTGGGTCCAGGTGAGGGTACGACAACTCTTTAGGGTGAGCGTGAGTGTGAGGGCGCCGGTTCGTGTTAGCGTACCGGTTAAGATTAGGGGACGAGTGAGGGTCAGGCTTCGAGGAAGGGTTAGGGTTCGGGTTCGGGCTAGGGTTAGTGGACAGGGACGGTATAGGGTCCAGGTGAGGGTACGACAATGATTTAGGGGGAGCGTGCGTGTGAGGGCGGGGGTTAGCGTTAGCGTACGGGTTAGAATAAGGGGACGGGTGAGGGTCAGGCTTCGAGGAAGTGTTAGCGTTAGGGTTAGGGCTATGGTTAGGGTTAGGGGACGGGGACGGTTTAGGGTACAGGTGAGGGTACGACAACGTTCTTGGGGGAGCGTACGCATGAGGGCACGGGTTAGTGTTAGCGTACGGGTTAGGAGTAGGGGATGGGTGAGTGTCAGGCATCGGGGAAGGATTAGGGTTAGGGTTTGGGCTAGGATTAGGGTTAGGGGATGGGGACGGTTTAGGGTCCAGGTGAGGGTACGACAATGCTTTAGGGGGCGCGTGCGTGTGAGGGCGAGGGTTAGTGTTACCGTACGGGTTAGGATTAGGGGACGGGTTAGGGTCAGGCTTCGGCGAAGTAGGTAGGTTTAGGGTTCGGGCTAGGGTTAGGGTTAGGGGACGGGGAGAGTTTAGGGTCCAGGTGAGGGTTCGACAACGCTTTAGAGGGAGCATGCGTCTGAGGGCACGGGTTAGTGTTAGCGTACGTGTTAGGATTAAGGTTCGGGTGACGGTCAGGATACGGGGGAGTGTTAGGTTTACGGTTCGGGCTAAGGTTAGGGTTAGGGTACTGGGACGGTTTAGGTTCCAGGTCAGGGTACGACAACTCTTTAGGGTGAGCGTGCGTGTGAGGTCGCGGGTTAGTGTTTGCGCACGGGTTAGGATTAGGGGACGGGTGAGGGTCAGGCTTCGGGGAAGGTTTAGGGTTAGGTTTCGTGCTAGGGTTAGGGTTAGGGGACGGGGACGGTTTAGGGTCCAGGTCAGGGTACGACAACGCTTTAGGGGGAGCGTGCGTGTGAGGGCGCGGGTTGATGTTAGCGTACGGTGTAGGATTAGGGGATGTGTGAGGATCAGGCTTAGGGGAAGTGTTAGGGTTAGGGTTTCGGAAAGGGTTAGGGTTAGGGAACGGGGACGATTTAGGGTCCATGTGAGTGTACGACAACGCTTTAGGGGAGCGTGCATGTGAGGGCGCGGGTTACTGTTAGCGTACGGGTTAGGATTAGGGGACGGGTGAGGGTCAGGCTTCAGGG
This sequence comes from Globicephala melas, assembly GCF_963455315.2. Lineage (NCBI taxonomy): Eukaryota > Metazoa > Chordata > Mammalia > Artiodactyla > Delphinidae > Globicephala > Globicephala melas. Next base: position 64,786,512 of record NC_083314.1, read on the forward strand.
AAGGGTTAGGGTTAGGGTTTGGGCTAGGGTTAGGGTTAGGGGACGGGGACGGTTTCGGGTTCATGTGAGGGTACGACAACTCTTTAGGGGGAGCGTGCGTGTGAGGGCGCGTGTTAGCGTTAGCGTACTGTGTAGGATTAGGGGATGGGTGAGGGTCACGCTTCGGGGAAGTGTTAGGGTTAGGGTTCGGGCTAGGGTTAGGTTTAGGGGACGGGGAGGATTTAGGGTCCAGGTGAGGGTACGACAACGCTTTAGGTTGAGCATGCGTCTGAGGGCACGGGTTGTTGTTAGCGTACGGTTTAGGATTAGGGGACGGGTGAGGGTTAGGCTTCGGAGAAGTGTTAGGATTAGGGTTCAGGCTAGGGTTAGGGTTAGGTGACGGGGACGATTTAGGTTCAAGGTGAGTGTACGACAACGCTTTAGGGTGAGCGTGCGTGTGAGGACGCGGGTTAGTGTTAGCATACGCGTTAGGATTAGGGGAAGGGTGAGGGTCAGGCTTCGGCGAAGTGGTAGGGTTAGGGTTCGGGCTAGGTTTAGGGTTAGGGGACGGGGACGGTTTAGGGTCCAGGTGAGGGTATGACAATGCTTTAGGGGGAGCGTGCGTGTGAGGGCGCGGGTTAGTGTTAGCGTACGGGTTAGGATTAAGGGACGGGTGAGGGTCAGGCTTCGGCGAAGTGTTAGGGTTAGGGTTCGGGCTAGGGTTAGGGTTAGGGGACGGGGACTGTTTAAGGTGCAAGGGAGGGTACGACAAAGTTTCAGGGGGAGCGTGCGTGTGAGGGCGCGGGTTATTGTTAGCGTACGTGTTAGGATTAGGGGACGGGTGAGAGTCAGGCTTCGGGGAACGGTTAGGGTTAGGGTTCGGGCTAGGGTTAGGTATAGGGGACGGGGACGGTTTAGGGTCCAGGTGAGTGTACGACAACGCTTTAGGGGGAGCGTGAGTGTGAGGGCGCGGGTTAGAGTTAGCGTACGGGTTAGGATTAGGGGACCGGTGTGGGTCAGGCTTCGGGGAAGGGGTACGGTTAGGGTTCGGACTAGGGTTAGGGTTAGGGGACGGGGACGGTTTAGGCTCTGGGTGAGTGTACGACAAAGCTTTAGGGTGAGCATGCGTGTGAGGGCGCAGGTTATTGTTAGCGTACGGGTTAGCATTAGGGGACGTGTGAGGGTCAGGCTTCGGCGAAAGGTTAGGGTTAGGGTTCGGGCTAGTGTTAGGGTTAGGGGATGGGGACTATTTAGGGTTCAGGTGAGGGTACGACAACGCTTTCGCGTGAGCGTGCGTATGAGGGCGCGGGTTAGGTTTAGGGTACGGGTTAAGATTAGGGGACGGGTGAGTGTCAGGCTTCAGGGAAGTGTTAGGGTTAGGGTTCGGGCTAGGGTTAGGGTTAGGGGACGGGGACGGTTTAGGGTCCAGGTGAGGGTACGACAACGCTTTAGGGGCAGCGTGCATGTGACCGGGCGGTTTAGTGTTAGCGTATGGGTTAGGATTAGGGGACGGGTGAGGGTCAGGCTTCGGGGAAGGGTTAGGATTAGGGTTCGGGCTAGGTTTATGGTTGGGGGACGGGGACAGTGTAGGCTCCAGGTGACGGTACGACAACGCTTTAGGGTGAGCGTGCGTGTGAGGGCGCGGTTTAGTGTTAGCGTATGGGTTAGGATTAGGTGACGGGTGAGGGTCAGGCTTAGGCAAAAGATTAGGGTTAGGGTTCGGGCTAGTGTTAGGGTTAGGGGACGGGGACGGTTTAGGGTCCAGCTGAGGGTACGACAACGCTTTAGGTGGAACGTGCGTGTAAAGGCGCGGGATAGTGTTAGCGTACGGGTTAGGATTAACGTACTGGTGTGGGTCAGGATTCGGGGAAGTGTTAGCGTTAGGGTTCGGGCTAGGGTTAGGATTAGGGGACGGGGACGGTTTAGGGTCCAGGTGAAGGTACGCAACGCTTTAGGGGGAGCGTGCGTGTGAGGGCGCGTGTTATTGTTAGCGTACGGGATAGGATTAGGGGACGGGTGATGGTCAGGCTTCGGGGAAGTGTTAGGGTTAGGTTGTGGGCTAGGGTTAGGGTTAGGGGACTGGGACGGTTTAGGGTCCAGTTCAGGGTACGACAACACTTTAGGGGAAGCGTGCGTTTGAGGGCGCGGGTTAGTGTTTGCGTACGGGTTAGGATTAGGGGACTGGTGAGTGCCAGGCTTCGGGGTAGGGTTAGGGTTAGGGTTCGGGCTAGGGTTAGCGTTAGGTGACGGGGACGATTTAGGGTCAAGGTGAGTGTACTACAACGCTTTAGGGTGAGCGTGCGTGTGAGGGCGCGGGTTAGTGTTAGCGTACGGGTTAGGTTTAGGGGACGGGTGAGGGTCGGGCCTCGGGGAAGGTTTAGGGTTAGGGTTCGGGCTAGGGTTAGGGGACGGGGACGGGGACGGTTTAGCGTCCAGTTGATGGTACGACAACGCTTTAGGGGGAGCTTGCGTGTTAGGGCGCGGGTTAGTGTTAGCGTACGTGTTAGGATTAGGGGACGGGTGATGGTCAGGCCTCGGGGAAGTGTTAGGTTTAGGGTTCGGGCTAGGGTTAGGGTTAGGGGACGGGGATGGTTTAGGGTCCAGGTGAGGGTACGACAACGCTTTAGGGGGAGCGTGCGTGTGAGGGCGTGGGTTAGTGTTAGCATACGGGTTAGGATTAGGGGACGGGTGAGGGTCAGGCTTCGGGGAAGGGTTAGGGTTAGGGTTCGGGCTAGGGTTAGGTTTAGGAGACTGGGACGGTTTAGGGTCCAGGTCAGGGTACGACAACGCTTTAGGGGGAGCGTGCGTGTGAGGGCGTGGGTTAGTATTAGCGTACGGGTTAGGATTAGGGGACGGGTGAGGGTCAGGCTTCGGGGAAGGGTTAGGGTTAGGGTTAGGGCTAGGGTTAGGGTTAGGGGATGGGGACCGTTTAGGGTCCACGTGAGGGTACGACAACGCTTTAGGGGGAGCGTGCGTGTGAGGGCGCGGGTTAGTGTTAGCGTACGGTTTAGAATTAGGGGACGGGAGAGGGTCAGGCTTCGGGGAAGCGTTAGGGTTAGGGTTCGGGCTAGGGTTAGGGTTAGGGGACGGGGACGGTTTATGATCCAGTTGAGGGTACGACAACGCTTTAGGGGGAGCGTGAGTGTGAGGGCGAGGGTTTGTGTTAGCGTACCGGTTAAGATTAGGGGACGGGTGAGGGTCAGGCTTCGGGGAAGGGTTAGGGTTAGGGTTCAGGCTAGGGTTAGGGTGAGGAGACGGGGACGGTTTTGGGTCCAGGTGAGTGTACGACAACGCTTAGGGTGAGCGTGCGTGTGAGGGCGCGGGTTAGTGTTAGCGTACGGGTTAGGATTAGGGGACGGGTGAGGGTCAGGCTTCGGGGAAGGGTTAGGGTTAGGGTTCAGGCTAGGGTTAGGGTTAGGAGACGGGGACGGTTTTGGGTCCAGGTGAGTGTACGACAACGCTTAGGGTGAGCGTGCGTGTGAGGGCGCGGGTTAGTGTTAGCGTACGGGTTAGGATTAGGAGACGGGTGGGGGTCAGGCTTCAGGGAAGTGTTAGGGTTACGGTTCGGGCTAGTGTTTGGGTTAGGTGACGGGGACGATTTAGGGTCAAGGTGAGTGTACGACAACGCTTTAGGGTGAGCGTGCGTGTGAGGGCGTGTGTTAGTGTTAGCGTACGGGTTAGGATTAGGGAACGGGTGAGGGTCAGGCTCCGGGGAAGGGTTAGGGTTAGGGTTCTGGCTAGGGTTTGGGTTAGGGGACTGGGAAGGTTTAGGGTACAGGTGAGGGTACGACAACGCTTTAGGGGGAGCGTGCGTTTGAGGGAGCGGGTTAGTGTTTGCGTACGGGTTAGGATTAGGGGACCCGTGAGGGTCAGGCTCCGAGGAAGGGTTAGGTTTAGGGTTCGGGCTAGGTTTAGGGTTAGGGGACGGGGACGGTTTAGGGTCCAGGTGAGGGTACGAAAACGCTTTAGGGGGAGCATGTGTGTGAGGGCGTGGGTTAGTGTTAGCGTACGGGTTAGGATTAGGGGACGGGAGAGGGTCAGGCTTCGGGGAAGGGTTAGGGTTAGGGTTCGGGCTAGCGTTAGGATTAGGGGACTGGGACGGTTTAGGGTCCAGGTCAGGGTACGACAACCCTTTATGGGAAGCGGGCGTGTGAGGGCGTGGGTTAGTGTTTGCGTACGGGTCAGGATTAGGTGACGGGGGTGGGTCAGGCTTCGGGGAAGGGTTAGGGTTAGGGTTTGGGCTAGGGTTAGGGTTAGGGGACGGGTTAGGGTTCATTTGAGGGTACGACAACTCTTTAGGGGGAGAGTGCGTGTGAGGGCGCGTGTTAGCGTTAGCGTACGGTGTAGAATTAGGGGACGGGTGAGGGTCAGGCTTCGGGGAAGGGTTAGGGTTAGGGTTCGGGCTAGGGTTAGTGTTAGGGGACGGGGACGGTTTAGGGTCCAGGTGAGGGTGCGACAACGCTTTAGGTTGAGCATGCGTCTGAGCACGCGGGTTAGTGTTACCGTATGGGTTAGGATTAGGGGACGGGTGTGTGTCAGGTTTCGGGGAAGGGTTAGGGTTAGGGTTCGGGCTAGGGTTAGGGGACGGGGACGGTATAGGGTCCAGGTGAGTGTACGACAACGCTTTAGGGGGAGTGTGCGTGTGAGGGCGCGGGTTACTGTTAGCGTACGGGTTAGGATTAGGGGACGGGTTATGGTCAGGCCTCAGGGAAGGTTTAGGGTTAGGGTTCTGGCTAGGGTTAGGGTTAGGGGACTGGGAAGGTTTAGGGTACAGGTGAGGGTACGACAACGCTTTAGGGGGAGCGTGCGTGTGAGGGCGCGGGTTAGTGTTTGCGTACGGGTTAGGATTAGGGGACGGGTGAGGGTCAGGCTTCGGAGAAGGGTTACGGTTTGGGTTCGGGATAGGGTTAGGGTTAGGGGACTGGGATGGTTTAGGGTACAGGTCAGGGTACGACAACGCTTTAGGGTGAGCGTGCGTGTGAGGGCGCGGGTTAGTGTTTGCGTACGGGTTAGGATTAGGGGACGGGTGATTGTCAGGCCTCGGGGAAGTTTTAGGGTTAGGGTTCGGGCTAGGGTTAGGGTTAGGGGACAGGGATGGTTTAGGGTCCAGTTGAGTGTACGACAATGCTTTAAGGGGAGAGTGCGTGTGAGGGCGTGTGTTAGTGTTAGCGTACGGGTTAGGATTAGGGGACAGGTGAGGGTCAGGCTTCGGGGAAGGGTTAGGGTTAGGGTTCGGGCTAGGGTTAGGGATAGGGGACGGGGACGATTTAGGGTCAAGGTGAGTGTACGACAACGCTTTAGGGTGAGCACGCGTTTGAGGGCGCGGGTTAGTGTTAGCGTACGTGTTAGGATTAGGGGACGGCTGAGGGTCAGGCCTCGGGGAAGTGTTAGTGTTAGGGTTCGGGCTAGGGTTAGGGTTAGGCGACGGGGACGGTTTCGGGACCAGTTGAGGGTACGACAACACTTTATGGGGAGCGTGCGTGTGAGGGCGCGGTTCAGTGTTAGTGTATGGGTTAGGATGAGGGGACGGGTGAGTGTCAGGCTTCGGGGAAGGGTTAGGGTTAGGGTTTGGGCTAGGGTTAGGGTTAGGGGACGGGGACGGTTTAGGGTCTAGATGAGGGTACGACAACAGTTTAGGGTGAGCGTGAGTGTGAGGGCGAGGGTTAGTGTTAGCGTACGGGTTAGGATTAGAGGACGGGTGAGGGTCAGGCTTCAGCGAAGTGTTAGTGTTAGTGTTCGGGCTAGGGTTAGGGTTAGAGGACGGGGACGGTTTAGGGTCCATGTGAGGGTACGACAACACTTTAGGGGGAGCGTGCGTGTGAGGGCGCCTGTTAGTGTTAGCGTACGGGTTAGGATTAGGGGACGGGTGAGGGTCAGGCTTCGGAGAAGGGTTACGGTTAGGGTTCGGGATAGGGTTAGGGTTAGGGGACTGGAACGGTTTAGGGTCCAGGTCTGGGTACGACAACGCTTTAGGGGGAGCGGGCGTGTGAGGGCGCGGGTTAGTGTTTGCGTACGGGTTAGGTTTAGGTGACTGGTGAGTGTCAGGCTTCGGGGAAGGGTTAGGGTTAGGGTTCGTGCTAGGGTTAGGGTTAGGGGACGGGGACGGTTTAGGGTCCAGGTGAGGGTACAACAACGCTTTAGGTTGAGCAGGTGTCTGAGGGCGCGGGTTAGTGTTACCGTACGGGTTATGTTTAGGGGACGGCTGAGTGTCAGGCTTCGGGAAAGGGTTAGGGTTAGGGTTCGGGCTAGGGTTAGGGGATGGGGACGGTATAGGGCCCAGGTGAGGGTACGACAACGCTTTAGGGGGAGCGTGCGTGTGAGGGCGTGTGTTAGTGTTAGCGTACGGGTTAGGATTAGGGGACGGGTGATGGTCAGGCCTTGGGAAAGGGTTAGGGTTAGGGTTCGGGCTAGGATTAGGGTTATGGAATGGGGACGGTTTAGGGTCCAGTTGAGGGTACGACAACGCTTTAGGGGGAGTGTGCGTGTGAGAGCGTGGGTTATTGTTAGCGTACGGGTTAGGATTAGGGGACGGGTGACGGTCAGGCTTCGGGGAAGTGTTAGGGTTAGGGTTCGTGCTAGGGTTAGGGTTGGGGACGGGAACGGTTTAGGGTCCAGGTGAGGGTACGACAACGCTCTTGGGGGAGCGTGCGCATGAGAGCACGGGTTAGTGTTAGCTTACGTGTTAGGATTAGGGGACGGGTGAGTGTCAGGCTTCGGGGAAGGGTTAGGGTTAGGGTTCAGGCTAGGGTTAGGGTTAGGGGACGGGGACGGTTTAGGGTGCAGGTGAGGTTACGACAACGCTTTAGGTTGAGCATGCATCTGAGGGCGCCGGTTAGTGTTACCGTACGGGTTTGGATTAGGGGACGGGTGAGGGTCAGGCTTCGGGGAAGGGTTAGGGTTAGGGTTCGGGCTAGGGTTAGGGGACGGGGACGGTATAGGGTCCAGGTGAGGGTACGACAATGCTTTAGGGGGAGCGTGCGTGTGAGGGCGTGGGTTAGTGTTAGCGTACGGGTTAGGATTAGGGGACGTGTGAGGGTCAGGCCTTGGGGAAGGGTTAGGGTTAGGGTTCGGGCTAGAGTTAGGGTTAGGGGACGGGGACGGTTTAGGGTCCAGTTGAGGGTACGACAACGCTTTAGGGGGAGCGTGCGTGTGAGGGCGCGGGTTCGTGTTAGCGTACGGGTTAGGATTAGGGGACGAGTGAGAGTCAGGCTTCGGAGAAGGGTTAGGGTTAGGGTTCGGGCTAGGGTTAGGGTTAGGGGAGGGGGACGCTTTAGGGTCCAGGTGAGAGAACGACAAGGCTTTAGGGGGCACGTGCGTGTGAGGGAGTGTGTTAGTGTTAGCGTACGGGTTAGGATTAGGGGACGGTTGAGGTTCAGGCTTCGGGGAAGTGGTAGTGTTAGGGTTAGGTCTAGGGTTAGGGGACGGGGACGGTTTCGGGTCCAGGTGAGGGTACGACAACGCTTTAGGGGGAGCGTGCGTGTGAGGGCGCGGGTTAGTGTTAGCGTCCGGGTTAGGATTAGGGAACGGGTGAGGGTCAGGCTCCTGGGAAGGGTTAGGGTTAGGGTTCTGGCTAGGGTTAGGGTTAGGGGACTGGGAAGGTTTAGGGTACAGGTGAGGGTACGACAATGCTTTAGGGGGAGCGTTCGTTTCAGGGCGCAGGTTAGTGTTTGTGTACGGGTTAGGTTTAGTGGACAGGTGAGTGTCAGGCTCCGGGGAAGTGTTAGATTTAGGGTTCGGGCTATGGTTAGGGTTAGGGGAAGGGGACGATTTAGGAACAGGTAAGGGTACGACAACGCTATAGGGTGAGCGTGAGTGTGAGGGCACGGGTTAGTGTTAGCGTACGGGTTAGGATTAGGGGACGGGTGAGGGTCAGGCTTCGGGGAAGGTTTAGGGTTAGGGTTCGGGCTTGGGTTAGGGTTAGGGGATGGGGACGGTTTAGGGTCCAGGTGATGATACGACAACACTTTAGGGGGAGCGTGAGTGTGAGGGCGCGGGTTAGTGTTAGCGTACGGGTTAGGATTACGGGACGGATGAGGGTCAGGCATCGGCGAAGTGTTAGTGTTAGGGTTCGGGCTAGGGTTAGGGTTAGAGGACGGGGATGGTTTATGGTCCATGTGAGGGTACGACAACACTTTAGGAGGAGCGTGCGTGTGAGAGCACATGTTAGTGTTAGCGTACGTGTTAGGATTATGGGACGGGTGAGTGTCAGGCTTCGGGGAGGTGTTAGGGTTAGGGTTCTGGCTAGGGTTAGGGTTAGGGGACGGGGACGGTTTAGGGTCCAGGTGAGGGTACGACAACACTTTAGGTTGAGCATGCGTCTGAGGGGGCGGGTTAGTGTTAGCGTACGGGTTAGGATTAGGGGACGGGTGAGGGTCAGGCTTCGGGGAAGGGTTAGGGTTAGGGTTCGGGCTAGGGTTAGAGTTAGGGGACAGGGACGGTTTAGGGTCCAGGTGAGGGTACGACAACGCTCTAGGGGGAGCGTGCGTGTGAGGGCGCGGGTTAGTGTTAGCGTACGGGTTAGGATTAGGGGACGGGATAGCGTCAGGCTTAGGGGAAGGGTTAGGGTTAGGGTTCGGGCTAGGGTTAGGTTTAGGGGAATGGGAAGGTTTAGGGTCCAGGTCAGGGTACGACAACGCTTTAGGGGGAGCGGGCGTGTGAGGGCGCGGGTTAGTGTTTGCGTACGGGTTAGGATTAGGGGACGGGTGAGGTTCAGGCTTCGGGGAAGGGTTAGGGTTAGGGTTCGGGCTAGGGTTAGGTTTAGGGGATGGGGAAGGTTTAGGGTCCAGGTGAGGGTACGACAACGCTTTAGGGGGAGCGTGCGTGTGGGGGCGTGGGTTAGTGTTAGCGTACGGTTTTGGATTAGGGGACGGGAGAGTGTCAGGCTTCGGGGAAGCGTTAGGGTTAGGGTTCGGGCTAGGGTTAGGGTTAGGGGACGGAGACGGTTTAGGATCCAGGTGAGGGTACGACAACGCTTTAGGGGGAGCGTGCGTGTGAGGGCGCGGGTTAGTATTAGCGTACGGGTTAGGATTAGAGGACTGGTGAGGGTCAGGCTCCGGGGAAGGGTTAGGTTTAGGGTTCGGGCTAGGTTTAGGGTTAGGGGACGGGGATGGTTTAGGGTCCAGGTGAGGGTACAACAATGCTTTAGGGTGAGCGTGCGTCTGAGGGCGTGGGTTAGTGTTAGTGTACGGTTTAGGATTAGGGGACGGGTGAGGGTCAGGCTTCGGGGAAGGGTTAGTGTTAGGGTTCGGGCTAGTGTTAGGGTTAGGGGACGGGGACGGTTTAGGGTCCAGGTGAGGGTACGACAATGCTTTAGGGGGAGCGTGAGTGTGAGGGCGTAGGTTAGTGTTAGCGTACGGGTTAGGATTAAGGGACGTATGAGGGTCAGGCTTCGGCAAAGTGTTAGTTTTAGGGTTCGGGCTAGGGTTAGGGTTAGAGGACAGGGATGGTTTAGGGTCCATGTGAGGGTACGACAACACTTTAGGAGTAGCGTGCGTGTGAGGGCACGTGTTAGTGTTAGCGTACGTGTTAGGATTAGGGGACGGGTGAGTGTCAGGCTTCGGGGAGGTGTTAGGGTTAGGGTTCGGGCTAGGGTTAGTGTTAGGGGACTGGGATGGTTTAGGGTCCAGGTTAGGATACGACAACGCTTTAGGGGGAGCGGTCGTGTGAGGGCGCGTGTTAGTGTTTGCGTACGGGTTAGGATTAGGTGACGGGTGAGCGTCAGGCTTCAAGGAAGGTTAGGGTTATGGTTTGGGCTAGGGTGAGGGTTAGGGGACGGGGACGGTTTAGGGTCCAGGTGAGGGTACGACAACGCTTTAGGTTGAGCATGCGTCTGAGGGCGCGGGTTAGTGTTAGCGTACGGGTTAGGATTAGGGGACGGGTGAGGGTAAGGCTTCGGGGAAGTGTTAGGGTTACGGTTCGGGCTAGGGTTAGGGTTAGGTGACGGGGACGATTTAGGGTCAAGGTGAGTATACGACAATGCTTTAGGGTGAGCGTGCGTCTGAGGGCGCGGGTTAGTGTTAGCGTACGGTTTAGGATTAGGGGACGGGTGAGGGTCAGGCTTCGGGGAAGGGTTAGGGTTAGGGTTCGGGCTAGGGTTAGGGTTAGGGGACGGGGACGGTTTAGGGTCCAGGTCAGGGTACGACAATGCTTTAGGGGGAGCGTGCGTGTGAGGGCGTGAGTTAGTGTTAGCGTCCGTGTTAGGATAAGGGGACGGTTGAGAGTCAGCTTCGGAGAAGGGTTAGGGTTAGGGTTCGGGCTAGGGTTAGGTTTAGGGGACGGGGACGGTTTAGGGTCCAGGTGAGGGTACGACAACGCTTTAGGGGGAGCGTGCGTGTGAGGGCGCGGGTTAGTGTTAGCGTACGGTTTAGGATTAGGGGACGGGAGAGGGTCAGGCTTCGGGGAAGCGTTAGGGTTAGGGTTTGGGCTAGGGTTAGGGTTAGGCGACGAGGACGGTTGAGGATCCGGGTGAGGGTACGACAACGCTTTAGGGGGAGCGTGCGTTTGAGGGCGCGTATTAGTGTTAGCGTACGGGTTAGGATTAGGGGACGGGTGAGGGTCAGGCTTCGGGGATGGGTTAGAGTTAGGGTTCGGGAAAGGGTTAGGGTTAGGGGACGAGGACGGTTTAGGGTCCAGGTGAGGGTACGACAACGCTTTAGTGGGAGCGTGCGTGTGAGGGCGGGGTTTAGTGTTAGCGTCCGTGTTAGGATTAGGGGATGGGTGAGGGTCAGGCTTCGGGGAAGTGTTAGGGTTAGGGTTCGGGCTAAGGTAACGGTTAGGTGACGGGCTCAGTTTAAGGTCCAGGTGAGGGTACGACAACGCTTTAGGGGGAGCGTGCGTGTGAGGGCGCGGGTTAGTATAAGCGTACGGGTTAGGATTAGGGGACGGGTGAGGGTCAGGCTTCGGGGAAGTTTTAGGGTTAAGGTTAGGTCTAGGTTTAGGATTAGGGGATGGGGACGGTTTAGGGTCCAGGTGAGGGTACGACAACGCTCTTGGGGGAGCGTACGTGTGAGGGCGCGGTTTAGTGTTACCGTACAGGTTAGGATTAGGGGACGGGTGAGGGTCAGGCTTCGGAGAAGGGTTAGGGTTAGCGTTAGCTCTATGGTTAGGGTTAGGGGACGGGGACGGTTTAGGGTCCAGGTGAGGGTACGACAACGCTTTAGTGGGAGCGTGCGTGTGAGGGCACGGGTTAGTGTTAGCGTATGGGTTAGGATTAGGGGACGGGTAAGAATCAGGCTTCGGGGAAGGGTTAGGGTTAAGGTTCGGGATAGGGTTAGGGTTAGGGGATGGGGACGTTTTAGGGTCCAGGTGAGGGTACGACAACGCTTTAGGGTGAGCGTGCGTGTGATGGTGCGGGTTACTGTTAGCATACGGGTTAGGATTAGTGGATGTGTGAGGGTTAGGCTTCTTGGAAGGGTTAGTGTTAAGGTTCGGGCTAGGGTTAGGGTTAGGGGATGGGGACCTTTTAGGGTCCAGGTGAGGGTACGACAACGCTCTAGGGGGAGCGTGCGTGTGAGGGCGTGGGTTAGTGTTAGCGTACGGGTTAGGATTAGGGGACGGGTGAGGGTCAGGCTTCGGGGAAGGGTTAGGGTTAGGGTTCGGGCTAGGGTTAGGTTTAGGGGACAGGGACGGTTTATGGTCCAGGTGAGGGTACTACAACGCTTTAGGTTGAGCATGCGTCTGAGGGCGCTGGTTAGTGTTAGCGTACGGGTTAGGATTAGGGGACGTGTGAGGGTCAGGCTTCGGGGAAGCGTTAGGGTTAGGGTTAGGGTTCGGGCAAGGGTTAGGGGACGGGGACGGTATAGGGTCCAGGTGAGGGTACGACAATGCTTTAGGGGGAGCGTGCGTGTGAGGGCATGCGTTAGTGTTAGCGTACCGGTTAGGATTAGGGGACGGGTGATGGTCAGGCCTCGGGGAAGGGTTAGGGTAAGGTTCGGGCTAGGGTTAGGGTTAGGGGACGGGGATGTTTTAGGGTCCAGTTGAGGGTACGACAACGCTTTAGGGGAAGGGTGCGTGTGAGGGCGTGGGTTAGTGTTAGCGTACATGTTAGGATTAGGGGACGGGTGAGGGTAAGGCTTTGGGGAATGGTTAGGTTTAGGGTTCTGGCTAGGGTGAGGGTTAGGGGACGGGGATGTTTTAGGGTCCAGTTGAGGGTACGACAACGCTTTACGGGGAGCATGCGTGTGAGGGCACGGGTTAGTGTTAGCGTATTGGTTAGGATTAGGGGACGGGTGAGGGTCAGGCTTCGGGGAAGGGTTAGAGTTAGGGTTCGGGCTAGGGTTAGGGGACGGGGACGGTTTAGGGTCCAGGTGAGGGTACGACAACGCTTTAGGGGGAGCGTGCGTGTGAGGGCGCGGGTCAGTGTTAGCGTACGGGTTAGGATTAGGGGACGGGTGAGGGTCAGGCCTCCGGAAGTGTTAGCGTTAGGCTTTGGGCTAGGGTTAGGTTTAGGGGACGGGGACGGTTTAGGGTCCAGTTGAGGGTACGACAACACATTAGGGGGAGCGTGCGTGTGCGGGGGCGGGTTAGTGTAAGCGTACGGGTTAGGATTAGGGGACGGGTGAGGGTAAGGCTTCGGGGAAGGGTTAGGGTTACGGTTCGGTCTAGGATTAGGGTTAGGGGACGGGGACGGTTTAGGGTCCAGGTGAGGGTACGACAACGCTTTAGGTGGAGCGTGCGTTTGAGGGCGCGGGTTAGTGTTAGCGTAAGGGTTAGGATTAGGGGACGGGTGAGGGTCAGGCTTCAGGAAATGGTTAGGGTTAGGGTTTGGGCTAGGGTTAGGGTTAGGTGACGGGGACGATTTAGGGTTCATGTGACGGTACGATAATGCTTTAGGGGGAGCGTGTGTGAGAGCGCGTGTTAGCGTTAGCGTACGGTGTAGGATTAGGGGACGGGTGAGGGTCAGGCTTCGGGGAAGGGTTAGGGTTAGGGTTCGGGCTAGGGTTAGGGTTAGGGGATGGGGACGGTTTAGGGTCCAGGTGAGGGTACAACAACGCTTTAGGGGGAGGGTGCGTCTGAAGGTGCGGGTTAGTGTTAGTGTACGGGTTAGGATTAGGGGACGGGTGAGGTTCAGGCTTCGACGAAGGGTTAGCGTTAGGGTTCAGGCTAGGGTTAGGGTTAGGGAACGGGGACGGTTTAGGGTCCAGGTGAGGGTACCACAACGCTTTAGGGGGACCGAGCGTATGAAAGCGTGGGTTAGTGTTAGCGCACAGGTTAGGATTAGGGGACGGGTGAGTGTCAGGCTTCGGAGAAGGGTTAGGGTTAGCGTTAAGGCTAGGGTTAGTGTTAGGGGACGGGGATTGTTTAGGGTCCAGGTGAGTGTACGACAACGCTTTAGGGTGAGCGTCCATGTGAGGGCGCGGGTTAGTGTTAGCGTACGGGTTAGGATTAGGGGACGGGTGAGGGTCAGGCTTCGAGAAAGTGTTAGTGTTAGGGTTCGGGCTAGGGTTAGGGTTAGACGACGGGCACTGTTTAGGGTCCAGGTGAGGGTACGACAATGCTTTAGGGGGAGCGTGCGTATGAGGGTGCGGGTTAGTGTTAGCGTCCGTGTTAGGATTACGGGACGGGTTAGTGTCAGGCTTCGGCGAAGTGGTAGGGTTAGGGTTCGGGCTAGGGTTAGGGTTAAGGGATGGGGACGGTTTAGGGTCCAGGTGAGGGTACGACAACGCTTGAGGGGGAGCGTGAGTGTGAGGGCACGGTTTAGTGTTAGCGTCCGTGTTAGGATTAGGTGATGAGTGAGGGTCAGGCTTCGGGGAAGGGTTAGGGTTAGGGTTCGGGCTAGGGTTAGGGTTAGGGGACGGGGTCGGTTTAGGGTCCAGGTGAGGGTACGACAACGCTTTAGGGGGAGCGTGCGTGTGAGGGCGCGGGTTAGTATTAGCGTACGGTTTAGGATTAGGGGACGGGTGAGGGTCAGGCTTCGGGGAAAGGTTAGGGTTACGGCTATGGTTAGGGTTAGGGGATGGGGACGGTTTAGGGTACACGTGAGGGTACGACAACGCTTTTGGGGGAGCGTGCGTTTGAGGGCGCGGGTTAGAGTTAGCGTACGGTGTAGGATTAGGGGACGGGTGAGGGTCAGGCTTCGGGGAAGTTTTAGGGTTAGTGTTCGGAAAAGGGTTAGGGTTAGGGGACGGGGACTGTTTAGGGTCCAGGTGAGGGTACGACAACGCTTTAGGGTGAGCGTCCGTATGAGGGCGCAGGTTAGTGTTAGCGTACGGGTTAAGATTATTGGACGGGTGAGGGTCAGGCTTCGAGAAAGGGTACGTGTTAGGGTTCGGGCTAGGGTTAGGGTTAGGGAACAGGGACTGTTTAGGGTCCAGGTGAGTGTACGACAATGCTTTAGGGGGAGCGTGCATATGAGGGTGTGGGTTAGTGTTACCGTCCGGGTTAGGATTAGGGAACGGGTGAGGGTCAGGCTCCGGGGAAGGGTTAGTGTTAGGGTTCTGGCTAGGGTTAGGGTTAGGGGACAGGGAAGGTTTAGGGTACAGGTGAGGGTACGACAACGCTTTAGGGGGAGCGTGCGTTTGAGGGCACGGGTTAGTGATTGCATACGGGTTAGGATTAGGGGACGGGTGAGGGACAGGATCCGGGGAAGTGTTAGTTTTAGGGTTCGGGCTAGGTTTTGGGTTAGGGGACGGGGACGCTTTAGGGTCCAGTTGAGGGTACGACAATGCTTTAGGTTGAGCATGAGTCTGAGGGCGCGGGTTAGTGTTAGCGTACGGGTTAGGATTAGGGGACGGGTGAGGGTCAGGCTTCGGCGAAGTGATAGGGTTAGGGTTCGGGCTAGGGTTAGGGTTAGGGGACGGGGAGGGTTTAGGGTCCAGGTGAGGGTACGACAACGCTTTAGGTTGAGGATGCGTCTGAGGGCACGGGTTGTTGTTAGCGTACGGGTTAGGATTAGGGGACGGGTGAGGGTTAGGCTTCGGAGAAGTTTTAGGATTAGAGTTCGGGCTAGGGTTAGGGTTAGGTGACGGGGACGATTTAGGTTCAAGGTGAGTGTACGACAACGCTTTAGGGTAAGGGTGCGTGTGAGGGCACGGGTTAGTGTTAGCGTACGCGTTAGGATTAGGGGACGGGTGAGGGTCAGGCTTCGGCGAAGTGTTAGGGTTAGGGTTCGGACTAGGGTTAGGGTTAGGGGACGGGGATGGTTTAGGGTCCAGGTGAGGGTACGACAACGCTTTAGGGGGAGCGTGGGTGTGAGGGCGCGGGTTACTGTTAGCGTACGGGTTAGGATTATGGTTCGGGTGACGGTCAGGCTTCGGGGGAGGGTTAGGATTACGGTTCGGGCTAAGGTTAGGGTTAGGGGACTGGGACGGTTTAGGGTCCAGATCAGGGTACGACAACGCTTTAGGGTGAGCGTGCGTGTGAGGGCGTGGGTTAGTGTTTGCGCACGGGTTAGGATTAGGGGACGGGTGAGTGTCAGGCTTCGGGGAAGTATTAGGGTTATGGTTCATGCTAGGGTTAGGGTTAGGGGACGGGGACGGTTTAGGGTCCAGGTGAGGGTACGACAACGCTTTAGGGGGAGCGTGCGTGTGAGGGCGTGGGTTACTGTTGGCGTACGGGTTAGGATTAGGGGACGGGTGAGGGTCAGTCTTCGGCGAAGGGTTAGGGTTAGCGTTCAGGCTAGGGTTAGGGTTAGGGGGCGGGGACGGTTTAGGATCCAGGTGAGGGTACGACAACACTTTAGGGGGAGCGTGCGTGTGAGGGCGTGGTTTAGTGTTTGCGCACGGGTTAGGATTAGGTGACGGTTGAGGGTCAGGCTTCGGGGAAGTTTTAGGGTTATGGTTCTTGCTAGGGTTAGGGTTAGGGGACGGGGACGGTTTAGGGTCCAGGTCAGGGTACGACAATGCTTTAGGGGGAGCGTGCGTGTGAGGGCGCGGGTTAGTGTTAGCGTACGGGTTAGGATTAGGGGACGGGTGAGGGCCAGGCTTCGGCGAAATGTTAGGGTTAGGGTTCGGGCTAGGGTAAGCGTTAGGGGACGGGGATGGTATAGGGTCCAGATGACGGTACGGCAAAGCTTTAGGGGTAGAGTGCGTTTGAGGGCGCGGGTTAGTGTTAGCGTACGGGTCAGGATTAGGGGACGGGTGAGGGTCAGGCTTCGGTGAAGGGTTAGGGTTAGGGTTCGTGCTAGAGTTAGGGTTAGGGGACGGGGACGGTTTAGGGTCTAGATGAGTGTACGACAACAATTTAGGGTGAGCGTGATTGTGAGGGCACGGGTTAGTGTTAGCGTACGGGTTAGGATTACGGGACGGATGAGGGTCAGGCTTCGGTGAAGGGTTAGGGTTAGGGTTCAGGCTAGGGATGGGGTTAGGGGACGGGGACGGTTTAGGGTTCAGGTGAGGATATGAAAATGCTTTAGGGGGAGTGTGCGTGTGAGGGCGCGGGTTAGTGTTAGCGTACGATTTTTTATTAGGGGACGGGTGCGGGTCAGGCTTCGGGGAAGAGTTAGGGATATGGTTCGGGCTAGGGTTAGTGTTAGGTGACGGGGACGGTTTAGGATCCAGGTGAGGGTATGACAACGCTTTAGGGACAGTGTGCGTGTGAGGGCGCAGGTTAGTGTTAGCGTACGGGTTAGGATTAGGGGACAGGTGACAGTCAGGCTTCGGGGAATGGTTAGGGTTAGGGTTCGGGCTAGGGTTTGGGTTAGGGGATGGGGACGGTTTAGGGTCCAGGTGAGTGTACGGCAAGGCTTTATTGTGAGCATGCGTGTGAAGGCGCGGGTTAGTGTTAGCGTAAGGGTTAGGATTATGGGACGGGTGAGTGTCAGGCTTCGGGGGAGTGTTAGGTTTCGGGCTAGGGTTAGGGTTAGGGGACGGGGACGGTTTAGGGTCCAGGTGAGGGTATGACAACGCTTTAGGGGGAGCGTGCGTGTGAGGGCGCGGGTTAGTGTTAGCGTACGGCTTAGGATTATGGGACGGGTGAGTATCAGGCTTCGGGGAAGGGTTAGGATTAGGGTTCAGGCTAGGGTTGGGGTTAGGGGACTGGGACGGTTTAAGGTCCAGGTCAGGGTACGTCAACGCTTTAGGGGGAGCGTGCGTGTAAGGGTGCGGGTTAGTGTTAGCGTACGTGTTAGGATTATGGGACGGGTGTGGGTCAGGCTTCGGGGAAGGGTTAGGGATAGGGTTCTGGCTAGGGTTAGGGTTAGGGGACGGGGACGGTGTAGGGTCCAGATCAGGGTACGACAACGCTTTAGGTGGAGCGTGCGTGTGAGGGCGCGGGTTAGTGTTAGGGTACGGGTTAGGATTAGGGGACGGGTGAGGGTCAGGCTTCGGGGAAGGGTTAGGGTTAGGGTTCAGGCTAGGGTTAGGGTTAGGGGACGGGGACGGTTTAAGGTCAAAGTGAGGGTCCGACAACGCTTTACGGTGAGCGTGCGTATGAGGGCGCGGGTTAGTGTTAGCGTACGGTTAGGATAAGGGGACGGGTGAGGGTCAGGCTTCGTGGAAGGGTTAGGGATAGGGTTTGGGCTAGTGTTAGGTTTAGGGGACGGGGACGGTTTAGGATCCAGGTGAGGGTACGACAACGCTTTGGGGAAGCGTGCGTGTGAGGGCGCGGGTAAGTGTTAGCGTACGGGTTAGGATTAGAGGACGGGTGAGGGTCAGGATTCGGCGAAGGGTTAGGGTTAGGGTTCGGACTAGGGTTAGGGTTAGGGGACGGGGACTGTTTAGTGTCTAGGTGAGGGTACGACAACGCATTAGGGTGAGCATGCGTGTGAGGGCACGGGTTACTGTTAGCGTACGGGTTAGAATTAGGGGACGGGTGAGGGTCAGGCTTCTGTAAAGGGTTAGGGTTAGGGTTAGGGCTAGGGTTAGGGTTAGGGGACGGGGACGGTTTAGGGTCCAGTTGGGGGTACGACAACACATTAGGGTGAGCATGAGTGTGAGGGCGCAGGTTAGTGTTAGCGTACGGTTTAGGATTAGGGGACGGGTGAGGGTCAGGCTTCGGGGAAGGGATAGGGTTAGGGTTCAGGCTAGGGTTAGGTTTAGGGGACGGGGACGGTTTAGGGTCCAGATGAGGGTACGACAACGCTTTAGGGTGAGCGTGAGAGTGAGGGCGCGGGTTAGTGTTAGCGTACGGGTTAGGATTAGGGGACGGGTGAGGGTTAGGCTTCGGGGAAGGGTTAGGGTTAGGGTTCGGGCTAGGGTTAGGGTTAGGGGACGGGGACGGATTAGGGTCCAGGTGAGGGTACGACAACGCTTTAGGGTGAGCGTGCATCTGAGGGCGCGGGTTAGTGTTAGCCTACGGGTTAGAATTAGGCGACGGGTGAGGATCAGGTTTCGGGGAAGTGTTAGGGTTAGGGTTCGGGTTAGGGTTAGGGGACGGGGACGGGGACGGTTTAGGGTCCAGGTGAGGGTATGACAACGCTTTAGGGTGAGCTTGCGTGTGAAGGCACCAGTTAGTGTTAGCGTACGGTTTAGGATTAGGGGACGGGTGAGGGTCAGGCTTCGGGGAAGTGTTAGGTTTAGGGTTCGGGCTGGGTTGGGGTTAGGGGACGGGGACGGTTTAGGGTTCAGGTGAGGATATGAAAATGCTTTAGGGGGAGCGTGCGTGTGAGGGCGCGAGTTAGTGTTAGCGTACGATTTAGTATTAGGGGACGGGTGCGGGTCAGGCTTCGGGGAAGAGTTAGGGATATGTTTCGGGCTAGGGTTAGTGTTAGGAGACGGGGACGGTTTAGGGTCCTGGTGAAGGTACGACAACGCTTTAGGGTGAGCGTGCGTGTGAGGGCGCAGGTTAGTGTTAGCGTAGGGTTTAGGATTAGAGGACGGGTCAGGGTCAGGCTTCGGGGAAGGGTTAGGGTTAGGGTTCGGGCTAGGGTTAGGGTTAGGGGACGGGGTCGGTTTAGGGTCCAGGTGAGTGTACGACAACGCTTTAGGGGGAGCGTGCGTGTGAGGGCGCGGGTTAGTATTAGCGTTCGGTTTAGGATTAGGGGACGGGTGAGGTTCAGGCTTCGGGGAAAGGTTAGGGTTAGGGTTAGGGCTAGGGTTAGGGTTAGGGGATGGGGACGGTTTAGGGTACAGGTGAGGGTACGACAACGCTTTAGGGGGAGCGTGCGTTTGAGGGCGCGGGTTAGTGTTAGCGTACGGGTCAGGATTAGGGGACGGGTGAGGGTCAGGCTTCGGGGAAGGTTTAGAGTTAGGGTTCAGGCTAGGGTTAGGGTTAGGGGACGGGGACGGTTTAGGGTCCAGGTGAGTGTACGACAACGCTTTAGTGGGAGCGTGCATGTGAGGGCGTGCGTTAGAGTTAGCGTACGGTGTAGGATTAGGGGACGGGTGAGGGTCAGGCTTCGATGAAGTGTTAGGGTTAGTGTTCGGAAAAGGGTTAGGGTTAGGGGACGGGGACTGTTTAGGGTCCAGGTGAGGGTACGACAACGCTTTAGGGTGAGCGTCCGTGTGAGGGCGCGGGTTAGTGTTAGCGTACGGGTTAGGATTAGTGGACGGGTGAGTGTCAGGCTTCGAGAAAGGGTAAGTGTTAGGGTTCAGCCTAGGGTTACGGTTAGGGAACGGGGAAGGTTTAGGGTACAGGTGAGGGTACGACAACGCTTTAGGGAGAGCGTGCGTTTGAGGGCGCGGGTTAGTGTTTGCGTACGGGTTAGGATTAGGGGACGGGTGAGGGTCAGGATCCGGGGAAGGGTTAGGTTTAGTGTTCGGGCTAGGTTTAGGGTTAGGGGACGGGGACGGTTTACGGTCCAGGTGAGGGTACGACAATGCTTTAGGTTGAGCATGAGTCTGAGGGCGCGGGTTAGTGTTAGCGTACGGGTTAGGATTACGGGACGGGTGAGGGTCAGGCTTCAGTGAAGGGTTAGGGTTAGGGTTCGGGCTAGCGTTAGGGTTAGGGGACGGGGACGGTTTAGGGTCTAGATGAGTGTACGACAACACTTTAGGGTGAGCGTGATTGTGAGGGTGCGGGTTAGTGTTAGCGTACGGGTTAGGATTACAGGACGGATGAGGGTCAGGCTTCGGTGAAGGGTTAGGGTTAGGGTTCAGGCTAGGGATGGGGTTAGGGGACGGGGACGGTTTAGGGTTCAGGTGAGGATATGAAAATGCTTTAGGGGGAGCGTGCGTGTGAAGGCGCAGGTTAGTGATAGCGTACGATTTTTTATTAGGGGACGGGTGCGGGTCAGGCTTCGGGGAAGAGTTAGGGATATGGTCGGGCTGGGTTAGTGTTAGGGGACGGGGACGGTTTAGGGTCCAGGTGAGGGTATGACAACGCTTTAGGGACAGTGTGCATGTGAGGACGCAGTTTAGTTTTAGCGTACGGGTTAGGATTAGGGGACAGGTGAGAGTCAGGCTTCGGGGAATGGTTAGGGTTAGGGTTCGGCCTAGGGTTTGGGTTAGGGGATGGGGACGGTTTAGGGTCCGGGTGAGTGTACGGCAACGCTTTAGGGTGAGCATGCGTGTGAAGGCGCGGGTTAGTGTTAGCGTACGGGTTAGGATTATGGGACGGGTGAGTGTCAGGCTTCGGGGTAGTGTTAGGGTTCGGGCTAGGGTTAGGGTTAGGGGACGGGGACGGTTTAGGGTCCATTTGAGGGTACGACAACACTTTAGGGGGAGCTTGCGTGTGAGGGCGCGTATTAGTGGTATCGTACGGGTTAGGATTAGGGGACGGGTGAGGGTCAGGCTTCGGGGATGGGTTAGGGTTAGGGTTCAGGCTAGAGTTAGGGTTAGGGGACGGCGTCGGTTTAGGGTCCATGAGAGGGTACGACAACGCTTTAGGGGGAGCGTGCGTGTGAGGGCACGGGTTAGTGTTAGCGTACGGGTTAGGATTATGTTTCGGGTGTCGGTCAGGCTTCGGGGGAGGGTTAGGTTTACGGTTCGGGCTAAGGTCAGGGTTAGGGGACTGGGACTGTTTAGGGTCCAGGTCAGTGTACGACAACGCTTTAGGGTGAGCGTGCGTGTGAGGGCGCGGGTTAGTGTTTGAGCACGGGTTAGGATTAGGGGACGGGTGATGGTCAGGCCTCGGTGAAGAGTTAGGGTTAGGGTTCGGGCTAGGGTTAGGGTTAGGGGACGGGGACGGTTTAGGGTCCAGGTGAGGGTACGACAACGCTTTAGGGGGAGCGTGCGTGTGAGGGCGCGGGTTAGTGTTAGCGTACGGATTAGGAATAGGTGACGGGTGAGGGTCAGGCTTCGGGGAAGGGTT
This sequence comes from Globicephala melas, assembly GCF_963455315.2. Classification (NCBI taxonomy): domain Eukaryota; kingdom Metazoa; phylum Chordata; class Mammalia; order Artiodactyla; family Delphinidae; genus Globicephala; species Globicephala melas. The sequence goes on from NC_083314.1 coordinate 64,807,617, forward strand.
AGGGTTAGGTTTCGGGCTAAGGTTAGGTTTAGGGGACGGGGACGGATTAGGGTCCACTTGAGGGTACGACAACACTTTAGTGGGAGCGTGCGTGTGCGGGGGCGGTTAGTGTAAGCGTACGGGTTAGGATTAGGGGACGGGTGAGGGTAAGGCTTCGGGGAAGGTTTAGGGTTACGGTTCGGTCAGGGATTAGGGTTAGGGGACGGGGACGGTTTAGGGTCCAGGTGAGGGTACGACAACACATTAGGGTGAGCATGAGTGTGAGGGCGCAGGTTAGTGTTAGCGTACGGTTTAGGATTAGGGGACGGGTGAGGGTCAGGCTTCGGGGAAGGGATAGGGTTAGGGTTCAGGCTAGGGTTAGGTTTAGGGGACGGGGACGGTTTAGGGTCCAGATGAGGGTACGACAACGCTTTAGGGTGAGCGTGAGAGTGAGGGCGCGGGTTAGTGTTAGCGTACGGGTTAGGATTAGGGGACGGGTGAGGGTTAGGCTTCGGGGAAGGGTTAGGGTTAGGGTTCGGGCTAGGGTTAGGGTTAGGGGACGGGGACGGATTAGGGTCCAGGTGAGGGTACGACAACGCTTTAGGGTGAGCGTGCATCTGAGGGCGCGGGTTAGTGTTAGCCTACGGGTTAGAATTAGGCGACGGGTGAGGATCAGGTTTCGGGGAAGTGTTAGGGTTAGGGTTCGGGTTAGGGTTAGGGGACGGGGACGGGGACGGTTTAGGGTCCAGGTGAGGGTATGACAACGCTTTAGGGTGAGCTTGCGTGTGAAGGCACCAGTTAGTGTTAGCGTACGGTTTAGGATTAGGGGACGGGTGAGGGTCAGGCTTCGGGGAAGGGTTAAGGTTAGGGTTCGGGCTACGGTTAGGTTAGGGTTATGGTACGGGGAAGGTTTATGGTCCCAATGAGGGTACGACAACGCTTGAGGGTGAGCATGAGTGTGAGGGAGCGGGTTAGTGTTAACGTACGGGTTAGGATTAGGGGACGGATGAGGGTCAGGCCTCGGCGAAGTGTTAGTGTTAGGGTTCGGGCTAGGGTTAGGGTTAGAGGACGGGGATGGTATAGGGTCCATGTGAGGGTACGACAACACTTTAGGAGGAGCGAGCGTGTGAGGGCAAGTGTTAGTGTTAGCGTACGTGTTAGGATTAGGGGACGGGTGAGTGTCAGGCTTCGGGGAAGGGTTAGGGTTAGGGTTCGGGCTAGGGTTAGTGTTAGGGGACTGGGATGGTTTAGGGTCCAGGTCAGGGTACGACAACGCTTTAGGGGGAGTGGTCGTGTGAGGGCGCGGGTTAGTGTTTGCGTACGGGTTAGGATTAGGTGACGGCTGAGGGTCAGGCTTCAAGGAAGCTTAGGGTTAGGGTTCGGGCTAGGGTTAGGGTTAGGGGACGGGGACGGTTTAGGGCCCAGGTGTGGGTAGGACAACGCTCTAGGGTGAGCGTGCGTCTGAGGGTACGGGTTAGTGTTAGCGTACGGGTTAGGATTAGGGGACGGATGAGGGTCAGGCTTCGGGGAAGTGTTAGGTTTAGGGTTCGGGCTGGGTTGGGGTTAGGGGACGGGGACGGTTTAGGGTTCAGGTGAGGATATGAAAATGCTTTAGGGGGAGCGTGCGTGTGAGGGCGCGAGTTAGTGTTAGCGTACGATTTAGTATTAGGGGACGGGTGCGGGTCAGGCTTCGGGGAAGAGTTAGGGATATGTTTCGGGCTAGGGTTAGTGTTAGGAGACGGGGACGGTTTAGGGTCCTGGTGAATGTACGACAACGCTTTAGGGTGAGCGTGCGTGTGAGGGCGCAGGTTAGTGTTAGCGTAGGGTTTAGGATTAGAGGACGGGTCAGGGTCAGGCTTCGGGGAAGGGTTAGGGTTAGGGTTCGGGCTAGGGTTAGGGTTAGGGGACGGGGTCGGTTTAGGGTCCAGGTGAGGGTACGACAACGCTTTAGGGGGAGCGTGCGTGTGAGGGCGCGGGTTAGTATTAGCGTACGGTTTAGGATTAGGGGACGGGTGAGGTTCAGGCTTCGGGGAAAGGTTAGGGTTAGGGTTAGGGCTAGGGTTAGGGTTAGGGGATGGGGACGGTTTAGGGTACAGGTGAGGGTACGACAACGCTTTAGGGGGAGCGTGCGTTTGAGGGCGCGGGTTAGTGTTAGCGTACGGGTCAGGATTAGGGGACGGGTGAGGGTCAGGCTTCGGGGAAGGTTTAGAGTTAGGGTTCAGGCTAGGGTTAGCGTTAGGGGACGGGGACGGTTTAGGGTCCAGGTGAGTGTACGACAACGCTTTAGGGGGAGCGTGCATGTGAGGGCGTGCGTTAGAGTTAGCGTACGGTGTAGGATTAGGGGACGGGTGAGGGTCAGGCTTCGATGAAGTGTTAGGGTTAGTGTTCGGAAAAGGGTTAGGGTTAGGGGACGGGGACTGTTTAGGGTCCAGGTGAGGGTACGACAACGCTTTAGGGTGAGCGTCCGTGTGAGGGCGCGGGTTAGTGTTAGCGTACGGGTTAGGATTAGTGGACGGGTGAGTGTCAGGCTTCGAGAAAGGGTAAGTGTTAGGGTTCAGCCTAGGGTTACGGTTAGGGAACGGGGAAGGTTTAGGGTACAGGTGAGGGTACGACAACGCTTTAGGGGGAGCGTGCGTTTGAGGGCGCGGGTTAGTGTTTGCGTACGGGTTAGGATTAGGGGACGGGTGAGGGTCAGGTTCCGGGGAAGGGTTAGGTTTAGGGTTCGGGCTAGGTTAAGGGTTAGGGGACGGGGACGGTTTACGGTCCAGGTGAGGGTACGACAATGCTTTAGGTTGAGCATGAGTCTGAGGGCGTGGGTTAGTGTTAGCGTACGGGTTAGGATTAGGGGACGGGTGAGGGTCAGGCTTCAGTGAAGGGTTAGGGTTAGGGTTCGGGCTAGCGTTAGGGTTAGGGGACGGGGACGGTTTAGGGTCTAGATGAGTGTACGACAACACTTTAGGGTGAGCGTGATTGTGAGGGTGCGGGTTAGTGTTAGCGTACGGGTTAGGATTACAGGACGGATGAGGGTCAGGCTTCGGTGAAGGGTTAGGGTTAGGGTTCAGGCTAGGGATGGGGTTAGGGGACGGGGACGGTTTAGGGTTCAGGTGAGGATATGAAAATGCTTTAGGGGGAGCGTGCGTGTGAAGGCGCAGGTTAGTGATAGCGTACGATTTTTTATTAGGGGACGGGTGCGGGTCAGGCTTCGGGGAAGAGTTAGGGATATGGTTCGGGCTGGGTTAGTGTTAGGGGACGGGGACGGTTTAGGGTCCAGGTGAGGGTATGACAACGCTTTAGGGACAGTGTGCATGTGAGGGCGCAGTTTAGTTTTAGCGTACGGGTTAGGATTAGGGGACAGGTGAGAGTCAGGCTTCGGGGAATGGTTAGGGTTAGGGTTCGGCCTAGGGTTTGGGTTAGGGGATGGGGACGGTTTAGGGTCCGGGTGAGTGTACGGCAGCGCTTTAGGGTGAGCATGCGTGTGAAGGCGCGGGTTAGTGTTAGCGTACGGGTTAGGATTATGGGACGGGTGAGTGTCAGGCTTCGGGGAGTGTTAGGGTTCGGGCTAGGGTTAGGGTTAGGGGACGGGGACGGTTTAGGGTCCATTTGAGGGTACGACAACACTTTAGGGGGAGCTTGCGTGTGAGGGCACGTATTAGTGGTATCGTACGGGTTAGGATTAGGGGACGGGTGAGGGTCAGGCTTCGGGGATGGGTTAGGGTTAGGGTTCAGGCTAGAGTTAGGGTTAGGGGACGGCGTCGGTTTAGGGTCCATGAGAGGGTACGACAACGCTTTAGGGGGAGCGTGCGTGTGAGGGCACGGGTTAGTGTTAGCGTACGGGTTAGGATTATGTTTCGGGTGTCGGTCAGGCTTCGGGGGAGGGTTAGGTTTACGGTTCGGGCTAAGGTCAGGGTTAGGGGACTGGGACTGTTTAGGGTCCAGGTCAGTGTACGACAACGCTTTAGGGTGAGCGTGCGTGTGAGGGCGCGGGTTAGTGTTTGAGCACGGGTTAGGATTAGGGGACGGGTGATGGTCAGGCCTCGGTGAAGAGTTAGGGTTAGGGTTCGGGCTAGGGTTAGGGTTAGGGGACGGGGACGGTTTAGGGTCCAGGTGAGGGTACGACAACGCTTTAGGGGGAGCGTGCGTGTGAGGGCGCGGGTTAGTGTTAGCGTACGGATTAGGAATAAGTGACGGGTGAGGGTCAGGCTTCGGGGAAGGGTTAGGGTTAGGTTTCGGGCTAAGGTTAGGTTTAGGGGACGGGGACGGATTAGGGTCCACTTGAGGGTACGACAACACTTTAGTGGGAGCGTGCGTGTGTGGGGGCGGTTAGTGTAAGCGTACGGGTTAAGATTAGGGGACGGGTGAGGGTAAGGCTTCGGGGAAGGGTTAGGGTTACGGTTCGGTCAGGGATTAGGGTTAGGGGACGGGGACGGTTTAGGGTCCAGGTGAGGGTACGACAACGCTTTAGGTGGAGCGTGCGTGTGAGGGCGCGGGTTAGTGTTAGCGTAAGGGTTAGGATTAGGGGACGGGTGAGGGTCAGGCTTCAGGAAATGGTTAGGGTTAGGGTTTGGGCTAGGGTTAGGGTTAGGTGACGGGGACGATTTAGGGTTCATGTGACGGTACGATAATGCTTTAGGGGGAGCGTGCGTGTGAGAGCGCGTGTTAGCGTTAGCGTATGGTGTAGGATTAGGGGACGGGTGAGGGTCAGGCTTCGGGGAAGGGTTAGGGTTAGGGTTCGGGCTAGGGTTAGGGTTAGGGGATGGGGACGGTTTAGGGTCCAGGTGAGGGTACGACAACGCTTTAGGGGGAGGGTGCGTCTGAAGGTGCGGGTTAGTGTTAGTGTATGCGTTAGGATTAGGGGACGGGTGAGGTTCAGGCTTCGACGAAGGGTTAGCGTTAGGGTTCAGGCTAGGGTTAGGGTTAGGGGACGGGGACGGTTTAGGGTCCAGGTGAGGGTACCACAACACTTTAGGGGGACCGAGCGTATGAAAGCGTGGGTTAGTGTTAGCGTACAGGTTAGGATTAGGGGACGGGTGAGTGTCAGGCTTCGGAGAAGGGTTAGGGTTAGCGTTAAGGCTAGGGTTAGTGTTAGGGGACGGGGACTGTTTAGGGTCCAGGTGAGTGTACGACAACGCTTTAGGGTGAGCGTCCATGTGAGGGCGCGGGTTAGTGTTAGCGTACGGGTTAGGATTAGGGGACGGGTGAGGGTCAGGCTTCGAGAAAGTGTTAGTGTTAGGGTTCGGGCTAGGGTTAGGGTTAGGCGATGGGCACTGTTTAGGGTCCAGGTGAGGGTACGACAATGTTTTAGGGGGAGCGTGCGTATGAGGGTGCGGGTTAGTGTTAGCGTCCGTGTTAGGATTAGGGGACGGGTTAGTGTCAGGCTTCGGCGAAGTGGTAGGGTTAGGGTTCGGGCTAGGGTTAGGGTTAGGGGATGGGAACGGTTTAGGGTCCAGGTGAGGGTACGACAACGCTTGAGGGGGAGCGTGAGTGTGAGGGCACGGTTTAGTGTTAGCGTCCGTGTTAGGATTAGGTGATGAGTGAGGGTCAGGCTTCGGGGAAGGGTTAGGGTTAGGGTTCGGGCTAGGGTTAGGGTTAGGGGACGGGGTCGGTTTAGGGTCCAGGTGAGGGTACGACAACGCTTTAGGGGGAGCGTGCATGTGAGGGCGCGGGTTAGTATTAGCGTACGGTTTAGGATTAGGGGACGGGTGAGGGTCAGGCTTCGGGGAAAGGTTAGGGTTACGGCTATGGTTAGGGTTAGGGGATGGGGACGGTTTAGGGTACACGTGAGGGTACGACAACGCTTTTGGGGGAGTGTGCGTTTGAGGGCGCGGGTTAGAGTTAGCGTACGGTGTAGGATTAGGGGACGGGTGAGGGTCAGGCTTCGGGGAAGTTTTAGGGTTAGTGTTCGGAAAAGGGTTAGGGTTAGGGGACGGGGACTGTTTAGGGTCCAGGTGAGGGTACGACAACGCTTTAGGGTGAGCGTCCGTGTGAGGGCGCAGGTTAGTGTTAGCGTACGGGTTAGGATTATTGGACGGGTGAGGGTCAGGCTTCGAGAAAGGGTAAGTTTTAGGGTTCGGGCTAGTGTTAGGGTTAGGGAACAGGGACTGTTTAGGGTCCAGGTGAGTGTACGACAATGCTTTAGGGGGAGCGTGCATATGAGGGTGTGGGTTAGTGTTACCGTCCGGGTTAGGATTAGGGAACGGGTGAGGGTCAGGCTCCGGGGAAGGGTTAGTGTTAGGGTTCTGGCTAGGGTTAGGGTTAGGGGACAGGGAAGGTTTAGGGTACAGGTGAGGGTACGACAACGCTTTAGGGGGAGCGTGCGTTTGAGGGCACGGGTTAGTGTTTGCGTATGGGTTAGGATTAGGGGACGGGTGAGGGACAGGATCCGGGGAAGTGTTAGTTTTAGGGTTCGGGCTAGGTTTTGGGTTAGGGGACGGGGACGCTTTAGGGTCCAGTTGAGGGTACGACAATGCTTTAGGTTGAGCATGAGTCTGAGGGCGCGGGTTAGTGTTAGCGTACGGGTTAGGATTAGGGGACGGGTGAGGGTCAGGCTTCGGCGAAGTGATAGGGTTAGGGTTCGGGCTAGGGTTAGGGTTAGGGGACAGGGAGGGTTTAGGGTCCAGGTGAGGGTACGACAACGCTTTAGGTTGAGCATGCGTCTGAGGGCACGGGTTGTTGTTAGCGTACGGGTTAGGATTAGGGGACGGGTGAGGGTTAGGCTTCGGAGAAGTTTTAGGATTAGAGTTCGGGCTAGGGTTAGGGTTAGGTGACGGGGACGATTTAGGTTCAAGGTGAGTGTACGACAACGCTTTAGGGTGAGGGTGCGTGTGAGGGCGTGGGTTAGTGTTAGCGTACGCGTTAGGATTAGGGGACGGGTGAGGGTCAGGCTTCGGCGAAGTGTTAGGGTTAGGGTTCGGACTAGGGTTAGGGTTAGGGGACGGGGATGGTTTAGGGTCCAGGTGAGGGTACGACAACGCTTTAGAGGGAGCGTGGGTGTGAGGGCGCGGGTTAGTGTTAGCGTACGGTTTAGGATTATGGTTCGGGTGACGGTCAGGCTTCAGGGGAGGGTTAGGATTACGGTTCGGGCTAAGGTTAGGGTTAGGGGACTGGGACGGTTTAGGGTCCAGATCAGGGTACGACAATGCTTTAGGGTGAGCGTGCGTGTGAGGGCGTGGGTTAGTGTTTGCGCACGGGTTAGGATTAGGGGACGGGTGAGTGTCAGGCTTCGGAGAAGGGTTAGGGTTAGCGTTAAGGCTAGGGTTAGTGTTAGGGGACGGGGACTGTTTAGGGTCCAGGTGAGTGTACGACAACGCTTTAGGGTGAGCGTCCATGTGAGGGTGCGGGTTAGTGTTAGCGTACGGGTTAGGATTAGGGGACGGGTGAGGGTCAGGCTTCGAGAAAGTGTTAGTGTTAGGGTTCGGGCTAGGGTTAGGGTTAGGCGACGGGCACTGTTTAGGGTCCAGGTGAGGGTACGACAATGTTTTAGGGGGAGCGTGCGTATGAGGGTGCGGGTTAGTGTTAGCGTCCGTGTTAGGATTAGGGGACGGGTTAGTGTCAGGCTTCGGCGAAGTGGTAGGGTTAGGGTTCGGGCTAGGGTTAGGGTTAGGGGATGGGGACGGTTTAGGGTCCAGGTGAGGGTACGACAACGCTTTAGGGGGAGCGTGAGTGTGAGGGCACGGTTTAGTGTTAGCGTCCGTGTTAGGATTAGGTGATGAGTGAGGGTCAGGCTTCGGGGAAGGGTTAGGGTTAGGGTTCGGGCTAGGGTTAGGGTTAGGGGACGGGGTCGGTTTAGGGTCCAGGTGAGGGTACGACAACGCTTTAGGGGGAGCGTGCGTGTGAGGGCGCGGGTTAGTATTAGCGTACGGTTTAGGATTAGGGGACGGGTGAGTGTCAGGCTTCGGGGAAAGGTTAGGGTTAGGGCTATGGTTAGGGTTAGGGGATGGGGACGGTTTAGGGTACACGTGAGGGTACGACAACGCTTTTGGGGGAGCGTGCGTTTGAGGGCGTGGGTTAGAGTTAGCGTACGGTGTAGGATTAGGGGACGGGTGAGGGTCAGGCTTCGGGGAAGTTTTAGGGTTAGTGTTCGGAAAAGGGTTAGGGTTAGGGGACGGGGACTGTTTAGGGTCCAGGTGAGGGTACGACAATGCTTTAGGGTGAGCGTCCGTGTGAGGGCGCAGGTTAGTGTTAGCGTACGCGTTAGGATTATTGGACGGGTGAGGGTCAGGCTTCGAGAAAGGGTAAGTGTTAGGGTTCGGGCTAGGGTTAGGGTTAGGGAACAGGGACTGTTTAGGGTCCAGGTGAGGGTACGACAATGCTTTAGGGGGAGCGTGCATATGAGGGTGTGGGTTAGTGTTACCGTCCGGGTTAGGATTAGGGAACGGGTGAGGGTCAGGCTCCGGGGAAGGGTTAGTGTTAGGGTTCTGGCTAGGGTTAGGGTTAGGGGACAGGGAAGGTTTAGGGTACAGGTGAGGGTACGACAACGCTTTAGGGGGAGCGTGCGTTTGAGGGCACGGGTTAGTGTTTGCGTACGGGTTAGGATTAGGGGACGGGTGAGGGACAGGATCCGGGGAAGTGTTAGTTTTAGGGTTCGGGCTAGGTTTTGGGTTAGGGGACGGGGACGGTTTAGGGTCCAGTTGAGGGTACGACAATGCTTTAGGTTGAGCATGAGTCTGAGGGCGCGGGTTAGTGTTAGCGTACGCGTTAGGATTAGGGGACGGGTGAGGGTCAGGCTTCGGCGAAGTGTTAGGGTTAGGGTTCGGACTAGGGTTAGGGTTAGGGGACGGAGATGGTTTAGGGTCCAGGTGAGGGTACGATAACGCTTTAGGGGGAGCGTGGGTGTGAGGGCGCGGGTTAGTGTTAGCGTACGGGTTAGGATTATGGTTCGGGTGACGGTCAGGCTTCGGGGGAGGGTTAGGATTACGGTTCGGGCTAAGGTTAGGGTTAGGGGACTGGGACGGTTTAGGGTCCAGATCAGGGTACGACAACGCTTTAGGGTGAGCGTGCGTGTGAGGGCGTGGGTTAGTGTTTGCGCACGGGTTAGGATTAGGGGACGGGTGAAGGTCAGGCTTCGGGGAAGTATTAGGGTTATGGTTCATGCTAGGGTTAGGGTTAGGGGACGGGGACGGTTTAGGGTCCAGGTGAGGGTACGACAACGCTTTAGGGGGAGCGTGCGTGTGAGGGCGTGGGTTACTGTTAGCGTACGGGTTAGGATTAGGGGACGGGTGAGGGTCAGTCTTCGGCGAAGGGTTAGGGTTAGCGTTCAGGCTAGGGTTAGGGTTAGGGGGCGGGGACGGTTTAGGATCCAGGTGAGGGTACGACAACACTTTAGGGGGAGCGTGCGTGTGAGGGCGTGGTTTAGTGTTTGCGCACGGGTTAGGATTAGGTGACGGTTGAGGGTCAGGCTTCGGGGAAGGTTTAGGGTTATGGTTCTTGCTAGGGTTAGGGTTAGGGGACGGGGACGGTTTAGGGTCCAGGTGAGGGTACGACAACGCTTTAGGTGGAGCGTGCGTGTGAGGGCGCGGGTTAGTGTTAGCGTAAGGGTTAGGATTAGGGGACGGGTGAGGGTCAGGCTTCAGGAAATGGTTAGGGTTAGGGTTTGGGCTAGGGTTAGGGTTAGGTGACGGGGACGATTTAGGGTTCATGTGACGGTACGATAATGCTTTAGGGGGAGCGTGCGTGTGAGAGCGCGTGTTAGCGTTAGCGTACGGTGTAGGATTAGGGGACGGGTGAGGGTCAGGCTTCGGGGAGGGTTAGGGTTAGGGTTCGGGCTAGGGTTAGGGTTAGGGGATGGGGACGGTTTAGGGTCCAGGTGAGGGTACGACAACGCTTTAGGGGGAGGGTGCGTCTGAAGGTGCGGGTTAGTGTTAGTGTACGCGTTAGGATTAGGGGACGGGTGAGGTTCAGGCTTCGACGAAGGGTTAGCGTTAGGGTTCAGGCTAGGGTTAGGGTTAGGGGACGGGGACGGTTTAGGGTCCAGGTGAGGGTACCACAACACTTTAGGGGGACCGAGCGTATGAAAGCGTGGGTTAGTGTTAGCGTACAGGTTAGGATTAGGGGACGGGTGAGTGTCAGGCTTCGGAGAAGGGTTAGGGTTAGCGTTAAGGCTAGGGTTAGTGTTAGGGGACGGGGACTGTTTAGGGTCCAGGTGAGTGTACGACAACGCTTTAGGGTGAGCGTCCATGTGAGGGCGCGGGTTAGTGTTAGCGTACGGGTTAGGATTAGGGGACGGGTGAGGGTCAGGCTTCGAGAAAGTGTTAGTGTTAGGGTTCGGGCTAGGGTTAGCGTTAGGCGACGGGCACTGTTTAGGGTCCAGGTGAGGGTACGACAATGTTTTAGGGGGAGTGTGCGTATGAGGGTGCGGGTTAGTGTTAGCGTCCGTGTTAGGATTAGGGGACGGGTTAGTGTCAGGCTTCGGCGAAGTGGTAGGGTTAGGGTTCGGGCTAGGGTTAGGGTTAGGGGATGGGGACGGTTTAGGGTCCAGGTGAGGGTACGACAACGCTTGAGGGGGAGCGTGAGTGTGAGGGCACGGTTTAGTGTTAGCGTCCGTGTTAGGATTAGGTGATGAGTGAGGGTCAGGCTTCGGGGAAGGGTTAGGGTTAGGGTTCGGGCTAGGGTTAGGGTTAGGGGACGGGGTCGGTTTAGGGTCCAGGTGAGGGTACGACAACGCTTTAGGGGGAGCGTGCGTGTGAGGGCGCGGGTTAGTATTAGCGTACGGTTTAGGATTAGGGGACGGGTGAGGGTCAGGCTTCGGGGAAAGGTTAGGGTTACGGCTATGGTTAGGTTTAGGGGATGGGGACGGTTTAGGGTACACGTGAGGGTACGACAATGCTTTTGGGGGAGCGTGCGTTTGAGGGCGCGGGTTAGAGTTAGCGTACGGTGTAGGATTAGGGGACGGGTGAGGGTCAGGCTTCGGGGAAGTTTTAGGGTTAGTGTTCGGAAAAGGGTTAGGGTTAGGGGACGGGGACTGTTTAGGGTCCAGGTGAGGGTACGACAACGCTTTAGGGTGAGCGTCCGTGTGAGGGCGCAGGTTAGTGTTAGCGTACGGGTTAGGATTATTGGACGGGTGAGGGTCAGGCTTCGAGAAAGGGTAAGTGTTAGGGTTCGGGCTAGTGTTAGGGTTAGGGAACAGGGACTGTTTAGGGTCCAGGTGAGTGTACGACAATGCTTTAGGGGGAGCGTGCATATGAGGGTGTGGGTTAGTGTTACCGTCCGGGTTAGGATTAGGGAACGGGTGAGGGTCAGGCTCCGGGGAAGGGTTAGTGTTAGGGTTCTGGCTAGGGTTAGGGTTAGGGGACAGGGAAGGTTTAGGGTACAGGTGAGGGTACGACAACGCTTTAGGGGGAGCGTGCGTTTGAGGGCATGGGTTAGTGTTTGCGTACGGGTTAGGATTAGGGGACGGGTGAGGGACAGGATCCGGGGAAGTGTTAGTTTTAGGGTTCGGGCTAGGTTTTGGGTTAGGGGACGGGGACGGTTTAGGGTCCAGTTGAGGGTACGACAATGCTTTAGGTTGAGCATGAGTCTGAGGGCGCGGGTTAGTGTTAGCGTACGGGTTAGGATTAGGGGACGGGTGAGGGTTAGGCTTCGGAGAAGTTTTAGGATTAGAGTTCGGGCTAGGGTTAGGGTTAGGTGACGGGGACGATTTAGGTTCAAGGTGAGTGTACGACAACGCTTTAGGGTGAGAGTGCGTGTGAGGGCGCGGGTTAGTGTTAGCGTACGCGTTAGGATTAGGGGACGGGTGAGGGTCAGGCTTCGGCGAAGTGTTAGGGTTAGGGTTCGGACTAGGGTTAGGGTTAGGGGACGGAGATGGTTTAGGGTCCAGGTGAGGGTACGATAACGCTTTAGGGGGAGCGTGGGTGTGAGGGCGCGGGTTAGTGTTAGCGTACGGGTTAGGATTATGGTTCGGGTGACGGTCAGGCTTCGGGGGAGGGTTAGGATTACGGTTCGGGCTAAGGTTAGGGTTAGGGGACTGGGACGGTTTAGGGTCCAGATCAGGGTACGACAACGCTTTAGGGTGAGCGTGCGTGTGAGGGCGTGGGTTAGTGTTTGCGCACGGGTTAGGATTAGGGGACGGGTGAAGGTCAGGCTTCGGGGAAGTATTAGGGTTATGGTTCATGCTAGGGTTAGGGTTAGGGGACGGGGACGGTTTAGGGTCCAGGTGAGGGTACGACAACGCTTTAGGTGGAGCGTGCGTGTGAGGGCGCGGGTTAGTGTTAGCGTAAGGGTTAGGATTAGGGGACGGGTGAGGGTCAGGCTTCAGGAAATGGTTAGGGTTAGGGTTTGGGCTAGGGTTAGGGTTAGGTGACGGGGACGATTTAGGGTTCATGTGACGGTACGATAATGCTTTAGGGGGAGCGTGCGTGTGAGAGCGCGTGTTAGCGTTAGCGTACGGTGTAGGATTAGGGGACGGGTGAGGGTCAGGCTTCGGGGAAGGGTTAGGGTTAGGGTTCGGGCTAGGGTTAGGGTTAGGGGATGGGGACGGTTTAGGGTCCAGGTGAGGGTACGACAACGCTTTAGGGGGAGGGTGCGTCTGAAGGTGCGGGTTAGTGTTAGTGTACGCGTTAGGATTAGGGGACGGGTGAGGTTCAGGCTTCGACGAAGGGTTAGCGTTAGGGTTCAGGCTAGGGTTAGGGTTAGGGGACGGGGACGGTTTAGGGTCCAGGTGAGGGTACCACAACACTTTAGGGGGACCGAGCGTATGAAAGCGTGGGTTAGTGTTAGCGTACAGGTTAGGATTAGGGGACGGGTGAGTGTCAGGCTTCGGAGAAGGGTTAGGGTTAGCGTTAAGGCTAGGGTTAGTGTTAGGGGACGGGGACTGTTTAGGGTCCAGGTGAGTGTACGACAACGCTTTAGGGTGAGCGTCCATGTGAGGGCGCGGGTTAGTGTTAGCGTACGGGTTAGGATTAGGGGACGGGTGAGGGTAAGGCTTCGAGAAAGTGTTAGTGTTAGGGTTCGGGCTAGGGTTAGGGTTAGGCGACGGGCACTGTTTAGGGTCCAGGTGAGGGTACGACAATGTTTTAGGGGGAGTGTGCGTATGAGGGTGCGGGTTAGTGTTAGCGTCCGTGTTAGGATTAGGGGACGGGTTAGTGTCAGGCTTCGGCGAAGTGGTAGGGTTAGGATTCGGGCTAGGGTTAGGGTTAGGGGATTGGGACGGTTTAGGGTCCAGGTGAGGGTACGACAACGCTTGAGGGGGAGCGTGAGTGTGAGGGCACGGTTTAGTGTTAGCGTCCGTGTTAGGATTAGGTGATGAGTGAGGGTCAGGCTTCGGGGAAGGGTTAGGGTTAGGGTTCGGGCTAGGGTTAGGGTTAGGGGACGGGGTCGGTTTAGGGTCCAGGTGAGGGTACGACAACGCTTTAGGGGGAGCGTGCGTGTGAGGGCGCAGGTTAGTATTAGCGTACGGTTTAGGATTAGGGGACGGGTGAGGTTCAGGCTTCGGGGAAAGGTTAGGGTTAGGGTTAGGGCTAGGGTTAGGGTTAGGGGATGGGGACGGTTTAGGGTACAGGTGAGGGTACGACAACGCTTTAGGGGGAGCGTGCGTTTGAGGGCGCGGGTTAGTGTTAGCGTACGGGTTAGGATTAGGGGACGGGTGAGGGACAGGATCCGGGGAAGTGTTAGTTTTAGGGTTCGGGCTAGGTTTTGGGTTAGGGGACGGGGACGGTTTAGGGTCCAGTTGAGGGTACGACAATGCTTTAGGTTGAGCATGAGTCTGAGGGCGCGGGTTAGTGTTAGCGTACGGGTTAGGATTAGGGGACGGGTGAGGGTTAGGCTTCGGAGAAGTTTTAGGATTAGAGTTCGGGCTAGGGTTAGGGTTAGGTGACGGGGACGATTTAGGTTCAAGGTGAGTGTACGACAACGCTTTAGGGTGAGGGTGCGTGTGAGGGCGCGGGTTAGAGTTAGCGTACGGTGTAGGATTAGGGGACGGGTGAGGGTCAGGCTTCGATGAAGTGTTAGGGTTAGTGTTCGGAAAAGGGTTAGGGTTAGGGGACGGGGACTGTTTAGGGTCCAGGTGAGGGTACGACAATGCTTTAGGGGGAGCGTGCATATGAGGGTGTGGGTTAGTGTTACCGTCCGGGTTAGGATTAGGGAACGGGTGAGGGTCAGGCTCCGGGGAAGGGTTAGTGTTAGGGTTCTGGCTAGGGTTAGGGTTAGGGGACAGGGAAGGTTTAGGGTACAGGTGAGGGTACGACAACGCTTTAGGGGGAGCGTGCGTTTGAGGGCACGGGTTAGTGTTTGCGTACGGGTTAGGATTAGGGGACGGGTGAGGGACAGGATCCGGGGAAGTGTTAGTTTTAGGGTTCGGGCTAGGTTTTGGGTTAGGGGACGGGGACGGTTTAGGGTCCAGTTGAGGGTACGACAATGCTTTAGGTTGAGCATGAGTCTGAGGGCGCGGGTTAGTGTTAGCGTACGGGTTAGGATTAGGGGACGGGTGAGGGTTAGGCTTCGGAGAAGTTTTAGGATTAGAGTTCGGGCTAGGGTTAGGGTTAGGTGACGGGGACGATTTAGGTTCAAGGTGAGTGTACGACAACGCTTTAGGGTGAGGGTGCGTGTGAGGGCGCGGGTTAGTGTTAGCGTACGCGTTAGGATTAGGGGACGGGTGAGGGTCAGGCTTCGGCGAAGTGTTAGGGTTAGGGTTCGGACTAGGGTTAGGGTTAGGGGACGGAGATGGTTTAGGGTCCAGGTGAGGGTACGATAACGCTTTAGGGGGAGCGTGGGTGTGAGGGCGCGGGTTAGTGTTAGCGTACGGGTTAGGATTATGGTTCGGGTGACGGTCAGGCTTCGGGGGAGGGTTAGGATTACGGTTCGGGCTAAGGTTAGGGTTAGGGGACTGGGACGGTTTAGGGTCCAGATCAGGGTACGACAACGCTTTAGGGTGAGCGTGCGTGTGAGGGCGTGGGTTAGTGTTTGCGCACGGGTTAGGATTAGGGGACGGGTGAAGGTCAGGCTTCGGGGAAGTATTAGGGTTATGGTTCATGCTAGGGTTAGGGTTAGGGGACGGGGACGGTTTAGGGTCCAGGTGAGGGTACGACAACGCTTTAGGGGGAGCGTGCGTGTGAGGGCGTGGGTTACTGTTAGCGTACGGGTTAGGATTAGGGGACGGGTGAGGGTCAGTCTTCGGCGAAGGGTTAGGGTTAGCGTTCAGGCTAGGGTTAGGGTTAGGGGGCGGGGACGGTTTAGGATCCAGGTGAGGGTACGACAACACTTTAGGGGGAGCGTGCGTGTGAGGGCGTGGTTTAGTGTTTGCGCACGGGTTAGGATTAGGTGACGGTTGAGGGTCAGGCTTCGGGGAAGGTTTAGGGTTATGGTTCTTGCTAGGGTTAGGGTTAGGGGACGGGGACGGTTTAGGGTCCAGGTGAGGGTACGACAACGCTTTAGGGTGAGCGTCCGTGTGAGGGCGCGGGTTAGTGTTAGCGTACGGGTTAGGATTAGTGGACGGGTGAGTGTCAGGCTTCGAGAAAGGGTAAGTGTTAGGGTTCAGCCTAGGGTTACGGTTAGGGAACGGGGAAGGTTTAGGGTACAGGTGAGGGTACGACAACGCTTTAGGGGGAGCGTGCGTTTGAGGGCGCGGGTTAGTGTTTGCGTACGGGTTAGGATTAGGGGACGGGTGAGGGTCAGGATCCGGGGAAGGGTTAGGTTTAGGGTTCGGGCTAGGTTTAGGGTTAGGGGACGGGGACGGTTTACGGTCCAGGTGAGGGTACGACAATGCTTTAGGTTGAGCATGAGTCTGAGGGCGCGGGTTAGTGTTAGCGTACGGGTTAGGATTACGGGACGGGTGAGGGTCAGGCTTCAGTGAAGGGTTAGGGTTAGGGTTCGGGCTAGCGTTAGGGTTAGGGGACGGGGACGGTTTAGGGTCTAGATGAGTGTACGACAACACTTTAGGGTGAGCGTGATTGTGAGGGTGCGGGTTAGTGTTAGCGTACGGGTTAGGATTACAGGACGGATGAGGGTCAGGCTTCGGTGAAGGGTTAGGGTTAGGGTTCAGGCTAGGGATGGGGTTAGGGGACGGGGACGGTTTAGGGTTCAGGTGAGGATATGAAAATGCTTTAGGGGGAGCGTGCGTGTGAAGGCGCAGGTTAGTGATAGCGTACGATTTTTTATTAGGGGACGGGTGCGGGTCAGGCTTCGGGGAAGAGTTAGGGATATGGTCGGGCTGGGTTAGTGTTAGGGGACGGGGACGGTTTAGGGTCCAGGTGAGGGTATGACAACGCTTTAGGGACAGTGTGCATGTGAGGGCGCAGTTTAGTTTTAGCGTACGGGTTAGGATTAGGGGACAGGTGAGAGTCAGGCTTCGGGGAATGGTTAGGGTTAGGGTTCGGCCTAGGGTTTGGGTTAGGGGATGGGGACGGTTTAGGGTCCGGGTGAGTGTACGGCAACGCTTTAGGGTGAGCATGCGTGTGAAGGCGCGGGTTAGTGTTAGCGTACGGGTTAGGATTATGGGACGGGTGAGTGTCAGGCTTCGGGGGAGTGTTAGGGTTCGGGCTAGGGTTAGGGTTAGGGGACGGGGACGGTTTAGGGTCCATTTGAGGGTACGACAACACTTTAGGGGGAGCTTGCGTGTGAGGACGCGTATTAGTGGTATCGTACGGGTTAGGATTAGGGGACGGGTGAGGGTCAGGCTTCGGGGATGGGTTAGGGTTAGGGTTCAGGCTAGAGTTAGGGTTAGGGGACGGCGTCGGTTTAGGGTCCATGAGAGGGTACGACAACGCTTTAGTGGGAGCGTGCGTGTGAGGGCACGGGTTAGTGTTAGCGTACGGGTTAGGATTATGTTTCGGGTGTCGGTCAGGCTTCGGGGGAGGGTTAGGTTTACGGTTCGGGCTAAGGTCAGGGTTAGGGGACTGGGACTGTTTAGGGTCCAGGTCAGTGTACGACAACGCTTTAGGGGGAGCGTGCGTGTGAGGGCGCGGGTTAGTGTTAGCGTACCGATTAGGAATAGGTGACGGGTGAGGGTCAGGCTTCGGGGAAGGGTTAGGGTTAGGTTTCGGGCTAAGGTTAGGTTTAGGGGACGGGGACGGATTAGGGTCCACTTGAGGGTACGACAACACTTTAGTGGGAGCGTGCGTGTGCGGGGGCGGTTAGTGTAAGCGTACGGGTTAAGATTAGGGGACGGGTGAGGGTAAGGCTTCGGGGAAGGGTTAGGGTTACGGTTCGGTCAGGGATTAGGGTTAGGGGACGGGGACGGTTTAGGGTCCAGGTGAGGGTACGACAACGCTTTAGGTGGAGCGTGCGTGTGAGGGCGCGGGTTAGTGTTAGCGTAAGGGTTAGGATTAGGGGACGGGTGAGGGTCAGGCTTCAGGAAATGGTTAGGGTTAGGGTTTGGGCTAGGGTTAGGGTTAGGTGACGGGGACGATTTAGGGTTCATGTGACGGTACGATAATGCTTTAGGGGGAGCGTGCGTGTGAGAGCGCGTGTTAGCGTTAGCGTATGGTGTAGGATTAGGGGACGGGTGAGGGTCAGGCTTCGGGGAAGGGTTAGGGTTAGGGTTCGGGCTAGGGTTAGGGTTAGGGGATGGGGACGGTTTAGGGTCCAGGTGAGGGTACGACAACGCTTTAGGGGGAGGGTGCGTCTGAAGGTGCGGGTTAGTGTTAGTGTATGCGTTAGGATTAGGGGACGGGTGAGGTTCAGGCTTCGACGAAGGGTTAGCGTTAGGGTTCAGGCTAGGGTTAGGGTTAGGGGACGGGGACGGTTTAGGTTCCAGGTGAGGGTACCACAACACTTTAGGGGGACCGAGCGTATGAAAGCGTGGGTTAGTGTTAGCGTACAGGTTAGGATTAGGGGACGGGTGAGTGTCAGGCTTCGGAGAAGGGTTAGGGTTAGCGTTAAGGCTAGGGTTAGTGTTAGGGGACGGGGACTGTTTAGGGTCCAGGTGAGTGTACGACAACGCTTTAGGGTGAGCGTCCATGTGAGGGCGCGGGTTAGTGTTAGCGTACGGGTTAGGATTAGGGGACGGGTGAGGGTCAGGCTTCGAGAAAGTGTTAGTGTTAGGGTTCGGGCTAGGGTTAGGGTTAGGCGACGGGCACTGTTTAGGGTCCAGGTGAGGGTACGACAATGTTTTAGGGGGAGCGTGCGTATGAGGGTGCGGGTTAGTGTTAGCGTCCGTGTTAGGATTAGGGGACGGGTTAGTGTCAGGCTTCGGCGAAGTGGTAGGGTTAGGGTTCGGGCTAGGGTTAGGGTTAGGGGATGGGGACGGTTTAGGGTCCAGGTGAGGGTACGACAACGCTTGAGGGGGAGCGTGAGTGTGAGGGCACGGTTTAGTGTTAGCGTCCGTGTTAGGATTAGGTGATGAGTGAGGGTCAGGCTTCGGGGAAGGGTTAGGGTTAGGGTTCGGGCTAGGGTTAAGGTTAGGGGACGGGGTCGGTTTAGGGTCCAGGTGAGGGTACGACAACGCTTTAGGGGGAGCGTGCGTGTGAGGGCGCGGGTTAGTATTAGCGTACGGTTTAGGATTAGGGGACGGGTGAGGGTCAGGCTTCGGGGAAAGGTTAGGGTTACGGCTATGGTTAGGATTAGGGGATGGGGACGGTTTAGGGTACACGTGAGGGTACGACAACGCTTTTGGGGGAGCGTGCGTTTGAGGGCGCGGGTTAGAGTTAGCGTACGGTGTAGGATTAGGGGACGGGTGAGGGTCAGGCTTCGGGGAAGTTTTAGGGTTAGTGTTCGGAAAAGGGTTAGGGTTAGGGGACGGGGACTGTTTAGGGTCCAGGTGAGGGTACGACAACGCTTTAGGGTGAGCGTCCGTGTGAGGGCGCAGGTTAGTGTTAGCGTACGGGTTAGGATTATTGGACGGGTGAGGGTCAGGCTTCGAGAAAGGGTAAGTGTTAGGGTTCGGGCTAGTGTTAGGGTTAGGGAACAGGGACTGTTTAGGGTCCAGGTGAGTGTACGACAATGCTTTAGGGGGAGCGTGCATATGAGGGTGTGGGTTAGTGTTACCGTCCGGGTTAGGATTAGGGAACGGGTGAGGGTCAGGCTCTGGGGAAGGGTTAGTGTTAGGGTTCTGGCTAGGTTTAGGGTTAGGGGACAGGGAAGGTTTAGGGTACAGGTGAGGGTACGACAACGCTTTAGGGGGAGCGTGCGTTTGAGGGCACGGGTTAGTGTTTGCGTATGGGTTAGGATTAGGGGACGGGTGAGGGACAGGATCCGGGGAAGTGTTAGTTTTAGGGTTCGGGCTAGGTTTTGGGTTAGGGGACGGGGACGCTTTAGGGTCCAGTTGAGGGTACGACAATGCTTTAGGTTGAGCATGAGTCTGAGGGCGCGGGTTAGTGTTAGCGTACGGGTTAGGATTAGGGGACGGGTGAGGGTCAGGCTTCGGCGAAGTGATAGGGTTAGGGTTCGGGCTAGGGTTAGGGTTAGGGGACAGGGAGGGTTTAGGGTCCAGGTGAGGGTACGACAACGCTTTAGGTTGAGCATGAGTCTGAGGGCACGGGTTGTTGTTAGCGTACGGGTTAGGATTAGGGGACGGGTGAGGGTTAGGCTTCGGAGAAGTTTTAGGATTAGAGTTCGGGCTAGGGTTAGGGTTAGGTGACGGGGACGATTTAGGTTCAAGGTGAGTGTACGACAACGCTTTAGGGTGAGGGTGCGTGTGAGGGCGTGGGTTAGTGTTAGCGTACGCGTTAGGATTAGGGGACGGGTGAGGGTCAGGCTTCGGCGAAGTGTTAGGGTTAGGGTTCGGACTAGGGTTAGGGTTAGGGGACGGGGATGGTTTAGGGTCCAGGTGAGGGTACGACAACGCTTTAGAGGGAGCGTGGGTGTGAGGGCGCGGGTTAGTGTTAGCGTACGGGTTAGGATTATGGTTCGGGTGACGGTCAGGCTTCGGGGGAGGGTTAGGATTACGGTTCGGGCTAAGGTTAGGGTTAGGGGACTGGGACGGTTTAGGGTCCAGATCAGGGTACGACAATGCTTTAGGGTGAGCGTGCGTGTGAGGGCGTGGGTTAGTGTTTGCGCACGGGTTAGGATTAGGGGACGGGTGAGGGTCAGGCTTCGGGGAAGTATTAGGGTTATGGTTCATGCTAGGGTTAGGGTTAGGGGACGGGGACGGTTTAGGGTCCAGGTGAGGGTACGACAACGCTTTAGGGGGAGCGTGCGTGTGAGGGCGTGGGTTACTGTTAGCGTACGGGTTAGGATTAGGGGACGGGTGAGGGTCAGTCTTCGGCGAAGGGTTAGGGTTAGCGTTCAGGCTAGGGTTAGGGTTAAGGGGCGGGGACGGTTTAGGATCCAGGTGAGGGTACGACAACACTTTAGGGGGAGCGTGCGTGTGAGGGCGTGGTTTAGTGTTTGCGCACGGGTTAGGATTAGGTGACGGTTGAGGGTCAGGCTTCGGGGAAGGTTTAGGGTTATGGTTCTTGCTAGGGTTAGGGTTAGGGGACGGGGACGGTTTAGGGTCCAGGTCAGGGTACGACAACGCTTTAGGGGGAGCGTGCGTGTGAGGGCGCGGGTTAGTGTTAGCGTACGGGTTAGGATTAGGGGACGGGTGCGGGCCAGGCTTCGGCGAAATGTTAGGGTTAGGGTTCGGGCTAGGGTAAGCATTAGGGGACGGGGATGGTTTAGGGTCCAGATGAGGGTACGGCAAAGCTTTAGGGGTAGCGTGCGTTTGAGGGCGCGGGTTAGTGTTAGCGTACGGGTCAGGATTAGGGGACGGGTGAGGGTCAGGCTTCGGTGAAGGGTTAGGGTTAGGGTTCGTGCTAGCGTTAGGGTTAGGGGACGGGGACGGTTTAGGGTCTAGATGAGTGTACGACAACAATTTAGGGTGAGCGTGATTGTGAGGGCACGGGTTAGTGTTAGCGTATGGGTTAGGATTACGGGACGGATGAGGGTCAGGCTTCGGTGAAGGGTTAGGGTTAGGGTTCAGGCTAGGGATGGGGTTAGGGGACGGGGACGGTTTAGGGTTCAGATGAGGATATGAAAATGCTTTAGGGGGAGTGTGCGTGTGAGGGCGCGGGTTAGTGTTAGCGTACGATTTTTTATTAGGGGACGGGTGCGGGTCAGGCTTCGGGGAAGAGTTAGGGATATGGTTCGGGCTAGGGTTAGTGTTAGGTGACGGGGACGGTTTAGGATCCAGGTGAGGGTATGACAACGCTTTAGGGACAGTGTGCGTGTGAGGGCGCAGGTTAGTGTTAGCGTACGGGTTAGGATTAGGGGACAGGTGAGAGTCAGGCTTCGGGGAATGGTTAGGGTTAGGGTTCGGGCTAGGGTTTGGGTTAGGGGATGGGGACGGTTTAGGGTCCAGGTGAGTGTACGTCAAGGCTTTATTGTGAGCATACGTGTGAAGGCGCGGGTTAGTGTTAGCGTAAGGGTTAGGATTATGGGACGGGTGAGTGTCAGGCTTCGGGGGAGTGTTAGGGTTCGGGCTAGGGTTAGGGTTAGGGGACGGGGACGGTTTAGGGTCCAGGTGAGGGTATGACAACGCTTTAGGGGGCGCGTGCGTGTGAGGGCGCGGGTTAGTGTTAGCGTACGGGTTAGGATTATGGGACGGGTGAGTGTCAGGCTTCGGGGAAGGTTCGGATTAGGGTTCAGGCTAGGGTTAGGGTTAGGGGACTGGGACGGTTTAAGGTCCAGGTCAGGGTACGTCAACGCTTTAGGGGGAGCGTGCGTGTAAGGGTGCGGGTTAGTGTTAGCGTACGTGTTAGGATTATGGGACGGGTGTGGGTCAGGCTTCGGGGAAGGGTTAGGGATAGGGTTCTGGCTAGGGTTAGGGTTAGGGGACGGGGACGGTGTAGGGTCCAGATCAGGGTACGACAACGCTTTAGGTGGAGCGTGCGTGTGAGGGCGCGGGTTAGTGTTAGGGTACGGGTTAGGATTAGGGGACGGGTGAGGGTCAGGCTTCGGGGAAGGGTTAGGATTAGGGTTCGGGCTCGGGTTAGGGTTAGGGGACGGGGACGGTTTAAGGTCAAAGTGAGGGTCCGACAATGCTTTACGGTGAGCGTGCGTGTGAGGGCGCGGGTTAGTGTTAGCGTACGGTTAGGATTAGGGGACGGGTGAGGGTCAGGCTTCGTGGAAGGGTTAGGGATAGGGTTTGGGCTAGTGTTAGGTTTAGGGGACGGGGACGGTTTAGGATCCAGGTGAGGGTACGACAACGCTTTAGGGGAAGCGTGCGTGTGAGGGCGCGGGTAAGTGTTAGCGTACGGGTTAGGATTAGAGGACGGGTGACGGTCAGGCTTAGGGGAAGTGTTAGGGTTAGGGTTCGGGCTAGGGTTAGGGTTAAGGGACGGGGACGGTTTAGGGTCCAGGTGAGGGTAGGACAACTCTTTAGGGGGAGCGTGCGTGTGAGGGCGTGGGTTAGTGTTAGCGTACGGGTTAGCATTAGGGGACGGGTGAGGGTCAGGATTCGGCGAAGGGTTAGGGTTAGGGTTCGGACTAGGGTTAGGGTTAGGGGACGGGGACTGTTTAGTGTCTAGGTGAGGGTACGACAACGCATTAGCGTGAGCATGCGTGTGAGGGCACGGGTTACTGTTAGCGTACGGGTTAGATTTAGGGGACGGGTGAGGGTCAGGCTTCTGTAAAGGGTTAGGGTTAGGGTTAGGGCTAGGGTTAGGGTTAGCGGACGGGGACGGTTTAGGGTCCAGGTGAGGGTACCACAACGCTTTAGGGGGACCGAGCGTGTGAAAGCGTGGGTTAGTGTTAGCGTACAGGTTAGGATTAGGGGACGGGTGAGGGTCTGGCTTCGGAGAAGGGTTAGGGTTAGCGTTAAGGCTAGGGTTAGTGTTAGGGGACGGGGACTGTTTAGGGTCCAGGTGAGTGTACGACAACGCTTTAGGGTGAGCGTCCATGTGAGGGCGCGGGTTAGTGTTAGCGTACGGGTTAGGATTAGGGGACGGGTGAGGGTCAGGCTTCGAGAAAGAGTTAGTGTTAGGGTTCGGGCTAGGGTTAGGGTTAGGCGACGGGGACGGTTTAGGGTCCAGGTGAGGGTACGACAATGCTTTAGGGGGAGCGTGCGTATGAGGGTGCGGGTTAGTGTTAGCGTCCGTGTTAGGATTAGGGGACGGGTTAGTGTCAGGCTTCGGCGAAGTGGTAGGGTTAGGGTTCGGGCTAGGGTTAGGGTTAGGGGATGGGGACGGTTTAGGGTCCAGGTGAGGGTACGACAACGCTTTAGGGGGAGCGTGAGTGTGAGGGCACGGTTTAGTGTTAGCGTCCGTGTTAGGATTAGGTGATGAGTGAGGGTCAGGCTTCGGGGAAGGGTTAGGGTTAGGGTTCGGGCTAGGGTTAGGGTTAGGGGACGGGGTCGGTTTAGGGTCCAGGTGAGGGTACGACAACGCTTTAGGGGGAGCGTGCGTGTGAGGGTGCGGGTTAGTATTAGCGTACGGTTTAGGATTAGGGGACGGGTGAGTGTCAGGCTTCGGGGAAAGGTTAGGGTTAGGGCTATGGTTAGGGTTAGGGGATGGGGACGGTTTAGGGTACACGTGAGGGTACGACAACGCTTTTGGGGGAGCGTGCGTTTGAGGGCGCGGGTTAGAGTTAGCGTACGGTGTAGGATTAGGGGACGGGTGAGGGTCAGGCTTCGGGGAAGTTTTAGGGTTAGTGTTCGGAAAAGGGTTAGGGTTAGGGGACGGGGACTGTTTAGGGTCCAGGTGAGGGTACGACAATGCTTTAGGGTGAGCGTCCGTGTGAGGGCGCAGGTTAGTGTTAGCGTACGGGTTAGGATTATTGGACGGGTGAGGGTCAGGCTTCGAGAAAGGGTAAGTGTTAGGGTTCGGGCTAGGGTTAGGGTTAGGGAACAGGGACTTTTTAGGGTCCAGGTGAGGGTACGACAATGCTTTAGGGGGAGCGTGCATATGAGGGTGTGGGTTAGTGTTACCGTCCGGGTTAGGATTAGGGAACGGGTGAGGGTCAGGCTCCGGGGAAGGGTTAGTGTTAGGGTTCTGGCTAGGGTTAGGGTTAGGGGACAGGGAAGGTTTAGGGTACAGGTGAGGGTACGACAACGCTTTAGGGGGAGCGTGCGTTTGAGGGCATGGGTTAGTGTTTGCGTACGGGTTAGGATTAGGGGACGGGTGAGGGACAGGATCCGGGGAAGTGTTAGTTTTAGGGTTCGGGCTAGGTTTTGGGTTAGGGGACGGGGACGGTTTAGGGTCCAGTTGAGGGTACGACAATGCTTTAGGTTGAGCATGAGTCTGAGGGCGCGGGTTAGTGTTAGCGTACGGGTTAGGATTAGGGGACGGGTGAGGGTTAGGCTTCGGAGAAGTTTTAGGATTAGAGTTCGGGCTAGGGTTAGGGTTAGGTGACGGGGACGATTTAGGTTCAAGGTGAGTGTACGACAACGCTTTAGGGTGAGGGTGCGTGTGAGGGCGCGGGTTAGTGTTAGCGTACGCGTTAGGATTAGGGGACGGGTGAGGGTCAGGCTTCGGCGAAGTGTTAGGGTTAGGGTTCGGACTAGGGTTAGGGTTAGAAGACGGGGATGGTTTAGGGTCCAGGTGAGGGTACGATAACGCTTTAGGGGGAGCGTGGGTGTGAGGGCGCGGGTTAGTGTTAGCGTACGGGTTAGGATTATGGTTCGGGTGACGGTCAGGCTTCGGGGGAGGGTTAGAGTTAGGGTTCAGGCTAGGGTTAGGGTTAGGGGACGGGGACGGTTTAGGGTCCAGGTGAGTGTACGACAACGCTTTAGGGGGAGCGTGCATGTGAGGGCGTGCGTTAGAGTTAGCGTACGGTGTAGGATTCGGGGACGGGTGAGGGTCAGGCTTCGATGAAGTGTTAGGGTTAGTGTTCGGAAAAGGGTTAGGGTTAGGGGACGGGGACTGTTTAGGGTCCAGGTGAGGGTACGACAACGCTTTAGGGTGAGCGTCCGTGTGAGGGCGTGGGTTAGTGTTAGCGTACGGGTTAGGATTAGTGGACGGGTGAGTGTCAGGCTTCGAGAAAGGGTAAGTGTTAGGGTTCAGCCTAGGGTCACGGTTAGGGAACGGGGAAGGTTTAGGGTACAGGTGAGGGTACGACAACGCTTTAGGGGGAGCGTGCGTTTGAGGGCGCGGGTTAGTGTTTGCGTACGGGTTAGGATTAGGGGACGGGTGAGGGTCAGGATCCGGGGAAGGGTTAGGTTTAGGGTTCGGGCTAGGTTTAGGGTTAGGGGATGGGGACGGTTTACGGTCCAGGTGAGGGTACGACAATGCTTTAGGTTGAGCATGAGTCTGAGGGCGCGGGTTAGTGTTAGCGTACGGGTTAGGATTAGGGGACGGGTGAGGGTCAGGCTTCAGTGAAGGGTTAGGGTTAGGGTTCCGGCTAGCGTTAGGGTTAGGGGACGGGGACGGTTTAGGGTCTAGATGAGTGTACGACAACACTTTAGGGTGAGCGTGATTGTGAGGGTGCGGGTTAGTGTTAGCGTACGGGTTAGGATTACAGGACGGATGAGGGTCAGGCTTCGGTGAAGGGTTAGGGTTAGGGTTCAGGCTAGGGATGGGGTTAGGGGACGGGGACGGTTTAGGGTTCAGGTGAGGATATGAAAATGCTTTAGGGGGAGCGTGCGTGTGAGGGCGCAGGTTAGTGATAGCGTACGATTTTTTATTAGGAGACGGGTGCGGGTCAGGCTTCGGGGAAGAGTTAGGGATATGGTTCGGGCTGGGTTAGTGTTAGGGGACGGGGACGGTTTAGGGTCCAGTTGAGGGTATGACAACGCTTTAGGGACAGTGTGCATGTGAAGGCGCAGTTTAGTTTTAGCGTACGGGTTAGGATTAGGGGACAGGTGAGAGTCAGGCTTCGGGGAATGGTTAGGGTTAGGGTTCGGCCTAGGGTTTGGGTTAGGGGATGGGGACGGTTTAGGGTCCGGGTGAGTGTACGGCAACGCTTTAGGGTGAGCATGCGTGTGAAGGCGTGGGTTAGTGTTAGCGTACGGGTTAGGATTATGGGACGGGTGAGTGTCAGGCTTCAGGGGAGTGTTAGGGTTCGGGCTAGGGTTAGGGTTAGGGGACGGGGACGGTTTAGGGTCCATTTGAGGGTACGACAACACTTTAGGGGGAGCTTGCGTGTGAGGGCGCGTATTAGTGGTATCGTACGGGTTAGGATTAGGGGACGGGTGAGGGTCAGGCTTCTGTAAAGGGTTAGGGTTAGGGTTAGGGCTAGGGTTAGGGTTAGGGGACGGGGACGGTTTAGGGTCCAGGTGGGGGTATGACAACACTTTAGGGTGAGCATGAGTGTGAGGGCGCAGGTTAGTGTTAGCGTACGGTTTAGGATTAGGGGACGGATGAGGGTCAGGCTTCGGGGAAGGAATAGGATTAGGGTTCAGGCTAGGGTTAGGTTTAGGGGACGGGGACGGTTTAGGGTCCAGATGAGGGTACGACAACGCTTTAGGGTGAGCGTGAGAGTGAGGGCGTGGGTTAGTGTTAGCGTACGGGTTAGGATTAGGTGACGGGTGAGGGTTAGGCTTCGGGGAAGGGTTAGGGTTAGGGTTCGGGCTAGGGTTAGGGTTAGGGGACGGGGACGGATTAGGGTCCAGGTGAGGGTACGACAACGCTTTAGGGTGAGCGTGCATCTGAGGGCGCGGGTTAGTGTTAGCCTACGGGTTAGAATTAGGCGACGGGTGAGGATCAGGTTTCGGGGAAGTGTTAGGGTTAGGGTTCGGGTTAGGGTTAGGGGACGGGGACGGGGACGGTTTAGGGTCCAGGTGAGGGTATGACAACGCTTTAGGGTGAGCTTGCGTGTGAAGGCACCAGTTAGTGTTAGCGTACGGTTTAGGATTAGGGGACGGGTGAGGGTCAGGCTTCGGGGAAGGGTTAAGGTTAGGGTTCGGGCTACGGTTAGGTTAGGGTTATGGTACGGGGAAGGTTTATGGTCCCAATGAGGGTACGACAACGCTTGAGGGTGAGCATGAGTGTGAGGGAGCGGGTTAGTGTTAACGTACGGGTTAGGATTACGGGACGGGTGAGGGTCAGTCTTCGGCGAAGGGTTAGGGTTAGCGTTCAGGCTAGGGTTAGGGTTAGGGGGCGGGGACGGTTTAGGGTCCAGGTCAGGGTACGAGAATGCTTTAGGGGGAGTGTGCGTGTGAGGGCGCGGGTTAGTGTTAGCGTACGGGTTAGGATTAGGGGACGGGTGAGGGCCAGGCTTCGGCGACATGTTAGGGTTAGGGTTCGGGCTAGGGTAAGCGTTAGGGGACGGGGATGGTTTAGGGTCCAGATGAGGGTACGGCAAAGCTTTAGGGGTAGCGTGCGTTTGAGGGCGCGGGTTAGTGTTAGCGTACGGGTCAGGATTATGTGACGGGTGAGGGTCAGGCTTCGGTGAAGTGTTAGGGTTAGGGTTCGTGCTAGCGTTAGGGTTAGGGAACGGGGACGGTTTAGGGTCTAGATGAGTGTACGACAACAATTTAGGGTGAGCGTGATTGTGAGGGCACGGGTTAGTGTTAGCGTACGGGTTAGGATTACGGGATGGATGAGGGTCAGGCTTCGGTGAAGGGTTAGGGTTAGGGTTCAGGCTAGGGATGGGGTTAGGGGACGGGGACGGTTTAGGGTTCAGGTGAGGATATGAAAATGCTTTAGGGGGAGTGTGCGTGTGAGGGCGCGGGTTAGTGTTAGCATACGATTTTTTATTAGGGGACGGGTGCGGGTCAGGCTTCGGGGAAGAGTTAGGGATATGGTTCGGGCTAGGGTTAGTGTTAGCTGACGGGGACGGTTTAGGATCCAGGTGAGGGTATGACAACGCTTT
This sequence comes from Globicephala melas, assembly GCF_963455315.2. Classification (NCBI taxonomy): domain Eukaryota; kingdom Metazoa; phylum Chordata; class Mammalia; order Artiodactyla; family Delphinidae; genus Globicephala; species Globicephala melas. The sequence continues at coordinate 64,835,190 of NC_083314.1, forward strand.
AGGGACAGTGTGCGTGCGAGGGCGCAGGTTAGTGTTAGCGTACGGGTTAGGATTAGGGGACAGGTGAGAGTCAGGCTTCGGGGAATGGTTAGGGTTAGGGTTCGGCCTAGGGTTTGGGTTAGGGGATGGGGACGGTTTAGGGTCCAGGTGAGTGTACGGCAAGGCTTTATTGTGAGCATGCGTGTGAAGGCGCGGGTTAGTGTTAGCGTAAGGGTTAGGATTATGGGACAGGTGAGTGTCAGGCTTCGGGGGAGTGTTAGGGTTCGGGCTAGGGTTAGGGTTAGGGGACGGGGACGGTTTAGGGTCCAGGTGAGGGTATGACAACGCTTTAGGGGGAGCGTGCGTGTGAGGGCGCGGGTTAGTGTTAGCGTACGGCTTAGGATTATGGGACGGGTGAGTGTCAGGCTTCGGGGAAGGGTTAGGATTAGGGTTCAGGCTAGGGTTAGGGTTAGGGGACTGGGACGGTTTAAGGTCCAGGTCAGGGTACGTCAACGCTTTAGGGGGAGCGTGCGTGTAAGGGTGCGGGTTAGTGTTAGCGTACGTGTTAGGATTATGGGACGGGTGTGGGTCAGGCTTCGGGGAAGTGTTAGGGTTAGGGTTCGGGCTAGGGTTAGGGTTAGGGGACGGGGACGGTTTAAGGACAAAGTGAGGGTCCGACAACGCTTTACGGTGAGCGTGCGTATGAGGGCGCGGGTTAGTGTTAGCGTACGGTTAGGATAAGGGGACGAGTGAGGGTCAGGCTTCGTGGAAGGGTTAGGGATAGGGTTTGGGCTAGTGTTAGGTTTAGGGGACGGGGACGGTTTAGGATCCAGGTGAGGGTACGACAACGCTTTAGGGGAAGCGTGCGTGTGAGGGCGCGGGTAAGTGTTAGCGTACGGGTTAGGATTAGAGGACGGGTGACGGTCAGACTTAGGGGAAGTGTTAGGGTTAGGGTTCGGGCTAGGGTTAGGGTTAGGGGACGGGGACGGTTTAGGGTCCAGGTGAGGGTACGACAACGCTTTAGGGGGAGCGTGCGTGTGAGGGCGTGGGTTAGTGTTAGCGTACGGGTTAGCATTAGGGGACGGGTGAGGGTCAGGATTCGGCGAAGGGTTAGGGTTAGGGTTCGGACTAGGGTTAGGGTTAGGGGACGGGGACTGTTTAGTGTCTAGGTTAGGGTACGACAACGCATTAGGGTGAGCATGCGTGTGAGGGCACGGGTAACTGTTTAGCGTACGGGTTAGAATTAGGGGACGGGTGAGGGTCAGGCTTCTGTAAAGGGTTAGGGTTAGGGTTAGGGCTAGGGTTAGGGTTAGGGGACGGGGACGGTTTAGGGTCCAGGTGGGGGTACGACAACACTTTAGGGTGAGCATGAGTGTGAGGGCGCAGGTTAGTGTTAGCGTACGGTTTAGGATTAGGGGACGGGTGAGGGTCAGGCTTCGGGGAAGGGATAGGGTTAGGGTTCAGGCTAGGGTTAGGTTTAGGGGACGGGGACGGTTTAGGGTCCAGATGAGGGTACGACAACGCTTTAGGGTGAGCGTGAGAGTGAGGGCGCGGGTTAGTGTTAGCCTACGGGTTAGGATTAGGTGACGGGTGAGGGTTAGGCTTCGGGGAAGGGTTAGGGTTAGGGTTCGGGCTAGGGTTAGGGTTAGGGGACGGGGACGGATTAGGGTCCAGGCGAGGGTACGACAACGCTTTAGGGTGAGCGTGCATCTGAGGGCGCGGGTTAGTGTTAGCCTACGGGTTAGAATTAGGCGACGGGTGAGGATCAGGTTTCGGGGAAATGTTAGGGTTAGGGTTCGGGTTAGGGTTAGGGGACGGGGACGGGGACGGTTTAGGGTCCAGGTGAGGGTATGACAACGCTTTAGGGTGAGCTTGCGTGTGAAGGCACCAGTTAGTGTTAGCGTACGGTTTAGGATTAGGGGACGGGTGAGGGTCAGGCTTCGGGGAAGGGTTAAGGTTAGGGTTCGGGCTACGGTTAGGTTAGGGTTATGGTACGGGGAAGGTTTATGGTCCCAATGAGGGTACGACAACGCTTGAGGGTGAGCATGAGTGTGAGGGAGCGGGTTAGTGTTAACGTACGGGTTAGGATTACGGGACGGATGAGGGTCAGGCCTCGGTGAAGTGTTAGTGTTAGGGTTCGGGCTAGGGTTAGGGTTAGAGGACGGGGATGGTATAGGGTCCATGTGAGGGTACGACAACACTTTAGGAGGAGCGAGCGTGTGAGGGCAAGTGTTAGTGTTAGCGTACGTGTTAGGATTAGGGGACGGGTGAGTGTCAGGCTTCGGGGAAGGGTTAGGGTTAGGGTTCGGGCTAGGGTTAGTGTTAGGGGACTGGGATGGTTTAGGGTCCAGGTCAGGGTACGACAACGCTTTAGGGGGAGTGGTCGTGTGAGGGCGCGGGTTAGTGTTTTCGTACGGGTTAGGATTAGGTGACGGCTGAGGGTCAGGCTTCAAGGAAGCTTAGGGTTAGGGTTCGGGCTAGGGTTAGGGTTAGGGGACGGGGACGGTTTAGGGCCCAGGTGTGGGTAGGACAACGCTCTAGGGTGAGCGTGCGTCTGAGGGTACGGGTTAGTGTTAGCGTACGGGTTAGGATTAGGGGACGGATGAGGGTCAGGCTTCGGGGAAGGGTTAGGGTTAGGGTTCGGGCTAGGGTTAGGGTTAGGGGACTGGGACGGTTTCGGGTCCAGGTCAGGGTACGACAACGCTTTAGGGGGAGCGGGCGTGTGAGGGCGCGGGTTAGTGTTTGCGAACGGGTTAGGATTAGGAGACGGGTGAGGGTCAGGCTTCGGGGAAGTGTTAGGTTTAGGGTTCGGGCTGGGTTGGGGTTAGGGGACGGGGACGGTTTAGGGTTCAGGTGAGGATATGAAAATGCTTTAGGGGGAGCGTGCGTGTGAGGGCGCGGGTTAGTGTTAGCGTACGATTTAGTATTAGGGGACGGGTGCGGGTCAGGCTTCGGGGAAGAGTTAGGGATATGTTTTGGGCTAGGGTTAGTGTTAGGAGACGGGGACGGTTTAGGGTCCTGGTGAAGGTATGACAACGCTTTAGGGTGAGCGTGCGTGTGAGGGCGCAGGTTAGTGTTAGCGTAGGGTTTAGGATTAGAGGACGGGTCAGGGTCAGGCTTCGGGGAAGGGTTAGGGTTAGGGTTCGGGCTAGGGTTAGGGTTAGGGGACGGGGTCGGTTTAGGGTCCAGGTGAGGGTACGACAACGCTTTAGGGGGAGCGTGCGTGTGAGGGCGCGGGTTAGTATTAGCGTACGGTTTAGGATTAGGGGACGGGTGAGGTTCAGGCTTCGGGGAAAGGTTAGGGTTAGGGTTAGGTCTAGGGTTAGGGTTAGGGGATGGGGACGGTTTAGGGTACAGGTGAGGGTACGACAACGCTTTAGGGGGAGCGTGCGTTTGAGGGCGCGGGTTAGTGTTAGCATACGGGTCAGGATTAGGGGACGGGTGAGGGTCAGGCTTCGGGGAAGGTTTAGAGTTAGGGTTCAGGCTAGGGTTAGGGTTAGGGGACGGGGACGGTTTAGGGTCCAGGTGAGTGTACGACAACGCTTTAGGGGGAGCGTGCATGTGAGGGCGTGCGTTAGAGTTAGCGTACGCTGTAGGATTAGGGGACGGGTGAGGGTCAGGCTTCGGTGAAGTGTTAGGGTTAGTGTTCGGAAAAGGGTTAGGGTTAGGGGACGGGGACTGTTTAGGGTCCAGGTGAGGGTACGACAACGCTTTAGGGTGAGCGTCCGTGTGAGGGCGCGGGTTAGTGTTAGCGTATGGGTTAGGATTAGTGGACGGGTGAGTGTCAGGCTTCGAGAAAGGGTAAGTGTTAGGGTTCAGCCTAGGGTTACGGTTAGGGAACGGGGAAGGTTTAGGGTACAGGTGAGGGTACGACAACGCTTTAGGGGGAGCGTGCGTTTGAGGGCGCGGGTTAGTGTTTGCGTACGGGTTAGGATTAGGGGACGGGTGAGGGTCAGGATCCGGGGAAGGGTTAGGTTTAGGGTTCGGGCTAGGTTTAGGGTTAGGGGACGGGGACGGTTTACGGTCCAGGTGAGGGTACGACAATGCTTTAGGTTGAGCATGAGTCTGAGGGCGCGGGTTAGTGTTAGTGTACGGGTTAGGATTAGGGGACGGGTGAGGGTCAGGCTTCAGTGAAGTGTTAGGGTTAGGGTTCGGGCTAGCGTTAGGGTTAGGGGACGGGGACGGTTTAGGGTCTAGATGAGTGTACGACAACACTTTAGGGTGAGCGTGATTGTGACGGTGCGGGTTAGTGTTAGCGTACGGGTTAGGATTACAGGACGGATGAGGGTCAGGCTTCGGTGAAGGGTTAGGGTTAGGGTTCAGGCTAGGGATGGGGTTAGGGGACGGGGACGGTTTAGGGTTCAGGTGAGGATATGAAAATGCTTTAGGGGGAGCGTGCGTGTGAAGGCGCAGGTTAGTGATAGCGTACGATTTTTTATTAGGGGACGGGTGCGGGTCAGGCTTCGGGGAAGAGTTAGGGATATGGTTCGGGCTGGGTTAGTGTTAGGGGACGGGGACGGTTTAGGGTCCAGTTGAGGGTATGACAACGCTTTAGGGACAGTGTGCATGTGAGGGCGCAGTTTAGTTTTAGCGTACGGGTTAGGATTAGGGGACAGGTGAGAGTCAGGCTTCGGGGAATGGTTAGGGTTAGGGTTCGGCCTAGGGTTTGGGTTAGGGGATGGGGACGGTTTAGGGTCCGGGTGAGTGTACGGCAGCGCTTTAGGGTGAGCATGCGTGTGAAGGCGCGGGTTAGTGTTAGCGTACGGGTTAGGATTATGGGACGGGTGAGTGTCAGGCTTCGGGGGAGTGTTAGGGTTCGGGCTAGGGTTAGGGTTAGGGGACGGGGACGGTTTAGGGTCCATTTGAGGGTACGACAACACTTTAGGGGGAGCTTGCGTGTGAGGGCGCGTATTAGTGGTATCGTACGGGTTAGGATTAGGGGACGGGTGAGGGTCAGGCTTCGGGGATGGGTTAGGGTTAGGGTTCAGGCTAGAGTTAGGGTTAGGGGACGGCGTCGGTTTAGGGTCCATGAGAGGGTACGACAACGCTTTAGGGGGAGCGTGCATGTGAGGGCGTGGGAGAGTGTTAGCGTACGGTGTAGGATTAGGGGATGTGTGAGGGTCAGGCTTCGGGGAAGGGTTTGGTTTAGGGTTCGGGCTAGGTTTAGGGTTAGGGGACAGGGACGGTATAGGGTCCAGGTGAGGGTACGACAACGCTTTAGGGGGAGCGAGCGTGTGAGGATGCGGTTTAGTGTTAGCGTAAGGGTTAGGATTAGGGGACGGGTGAGCGTCAGGCTTCGGGCAAGGGTTAGGGTTAGCGTAAGGTTAGGGTTAGGGTTAGGGGACGGGGACGGTTTAGGGTCCATGTGAGGGTACGACAACGCTTTAGGGGGAGCGGATGTGTGAGGGCGCGGGTTAGTGTTTGCGTACGGGTTAGGATTAGGTGACGGGTGAGGGTCAGGCTTCGGGGAAGGGTTAGGGTTAGGGTTCGGGCTAGAGTTAGGGTTAGGGGACGGGGACGGTTTAGGGTCCAGGTGAGGGTACGACAACGCTTTAGGTTGAGCATGCGTCTGAGGGCGTGGGTTAGTGTTAGCGTACGGGTTAGGATTAGGGGACGGGTGAGGGTCAGGCTTCGGCGAAGGGTTAGTGTTAAGGTTCGGGCTAGGGTTAGGGTTAGGGGACGGGGACGGTTTAGGGTACAGGTCAGGGTACGACAATGCTTTAGGGGGAGCATGCGTGTGCGGGCGCGGGTTAGTGTTAGCGTAAGGGTTAGGATTACGGGACGGGTGAGGGTCAGGCTTCGGGGAAGGGTTAGCGTTAGGGTTCGGGATAGGGTTAGGGTTAGGGGACGGGGACGGATTAGGGTCCAGGTGAGGGTACGACAACGCTTTAGGGGGAGCGTGCGTGTGAGGGCGCGGGTTAGTGTTAGCATACCGGTTAGGATTAGGGGACGGTTGATGGTCAGCCCTCGGGGAAGTGTTAGGTTTAGGGTTCGGGCTAGGGTTAGGGTTAGGGGACGGGGCCGGTTTAGGGTCTAGATGAGGGTACGACAACACTTTATGGTGAGCATGAGTGTGAGGGCGCAGGTTAGTGTTAGCGTACGGGTTAGGATTACGGGACGGGTGAGGGTCAAGCTTCGGCGAAGAGTTATTGTTAGGTTTCAGGCTAGGGTTAGGGTTAGAGGACGGGGACGGTTTAGGGTTCATGTGAGGGTACGACAACTGTTTAGGGGGAGCGGGCGTGTGAGGGCGCGTGTTAGTGTTTGCGTACGGGTTAGGATTAGGTGACGGGTGAGGGTCAGGCTTCGGGGAAGTGTTAGGGTTAGGGATCGGGCTAGGGTTAGGGTTAGGGGACGGGGACAGTTTAGGGTCCAGGTGAGGGTACGACAACGCTTTAGGGGGAGCGTGCCTGTGAGGGCGCGGGTTAGTGTTAGCGTACGGGTTAGGATTAGGGGACGGGTGAGGGTCAGGCTTCGGGGAAGGGTTAGGGTTAGGGTTCGGGCTAGGTTTAGGGTTAGGGGATGGGGACGGTTTAGGGTCCAGGTGAGGGTACGACAACGCTTTAGGGGGAGCGTGCGTGTGAAGGCGTGGGTCAGTGTTAGCGTACGGGTTAGCATTAGGGGACGGGTGAGTGTCAGGCCTCGGGGAAGTGTTAGCGTTAGGGTTCGGGCTAGGGTTAGGGTTAGTGTACGGGGACGCTTTCGGGTCCAGTTGAGGGTACGACAACACTTTAGGGGGAGCGTGCGTGTGAGGGCGCGGGTTAGTGTTAGCGTAAGGGTTAGGATTAGGGGACGAGTGAGGGTCAGGCTTCAGGAAATGGTTAGGGTTAGGGATTGGGCTAGGGTTAGGGTTAGGTGACGGGAACGGTTTAGGGTTCACGTGACGGTACGATAATGCTTTAGGGGGAGCGTGCGTGTGAGGGCGAGTGTTAGCGTCAGCGTACGGTGTAGGATTAAGGGACGGGTGAGGGTCAGGCTTCGGGGAATGGTTAGGGTTATGGTTCGGGCTAAGTTTAGGGTTAGGGGAAGGGGACGGTTTAGGGTCCAGGTGAGGGTACAACGCTTTAGGTTGAGCATGCGTCTGAGGGCGCGGGTTAGTGTTAGCGTACGGGATAGGATTAGGGGACGGGTGAGGGTCAAGCTTCGGCGAAGAGTTAGTGTTAGGGTTCAGGCTAGGGTTAGGGTTAGAGGACGGGGACGGTTTAGGGTCCATGTGAGTGTACGACAACGCTTTAGGGGGAGCGGGCGTGTGAGGGCGCGGGTTAGTGTTTGCGTACGTGTTAGGATTAGGGGACGGGTGACGGTTAGGCTTCGGGGAAGGGTTAGGGTTAGGGTTCGGGCTAGGGTTAGGGTTAGGGGACGGGGACGGTTTAGGGTCCAGGTGAGGGTACGACAACGCTTTAGGGGGAGCGTACGTGTGAGGGCGCGGGTTAGTGTCAGCGTACGGGTTAGGATTAGGGGACGGCTGAGGGTCAGGCTTCGGGGAAGGGTTAGGGTTAGGGTTCGGGCTAGGGTTAGGGTTAGGGGACGGGGACGGTTTAGGGTCCAGGTGAGGGTACGACAACACTTCAGGGGAAGCGTCCGTGTGAGGGCGCGGGTTAGTGTCAGCGTACGGGTTAGGATTAGGGGACGGCTGAGGGTCAGGCTTCGGGGAAGGGTTAGGGTTAGGGTTCGGGCTAGGGTTAGGGGACGGGGACGGTTTAGGGTCCAGGTGAGGGTACGACAACGCTTTAGGTTGAGCATGCGTCTGAGGGCGCGGGTTAGTGTTAGAGTACGGGTTAGGATTAGGGGACGGGTGAGGGTCAGGCTTCGGGGAAGGGTTAGGGTTAGGGTTCAGGCTAGGGTTATGGTTAGGGGACGGGGACAGTTTAGGGTGCAGGTGAGGGTACGACAACGCTTTAGGTTGAGCATGTGTCTGAGGGCGCGGGTTAGTGTTACCGTACGGGTTTGGTTTAGGGGACGGGTGAGGGTCAGGCTTCGGGGAAGGGTTAGGGTTAGGGTTCGGGCTAGGGTTAGGGGAGGGGGACGGTATAGGTTCCAGGTGAGGGTACGACAATGCTTTAGGGGGAGTGTGCATGTGAGGGCGGGGGTTAGTGTTAGCGTACAGGTTAGGATTAGGGGACGGGTGAGGGTCAGGCCTTGGGGAAGGGTTAGGGTTAGGGTTCGGGCTAGGGTTAGGGATAGGGGACTGGGATGGTTTAGGGTCCAGTTGAGGGTACGACAACGCTTTAGGGGGATCGTGGGTGTGAGGGCACGGGTTAGTGTTAGCGTACGGGTTAGGATTATGTTTCGGGTGTCGGTCAGGCTTTGGGGGAGGGTTAGGTTTACGGTTCGGGCTAAGGTCAGGGTTAGGGGACTGGGACTGTTTAGAGTCCAGGTCAGGGTACGACAACGCTTTAGGGTGAGCGTGCGTGTGAGGGCGCGGGTTAGTGTTTGAGCACGGGTTAGGATTAGGGGACGGGTGATGGTCAGGCCTCGGTGAAGAGTTAGGGTTAGGGTTCGGGCTAGGGTTAGGGTTAGGGGACGGGGACGGTTTAGGGTCCAGGTGAGGGTACGACAACGCTTAAGGGGGAGCGTGCGTGTTAGGGCGTGGGTTAGTGTTAGCATACGGTTTAGGATTAGGGCACGGGTCAGGGTCAGGATTCGGGGAAGGGTTAGGGTTAGGGTTCGGGTTAGGGTTAGGTTTAGGGGACGGGGACGGTTTAGGGTCCAGGTGAGGGTACGACAAGTCTTTAGGGGGAGTGTGCGTGTGAGGGCGCGGGTTAGTGTTTGCGTATGGGTTATGATTAGGCGACGGGTGAGGGTCAGGTTTCGGGGAAGGGTTAGGGTTAGGTTTCGGGCTAGGGTTAGGGCTAGGGGACTGGGACGGTTTAGGTTCTAGTTCAGGGTACGACAACGCTTTAGGGGGAGCAGGCGTGTGAGGGCGCAGGTTAGTGTTTGCGTACGGGTTAGGATTAGGTGACTGGTGAGGGTCAGGCTTGGGGAAGGGTTAGGGTTAGGGTTCGGGCTAGGCTTAGGGTTAGGGGACGGGGAAGGTTTAGGGTCCAGGTGAGGGTACAACAACGCTTTACGTTGAGCATGCATCTGAGGGCCTGGGTTAGTGTTACCGTACGGGTTAGGATTAGGGGACGGGTAAGGGTCAGGCTACGGGGAAGTTTTGGGGTTAGGGTTTGGGCTAGGGTTAGGGGACGGGGATGGTATAGGGTCAAGGTGAGAGTACGACAACGCTTTAGGGGGAGCGTGCATCTGAGGGCGCGGCTTAGTGTTAGCGTACTGGTTAGGATTAGGGGACGGGTGAGGGTCAGGCTTCGGGGAAGTGGTAGGGTTAGGGTTAGGGCTAGGGTTAGGGTTAGGGGACGGGGACGGTTTAGGGTCCAGGTGAGGGTACGACAACGGTTTAGAGAGAGCGGGCGTGTGAGGGCGCGTGTTAGTGTTTGCGTACGGGTTAGGATTAGGTGACGGGTGAGGGTCAGGCTTCGGGGAAGGGTTAGGGTTAGGGATCAGGCTAGGGTTAGGGTTAGGGGACGGGGACGGTTTAGGGTCCAGGTGAGGGTACGACAACGCTTTAGGGGGAGCATGCGTGTGAGGGCGCAGGTTAGTGTTAGCGTACGGGTTACGATTAAGGGATGGGTGATGGTCAGGCCTCGGGGAAGTGTTAGGGTTAGGGTTCGGGCTAGGGTTAGCGTTAGGGGACGGGGACGGTTTAGGGTCCAGGTGAGGGTACGACAACGCTTTAGGGGGAGCGTGCGTGTGAGGGCGCGGGTTAGTGTTAGCGTACGGGTTAGGAACAGGTGACGGGTGAGGGTCAGGCTTCGGGGAAGTGTTAGGGATAGGGTTCGGGCTAGGGTTAGGGTTAGGGGACAGGGACGGTTTAGGGTCCAGGTGAGGGTACGACAACGCTTTAGGGTGAGCGTGAGTGTGAGGGCGTGGGTTAGTGTTAGCGTACGGGTTAGGATTAGGGGACGGGTGAGGGTTAGGCTTCGCGGAAGGGTTAGGGTTAGGGTTCGGGCTAGGGTTAGGGTTAGGGGACGGGGACGGATTAGGGTCCAGTTGAGGGTACAACAACACTTTAGGGGGAGCGTGCGTGTGAGGGCGCGGGTTAGTGTTAGCGTACGGGTTAGGATTAGGGGACGGGTGATTGTCAGGCCTCGGGGAAGTTTTAGGGTTAGGGTTTGGGCTAGGGTTAGGGTTAGGGGACGGGGATTGTTTAGGGTCCACTTGAGGGTACGACAATGCTTTAGGGGGAGAGTGCGTGTGAGGGCGCGGGATAGTGTTAGCATACGGGTTAGGATTAGGGGACGGGAGAGGGTCAGGGTTCGGGTAAGTGTTAGGGCTAGGGTTCGGGCTAGGGTTAGGGTTAGGGGACAGGGACGATTTATGGTCAAGGTGAGTGTATGACAACGCTTTAGGGTGAGCATGCGTTTGAGGGCGCGGGTTAGTGTTAGCGTACGGGTTAGGATTAGGGGACGGTAGAGGGTCAGGCTTCGGGGAAGGGTTAGGTTTAGGGTTCGGGCTAGGGTTAGGGTTAGGGGACGGGGACGGTTTAGGGTCTAGATGAGGGTACGACAACACTTTAGGGTGAGTGTGAGTGTGAGGGAGAGGGTTACTGTTAGTGTACGGGTTAGGATTAGGGGACGGGTGAGGGTCAGGCTTCTGGGAAGGGTTACGGTTAGGGTTCGGGATAGGGTTAGGGTTAGAGGACTGGGACGGTTTAGAGTCCAGGTCAGGGTACGACAACGATTTAGGGGGATTGCGCGTGTGAGGGCACGGGTTACTGTTTGCATACGGGTTAGGATTAGGGGACGGGTGAGGGTCAGGCTTCGAGGAAGGGTTACGGTTAGGGTTCGGGATAGGGTTAGGGTTAGGGGACTGGGACGGTTTAGGGTACAGGTCAGGGTACGACAACGCTTTAGGGTGAGCGTGCGTGTGAGGGCGCGGGTTAGTGTTTGCGTACGGGTTATGATTAGGCGACGGGTGAGGGTCAGGCTTCGGGGAAGGGTTAGGGTTAGGGTTCGGGCTAGGGTTAGGGTTAGGTGACGGGGACGGTTTAGGGTTCAGGTGAGGGTACGACAACGCTTTAGGGGGACTGTGCATCTGAGGGCGCGGGTTAGTGTTAGCGTACGGTTTAGGATTAGGGGACGGGTGAGGATCAGGCTTCGGGGAAGGGTTAGGTTTAGGGTTCGGCCTAGCGTTAGAGTTAGGGGACGGGGACAGTTTAGGGTCCAGCTGAGTGTACGACAACGCTTAAGGGGGATTGTGTGTGTGAGGGCGCGGGTTAGTGTTAGAGTACGGGTTAGGATTAGGGGACGGGTGAGGGTCAGGCTTCGGGGAAGGGTTAGGGTTAGGGTTCGGGCTAGGGTTATGGTTAGGGGACGGGGACAGTTTAGGGTGCAGGTGAGGGTACGACAACGCTTTAGGTTGAGCATGCGTCTGAGGGCGCGGGTTAGTGTTACCGTAAGCGTTTGGATTATGGGACGGGTGAGGGTCAGGCTTCGGGGAAGGGTTAGGGTTAGGGTTCGGGCTAGGGTTAGGGGAGGGGGACGGTATAGGGTCCAGGTGAGGGTACGGCAATGCTTTAGGGGGAGTGTGCGTGTGAAGGCGGGGGTTAGTGTTAGCGTACAGGTTAGGATTAGGGGACGGGTGAGGGTAAGGCCTTGGGGAAGGGTTAGGGTTAGGGTTCGGGCTAGGGTTAGGGATAGGGGACTGGGATGGTTTAGGGTCCAGTTGAGGGTACGACAACGCTTTAGGGGGATCGTGGGTGTGAGGGCGCGGGTTAGTGTTAGCGTACGGGTTAGGATTAAGTTTCGGGTATCGGTCAGGCTTCGGGGGAGGGTTAGGTTTATGGTTCGGGCTAAGGTTAGGGTTAGGGGACTGGGACTGTTTAGGGTCCAGGTCAGGGTACGACAATGCTTTACGGTGAGTGTGCGTGTGAGGGCGCGGGTTAGTGTTTGAGCACGGGTTAGGATTAGGGGACGGGTGATGGTCAGGCCTCGGGGAAGGGTTAGGGTTAGGTTCAGGCTAGGGTTAGGGTTATGGGACAGGGATGGTTTAGGGTCCAGTTGAGGGTACGACAACGCTTTAGGGGGAGTGTGCGTGTGAGGGCGTGGGTTAGTGTTAGCGTACGGGTTAGGATTAGGGGACGGGTGAGGGTCAGGTTTCGGGGAAGTGTTAGGGTTAGGATTCGGGCTAGGGTTAGGGGTAGGGGACAGGGATGGTTTAGGGTCAAGTTGAGGTTACGAAAACGCTTTAGGGGGAGCGTGCGTGTGAGGGCGTGGGTTAGTGTTAGCGTATGGGTTAGGATTAGGGGACGGGTGAGGGTCAGGCTTCGGGGAAGGGTTAGGGTTAGGGTTCTGGCTAGGGTTAGGGTTAGGGGACGGGGAGGGTTTAGGGTCCAGGTGAGGGTACGACAACACTTTAGGGGGAGCGTGCGTGTGAGGACGCGGGTCAGTGTTAGCGTACGTGTTAGGATTAGGGGACGGGTGAGCGTCAGGCCTCGGGCAAGTGTTAGTGTTAGGGTACGGGCTAGGGTTAGGGTTAGGCGACGGGGACGGTTTAGGGACCAGTTGAGTGTACGACAACACTTTATGGGGAGCGTGCGTGTGAGGTCACAGGTTAGTGTTAGTGTACGGGTTAGGATGTGGGGACGGGTGAGTGTCAGGCTTCGGGGAAGGGTTAGGGTTAGGGTTTGGGCTAGGGTTAGGGTTAGGGGACGGGGACGGTTTAGGGTCCAGGTGAGGGTACGACAACGCTTTAGGGGGAGCGTGCGTGTGAGGGCGCGGGTTAGTGTTAGCGTACCGGTTAGGATTAGAGGACGGGTGAGGGTCAGGCTTCGGGGAAGGGTTAGGGTTAGGGTTCGGGCTAGGGTTAGTTTTAGGGGACGGGAACAATTTGGGGTCCAGAGGGTACGACAACTCTTTAGGGTGAGCGTGAGTGTGAGGGCGCGGGTTCGTGTTAGCGTACCGGTTAAGATTAGGGGACGGGTGAGGGTCAGGCTTCGGGGAAGGGTTAGGGTTAGGGTTCGGGCTAGGGTTAGTTTTAGGGGACGGGAACAATTTGGGGTCCACGAGAGGGTACGACAACTCTTTAGGGTGAGGGTGAGTGTGAGGGTGCTGGTTCGTGTTAGCGTACAGGTTAACATTAGGGGACGGGTGAGGGTCAGGCTTCGGGGAAGTGTTAGGGTTAGGGTTCGGGCTATGGTTAGGGTTACGAGACGGGGACGGTTTTGTGTCCAGGTGAGGGTACGACAACGCTTAGGGTGAGCGTGCGTGTGAGGGCGCGGGTTAGTGTTAGCATACGGGTTAGGATTAGGGGACGGTTGAGGGTCAGGCTTCAGGGAAGGGTTAGGGTTAGGGTTCGGGCTAGGGTTAGTGTTAGGAAACGGGGACGATTTAGGGTCCAGGTGAGGGTACGACAACGCTTTAGGGGGAGCGTGCGTGTGAGGGCGCGGGTTAGTGTTAGCGTCCGGGTTAGGATTAGGGGACGGGTGAGAGTCAGGCTTCATGGAGTGGTTAGGTCTAGGGTTCGGGCTATGGTTAGGCTTAGGGGAAGGGGACGGTTTAGGAACAGGTAAGGGTACGACAACGCTTTGGGGTGTGCGTGAGTGTGAGGGCGCGGGTTAGTGTTAGCGTATGGGTTACGATTAGGGTACGGGTGAAGGTCAGGCTTCGGCGAAGTGTTAGGGTTAGGGTTCGGGCTAGAGTTAGGGTTAGGGCACGGGGACGGTTTAGGATCCAGGTGAGGGTACGGCAACGTTTTAGGGGGAGCGTGCATGTGAGAGCGCGTGTTAGTGTTAGCGTACGAGTTAGGATTAGGGAACGGGTGAGGGTCAGGCTCCGGGGAAGGGTAAGTGTTAGGGTTCGGGCTAGGGTTAGGGTTAGGGGACTGGGAAGGTTTAGGGTACAGCTGAGGGTACGACAACGCTTTAGGGGGAGCGTGCGTTTGAGGGCGCGAGTTAGTGTTTGCGTACGGGTTAGGATTAGGGGACGGGTGAGGGTCAGGCTCCGGGGAAGTGTTAGATTTAGGGTTCGGGCTAGGTTTTGGGTTAGGGGAAGGGGACGGTTTAGGGTCCAGGTGAGGGTACGACAATGCTTTAGGTTGAGCGTGCGTCTGAGGGCACGGGTTAGTGTTAGCGTATGGGTTAGGATTAGGGGACGGGTGAGGGTCAGGCTTCGGGGAAGGGTTAGGGTTAGGGTTCGGGCTAGGGTTAGGGTTAGGGTTAGGGGACGGTTTTGGGTCCAGGTGAGGGTACGACAACGCTTAGGATGAGCGTGCGTGTCAGGGCGCGGGTTATTGATAGCGTACGGGTTAGGATTAGGGGACGGATGAGGGTCAGGCTTTGGGGAAGGTTTAGGTTTAGGGTTCGGGGTAGGGTTAGTGTTAGGGGACGGGGATGGTTTACGGTCCAGGTGAGGGTACGACAACGCTTTAGGGGGAGCGAGCGTGTGAAAGCGTGGGTTAGTGTTAGCGTACGGGTTACATTAGGGGACGGGTGAGGGTCAGGCTTCGCAGAAGGGTTAGGGTTAGCGTTAAGGCTAGGGTTAGGGTTAGGGGACGGGGACGGTTTAGGGTCCAGGTGATGGTACGACAACGCTTTAGGGGGAGCGTGCGTGTGAGGGCGTGGGTTAGTGTTAGCGTCCGGGTTAGGATTAGGGAACGGTTGAGGGTCAGGCTCCTGGGAAGGGTTAGGGTTAGGGTTCTGGCTAGGTTTAGGGTTAGGAGACTGGGAAGGTTTAGGGTACAGGTGAGGGTACGACAATGCTTTAGGGGGAGCGTTCGTTTGAGGGCGCATGTTAGTGTTTCTGTACGGGTTAGGATTAGGGGACGGGTGAGGGTCAGGCTCCGAGGAAGGGTTAGGTTTAGGGTTCGGGCTATGGTTAGGGTTAGGGGAAGGGGACGGTTTAGGAACAGATAAGGGTACGACAACGCTTTAGGGTGAGCGTGAGTGTGAGGGCGCGAGTTAGTGTTAGTGTACGGGTTAGGATTAGGGGACGGGTGAGGGTCAGGCTCCGGCGAAGTGTTAGGGTTAGGGTTCGGGCTAGGGTTAGGGTTAAGGAACGGGGACGGTTTAGGATCCAGGTGAGGGTACGACAACGATTTAGGGGGAGCGTGCGAGTGAGGGCGTGTGTTAGTGTTAGCGTACGGTTTAGGATTAGGGAACGGGTGAGGGTCAGGCTCCTGGGAAGGGTTAGGGTTAGGGTTCGGGCTAGGTTTAGGGTTAGGGGACTGGGAAGGTTTAGGATACAGGTGAGGGAACGAAAATGCCTTAGGGGGAGTGTGCACTTGAGGGCTCAGGTTAATGTTTGTGTACGGGTTAGGATTAGGGGACGGGTGAGGGACAGGCTCCGGGGAAGGGTTAGATTTAGGGTTCGGGCTAGGTTTAGGGTTAGGGGACGGGGACGGTTTAGGGTCCAGGTGAGGGTACGACAATGCTTTAGGTTGAGCATGCGTCTGAGGGCACGGGTTAGTGTTAGCTAACGGGTTAGGATTAGGGGACGGGTGAGGGTCAGGCTTCGGGGAAGGGTTAGGGTTAGGGTTCGGGCTAGGGTTAGGGTTAGGGGACGGGGACGGTTTAGGGTCCAGGTGAGGGTACGACAACGCTTTAGGGGGAGCGTGAGTGTGAGTGCGCGGGTTAGTGTTAGCGTACGGGTTAGGATTAAGGGACGTATGAGTGTCAGGCTTCGGCGAAGTATTAGTTTTAGGGTTCGGGCTAGGGTTAGGGTTAGAGGACGGGGATGGTTTAGGGTCCATGTGAGGGTACGACAACACTTTAGGAGTAGCGTGCGTGTGAGGGCACGTGTTACAGTTAGCGTACGTGTTAGGATTAGGGGACGGGTGAGTGTCAGGCTTCGGGGAGGTGTTAGGGTTAGTGTTCGGGCTAGGGTTAGTGTTAGGGGACTGGGATGGTTTAGGGTCCAGGTTAGGATACGACAACGCTTTAGGGGGAGCGGTCGTGTGAGGGCGCGGGTTAGTGTTTGCGTACGGGTTAGGATTAGGTGACGGGTGAGGGTCAGGCTTCAAGGAAGTTTAGGGTTAGGGTTTGGGCTAGGGTGAGGGTTAGGGGACGGGGACGGTTTAAGGGTCCAGGTGAGGGTACCTCAACGCTTTAGGTTGAGCATGCGTCTGAAGGCGCGGTTTAGTGTTAGCGTACGGGTTAGGATAAGGGGACGGGTGAGGGTAAGGCTTCGGGGATGTGTTAGGGTTTCGGGTCGGGCTAGGGTTAGGGTTAGGTGACGGGGATGGTTTAGGGTCCATGTCAGGGTACGACAACACTTTAGGAGTAGCGTGCGTGTGAGGGCACGTGTTACTGTTAGCGTACGTGTTAGGATTAGGGGACGGGTGAGTGTCAGGCTTCGGGGAGATGTTAGGGTTAGGGTTCGGGCTAGGGTTAGTGTTAGGGGACTGGGATGGTTTAGGATCCAGTTTAGAATACGACAACGCTTTAGGGGGAGCGGTCGTGTGAGGGCGCGGGTTAGTGTTTGCGTACGGGTTAGGATTAGGTGACGGGTGAGGGTCAGGCTTCAAGGAAGTTTAGGGTTAGGGTTCGGGCTAGGGTGAGGGTTAGGGGACGGGGACGGTTTAAGGGTCCAGGTGAGGGTACGACAACGCTTTAGGTTGAGCATGCGTCTGAGGGCGTGGTTTAGTGTTAGCGTACGGGTTAGGATAAGGGGACGGGTGAGGGTAAGGCTTCGGGGAAGTGTTAGGGTTTCGGTTCGGGCTAGGGCTAGGGTTAGGTGACGGGGACGGTTTAGGGTCCATGTCAGGGTACGACAACGCTTTAGGGGGAGCGTGCGTGTGAGGGCGTGAGTTAGTGTTAGCGTCCGTGTTAGGATTAGGGGACGGTTGAGTGTCAGCTTCGGAGAAGGGTTAGGGTTAGGGTTCGGGCTAGGGTTAGGTTTAGGGGACGGGGACGGTTTAGGGTCCAGGTGAGGGTACGACAACGCTTTAGGGGGAGCGTGCGTGTGAGGGCGCGGGTTAGTGTTAGCGTACGATTTAGGATTAGGGGACGGGAGAGGGTCAGGCTTCGGGGAAGCGTTAGGGTTAGGGTTCGGGCTAGGGTTAGGGTTAGGGGACGGGGATGGTTTAGGATCCAGGTGAGGGTACGACAACGCTTTAGGGGGAGCGTGCGTTTGAGGGCGTGTATTAGTGTTAGGGTACGGGTTAGGATTAGGGGACGGGTGAGGGTCAGGCTTCGGGGAAGGGTTAGAGTTAGGGTTCGGGAAAGGGTTAGGGTTAGGGTACGGGGACGGTTTAGGGTCCAGGTGAGGGTACGACAACGCTTTAGTGGGAGCGTGCATGTGAGGGCGGGGTTTAGTGTTAGCGTCCGTGTTAGGATTAGGGCATGTGTGAGGGTCAGGCTTCGGGGAAGGGTTAGGTTTAGGGTTCGGGCTAAGGTTAGGGTTAGGGGACGGGGTCGGTTTAAGGTCCAGGTGAGGGTACGACAACGCTTTAGGGGGAGCGTGCGTGTGAGGGCGCGGGTTAGTATTAGCGTACGGGTTAGGATTAGGGGACGGGTGAGGGTCAGGCTTCGGGGAAGGGTTAGGGTTAAGGTTAGGTCTAGGGTTAGGGTTAGGGGATGGGGACGGTTTAGGTTCCATGTGAGGGTACGACAACGCTCTTGGGGGAGCGTACGAGTGAGGGCGTGGATTAGTGTTAGCATACAGGTTAGGATTAGGGGACGGGTGAGGGTCAGGCTTCGGAGAAGGGTTAGGGTTAGCGTTAGCTCTATGGTTAGGGTTAGGGGACGGGGACGGTTTAGGGTCCAGGTGAGCGTACGACATCGCTTTAGGGGGAGCGTGCGTGTGAAGGCGCGGGTTAGTGTTAGCGTCCGTGTTAGGTTTAGGGGACGGGTGAGGGTCAGGCTTCGGGGAAGGGTTAGGTTTAGGGTTCGGGTTAGGGTTAGTGTTAGGGGACGGGGACAGTTTAGGGTCCAGGTCAGGGTACGACAACGCTTTAGGGGGAGCGGGCGTGTGAGGGCGCGGGTTAGTGTTTGCGTACGTGTTAGGATTAGGTGACGGGTGAGGGTCAGGCTTCGGGGAAGGGTTAGGGTTAGGGTTCGGTCTAGGGTTAGGGTTAGGGGACGGGGAGGGTTTAGGGTCCAGGTGAGGGTGCGACAACGTTTAGGTTGAGCATGCGTCTGAGGACGCGGGTTAGTGTTACCGTACGGGTTAGGATTAGGGGACGGGTGAGTGTCAGGTTTCGGGGAAGGGTTAGGGTTAGGGTTCGGGCTAGGTTTAGGGGACGGGGACGGTATAGGGTCCAGGTGAGGGTAAGACAACGCTTTAGGGGGAGCGTGCGTGTGAGGGCGCGGGTTAGTGTTAGCGTACGGGTTAGGATTAGGGGACGGGTGATGGTCAGGCCTCAGGGAAGGTTTAGGGTTAGGGTTCGTGCTAGGGTTAGGGATAGGGGACTGGGAAGTTTTAGGGTACAGGTGAGGGTACGACAACGCTTTAGGGGGAGCGTGCGTTTGAGGGCGCGGGTTAGTGTTTGCGTACGGGTTAGGATTAGGGGACGGGTGAGGGTTAGGCTCCGGGGAAGGGTTAGGTTTAGGGTTCGGTCTAGGTTTAGGGTTAGGGGACGGCGACGGTTTCGGGTCCAGGTGAGGGTACGACAATGCTTTAGGTTGAGCATGCGTCTGAGGGCGCGGGTTAGTGTCAGCGTACGGGTTAGGATTAGTGGACACGTGAGGGTCAGGCTTCGGGGAAGGGTTAGGGTTAGGGTTCGGGCTAGGTTTAGGGTTAGGGGAAAGGGACGGTTTAGGGTCCAGGTGAGGGTACGACAACGCTTTAGGGGGACCGTGCGTGTGAGGGCGTGGGTTAGTGTTAGCGTACGGGTTAGGATTAGGGGACGGGTGAGGTTCAGGCTTCGGAGAAGGGTTAGGGTTAGGGTTCGGGCTAGGTTTAGGGTTAGGGGACTGGCATGGTTTAGAGTCAAGGTGAGGGCACGACAACGCTTTAGAGGGAGCGTGCGTGTGAGGGCGCGGGTTAGTGTTAGCGTACGGGTTAGGATTAGGGGAAGGTTGAGGGTCAGGCTTCGGGGAAGGGTTAGGTTTAGGGTTCGCGCTAGGGTTAGGGTTAGGGGACGGGGACGGTTTAGGGTCCAGGTCAGGGTACGACAACACATTAGGGGGAGCGGGCGTGTGAGGGCGCGGGTTAGTGTTAGTGTACGGGTTAGGATTAGGGGACGGGTGAGGGTCAGGCTTCGGGGAAGGGTTAGGGTTAGGGTTCGGGCTAGGGTTAGGGTTAGGGGAAGGGGACGGTTTAGGGTCCAAGTGAGGGTACGACAACGCTTTACGGCGAGAGTGCATGTGAGGGCGCAGGTTAGCGTTAGCGTACGGGTTAGGATTAGGGGACGGGTGAGTGTCAGGCTTAGGCGAAGTGTTAGGGTTAAGGTTTGGGCTAGGGTTAGAGTTAGGGGACGGGGACGGTTTAGGGTCCAGGTGAGGGAACGACATTGCTTTAGGGGGAGCGTGCGTGTGAGGGCGCGGGTAGGTGTTAGGGTATGGGTTAGGATTAGGGGACGGGTGTAGGTCAGGCTTCGGGGAAGTGTTAGGGTTAGGGTTCGGGCTAGGGTTAGGGTTAGGGAATGGGGACTGTTTAGGGTCCCGGTGAGGGTACGACAACGCTTTAGGGGGAGCGTGCGTGTGAGGGTGCAGGTTAGTGTTAGCGTCCGGGTTAGGGTTAGGGGACGGGTTAGGGTCAGCCTTCGGCGAAGTGGTAGAGTTAGGGTTCGGGCTAGGGTTAGGGTTAGGGGACTGGGATGGTTTAGGGTCCAGGTCAAGGTACGAAAACCTTTTAGGGGGACCAAGCGTGTTAGGGCGCGGGTTAGCGTTAGCGTACGGGTTAGTATTAGGGGACGGGTGAGGGTCAGTCTTCGGCGAAGGGTTAGGGTTAGGGTTCGGGCTAGGGTTAGGGTTAGGGGACGGGGACTGTTTAGGGTCGAGGTGAGGGTACGACAAGGCTTTAGGGGGAGCATGCGTGTGAGGGCGCGGGTTAGTGTTAGCGTACGGGTTAGGATTAGGGGACGGGTGACGGTCATGCTTCGGGGAAGGGTTAGGGTTAGTGTTCGGGGTAGGGTTAGGGTTAGGGGACGGGGAAGGTTTAGGGTCCAGGTGAGGGAACGACAACGCTTGAGGCTGAGCGTGCGTGTGAGGGCGCGGGTTAGTGTTAGCGTACGGGTTAGCATTAGGGGACGGTTGATGGTCAGGCTTCGGCGAACGGTTAGTGTTAGGGTTCGGTCTACGGTTAGGGTTAGGGGATGGTGACTGTTTAGGGTCCAGGTGAGGGTAAGACAACGCTTTAGGGTGAACGTGCATGTGAGGGCGCGGGTAAGTGTTAGCGTATGGGTTAGGATTAGGGGACGGGTGAGGGTCAGGCTTCGGGGAAGGGTTAGGGTTAGCGTTAAGGCTAGGGTTAGGTTTAGGGGACGGGGACGGTTTAGGGTCCAGGTGAGGGTACGACAACGCTTTAGGGGGAGCGTGCGTGTGAGGGCGCGGGTTAGTGTTAGCGTCCGTGTTAGGATTAGGGGACGGGTGAGGGTCAGTCTTCGGGGAAGGGTTAGGGTTAGGGTTCGAGCTATGGTTAGGGTTAGGGGAAGGGGACGGTTTTGAGTCCAGGTGAGGGTACGACAACGCTTAGGGTGAGCGTGCGTGTGAGGGCACGGGTTAGTGTTAGCGTACGGCTTAGGATTAGGGGACGGAGAGGGTCAGGCTTCGGGGAAGGGTTAGGGTTAGGGTTCGGGCTACGGTTAGGGTTAGGGGAAAGGGACGGTTTAGGGTCCAGGTGAGGGTACGACAACACTTTAGGGGGAGCGTGCGTGTGAGGGCGTGGGTTAGTGTTAGCGTACGGGTTAGGATTAGGGGACGGGTGAGGGTCAGGCTTCGGGGAAGGGTTAGGGTTAGGGTTAAGGCTAGGGTTAGGGTTAGGGGACGGGGACGGTTTAGGATCCCAGTGAGGGTACGAGAACGCTTTAGGGGGAGCGTGCGTGTGAGGGCGCTGGTTAGTGTTAGCGTACAGGTTAGGATTAGGGGACGGGTGAGGGTCAGGCTTCGGGGAAGGGTTAGGGTTAGGGTTAGGGCTAGGGTTAGGGTTAGGGGACGGGGACGGTTTAGGTTCCAGGTGAGGGTACGACAACGCTCTTGGGGGAGCGTGCATGTGAGGGCGCGGGTTAGTGTTAGCGTACCGGTTAGGATTAGGGGACGGGTGAGGGTCAGGCTTCGGGGCAGGGTTAGGTTTAGGGTTCTGGCTAGGGTTAGGGTTAGGGGACGGGGACGGTTTAGGGTCCAGTTGAGGGTGAGACAACGCTTTACGGGGAGCGAGCGTTTGAAAGCGTGGGTTAGTGTTTGCGTACGGGTTAGGATTAGGGGACGGGTGAAGGTCAGGCTTCGGGGAAGGGGTAGGGTTAGCGTTAGCTCTATGGTTAGGGTTAGGGGACGGGGACGGTTTAGGGTCCAGGTGAGGGTACGACAACGCTTTAGGGGGAGCGTGCGTGTGAGGGCGCGGGTTAGTGTTAGCGTCCAAGTTAGGATTAGGGGACTGGTGAGGGTCAGGCTTCGGGGAAGGGTTAGTGTTAGGGTTCGGGCTAGGGTTAGGGTTAGGGAATGGGGACGGTTTAGGGTCCAGGTGAGGGTACCACATTGCTTTAGGGGGCGCGTGCTTGTGAGGGAGCGGGTTAGTGTTAGCGTTCGGTTAGGATTAGGGGACGGTTGAGGGTCAGGCTTCGGGGAAGGTTTAGGGTTAGGGTTACGGCTAGGGTTAGGGTTAGGGGACGGGGACGGTTTAGGTTCCAGGTGAGAGTACGACAACGCTTTAGGGTGAGCGTGAGTGTGAGGCCGCGGGTTAGTGTTAGCGTACGGGTTAGGATTAGGGGACGGGTGAGGGTCAGGCTTCGGCGAAGTTTTAGGGTTAGGGTTCGGGCTAGGGTTAGGGTTAGGGGACGGGGACGGTTTAGGGTCCATGTGAGTGTATGACAACGCTTTACGGCGAGAGTGCATGTGAGGGCGCGGGTTAGTGTTAGCGTACGGGTTAGGATTAGGAGACGGGTGAGTGTCAGGCTTAGGCGAAGGGTTAGGGTTAGGGTTGGGGCTAGGGTTAGAGTTAGGGGACGGGGACGGTCTAGGGTCCAGGTGAGGGTACGATATTGCTTTAGGGGGCGCGTGCGTGTGAGGGCACGGGTAAGTGTTAGCCTATGGTTTAGGATCAGGGGACGTGTGTGGGTCAGGCTTCGGGGAAGTGTTAGGGTTAGGGTTCGGGCTACGGTTAGAGTTAGGGAATGGGGACGGTTTAGGGTCCCGGTGAGGGTACGACAACGCTTTAGGGGGAGCGGTCGGGTGAGGGCGTGAGTTAGTGTTTGCGTACGTGTTAGGATTAGGTGACGGGTGAGGGTCAGGCTTCACGGAAGGGTTAGGGTTACGGTACGGGCTAGGGTTAGGTTTAGGGGACGGGGACGGTTTAGGGTCCAGGTGAGGGTACGACAACGCTTTATTGGGAGCGAGCGTGTGAAAACGTGGGTTAGTGTTAGCGTACGGGTTAGGATTAGGGGACGGGTGAGGGTCAGACTTCGGAGAAGGGTTAGGGTTAGCGTTAGGGCTAGGGTTAGGGTTAGGGGACGAGGACGGTTTAGGGTCCAGGTGAGGGTACGACAACGCTTTAGGGGGAGCGTGCGTGTGAGGGCGCGGGTTAGTGTTAGCGTCCGTGTTAGTTTTAGGGGACGGGTGAGGGTCAGCCTTCGGGGAAGGGTTAGGGTTAGGGTTCGGGCTATGGTTAGGGTTAGGTGAAGGGGACGGTTTAGGGTCCAGGTGAGGGTACGACAACGTTTTATGGGGAGCGTGCGTGCGAGGGCGCGTGTTAGTGTTAGCGTACGGGTTAGGATTAGGGAACGGGTGAGGGTCAGGGTTCGGGAAAGTGTTAGGGTTAGGGTTTAGGCTAGGGTTAGGGTTAGGGTACTGGGAAAGTTTCGGGTCCAGGTGAGGGTACGACAACGCTTTAGGGGGAGCGTGCTTTTGTGGGCACGGGTTAGTGTTTGCGTAGGGGTTACGATTAGAGGACGAGTGAGTGTCAGGCTCCGGGGAAGGGTTAGGTTTAGGGTTCGGGCTAGGGTTAAGGTTAGGGGACGGGGACGGTTTAGGGTCCATGTCATGGTACGACAACACTTTAGGAGTAGCGTGCGTGTGAGGGCACGTGTTACTGTTAGCGTACGTGTTAGGATTAGGGGACGGGTGAGTGTCAGGCTTCGGGGAGGTGTTAGGGTTAGGGTTCGGGCTAGGGTTAGTGTTAGGGGACTGGGATGGTTTAGGGTCCAGGTTAGGATACGACAACGCTTTAGGGGGAGCAGTCGTGTGAGGGCGCGGGTTAGTGTTTGCGTACGGGTTAGGATTAGGTGACGGGTGAGGGTCAGGCTTCAAGGAAGTTTAGGGTTAGGGTTCAGGCTAGGGTGAGGGTTAGGGGACGGGGACGGTTTAAGGGTCCAGGTGAGGGTACGACAACGCTTTAGGTTGAGCATGCGTCTGAGGGCGCGGTTTAGTGTTAGCGTACGTGTTAGGATAAGGGGACGGGTGAGGGTAAGGCTTCGGGGAAGTGTTAGGGTTTCGGTTCGGGCTAGGGTTAGGGTTAGGTGACGGGGACGGTTTAGGGTCCATGTCAGGGTACGACAACGCTTTAGGGGGAGCGTGCGTGTGAGGGCGTGAGTTAGTGTTAGCGTCCGTGTTAGGATTAGGGGACGGTTGAGAGTCAGCTTCGGAGAAGCGTTAGGGTTAGGGTTCGGGCTAGGGTTAGGTTTAGGGGACGGGGACGGTTTAGGGTCCAGGTGAGGGTACGACAACGCTTTAGGGGGAGCGTGCGTGTGAGGGCACGGGTTAGTGTTAGCGTACGGGTTAGGATTAGGGGACAGGTGAGGGTCAGGCTTCGGGGAAGGGTTAGAGTTAGGGTTCGGGAAAGGGTTAGGGTTAGGGGACGGGGACAGTTTAGGGTCCAGGTGAGGGTACGACAACGCTTTAGTGGGAGTGTGCGTGTGAGGGCGGGGTTTAGTGTTAGCGTCCGTGTTAGGATTAGGGCATGTGTGAGAGTCAGGCTTCGGGGAAGGGTTAGGGTTAGGGTTCGGGCTAAGGTTAGGGTTAGGGGACGGGGTCGGTTTAAGGTCCAGGTGAGGGTACGACAACGCTTTAGGGGGAGCGTGCGTGTGAGGGCGTGGGTTAGTATTAGCGTACGGGTTAGGATTAGGGGACGGGTGAGGGTCAGGCTTCGGGGAAGGGTTATGGTTAAGGTTAGGTCTAGGGTTAGGGTTAGGGGATGGGGACGGTTTAGGTTCCAGGTGAGGGTACGACAACGCTCTTGGGGGAGCGTACGAGTGAGGGCGTGGATTAGTGTTAGCATACAGGTTAGGATTAGGGGACGGGTGAGGGTCAGGCTTCGGAGAAGGGTTAGGGTTAACGTTAGCTCTATGGTTAGGGTTAGGGGACGGGGACGGTTTAGGGTCCAGGTGAGCGTACGACAACGCTTTAGGGGGAGCGTGCGTGTGAAGGCGCGGGTTAGTGTTAGCGTCCATGTTAGGTTTAGGGGACGGGTGAGGGTCAGGCTTCGGGGAAGGGTTAGGTTTAGGGTTCGGGCTAGGGTTAGTGTTAGGGGACGGGGACGGTTTAGGGTCCAGGTCAGGGTACGACAACGCTTTAGGGGGAGCGGGCGTGTGAGGGCGCGGGTTAGTGTTTGCGTACGTGTTAGGATTAGGTGACGGGTGAGGGTCAGGCTTCGGGGAAGGGTTAGGGTTAGGGTTCGGTCTAGGGTTAGGGTTAGGGGACGGGGAGGGTTTAGGGTCCAGGTGAGGGTGCGACAACGTTTAGGTTGAGCATGCGTCTGAGGACGCGGGTTAGTGTTACCGTACGGGTTAGGATTAGGGGACGGGTGAGTGTCAGGTTTCGGGGAAGGGTTAGGGTTAGGGTTCGGGCTAGGTTTAGGGGACGGGGACGGTATAGGGTCCAGGTGAGGGTACGACAACGCTTTAGGGGGAGCGTGCGTGTGAGGGCGCGGGTTAGTGTTAGCGTACGGGTTAGAATTAGGGGACGGGTGATGGTCAGGCCTCAGGGAAGGTTTAGGGTTAGGGTTCGAGCTAGGGTTAGGGATAGGGGACTGGGAAGTTTTAGGGTACAGGTGAGGGTACGACAACGCTTTAGGGGGAGCGTGCGTTTGAGGGCGCGGGTTAGTGTTTGCGTACGGGTTAGGATTAGGGGACGGGTGAGGGTCAGGCTCCGGGGAAGGGTTAGGTTTAGGGTTCGGTCTAGGTTTAGGGTTAGGGGACGGCGACGGTTTCGGGTCCAGGTGAGGGTACGACAATGCTTTAGGTTGAGCATGCGTCTGAGGGCGCGGGTTAGTGTTAGCGTACGGGTTAGGATTAGTGGACACGTGAGGGTCAGGCTTCGGGGAAGGGTTAGGGTTAGGGTTCGGGCTAGGTTTAGCGTTAGGGGAAAGGGACGGTTTAGGGTCCAGGTGAGGGTACGACAACGCTTTAGGGGGACCGTGTGTGTGAGGGCGTGGGTTAGTGTTAGCGTACGGGTTAGGATTAGGGGACGGGTGAGGTTCAGGCTTCGGAGAAGGGTTAGGGTTAGGGTTCGGGCTAGGTTTAGGGTTAGGGGACTGGCATGGTTTAGAGTCCAGGTGAGGGCACGACAATGCTTTAGAGGGAGCGTGCGTGTGAGGGCGCGGGTTAGTGTTAGCGTACGGGTTAGGATTAGGGGAAGGTTGAGGGTCAGGCTTCGGGGAAGGGTTAGGTTTAGGGTTCGCGCTAGGGTTAGGGTTAGGGGACGGGGACGGTTTAGGGTCCAGGTCAGGGTACGACAACACTTTAGGGGGAGCGGGCGTGTGAGGGCGCGGGTTAGTGTTAGTGTACGGGTTAGGATTAGGGGACGGGTGAGGGTCAGGATTCGGGGAAGGGTTAGGTTTAGGGTTAAGGCTAGGGTTAGGGTTAGGGGACGGGGACGGTTTAGGGTCCCGGTGAGGGTACGACAACGGTTTAGGGGGAGCGTGCGTGTGAGGGTGCGGGTTAGTGTTAGCGTACAGGTTAGGATTAGGGGACGGGTGAGGGTCAGGCTTCGGGGAAGGGTTAGGGTTAGGGTTCGGGCTAGGGTTAGGGTTAGGGGAAGGGGACTGTTTAGGGTCCAAGTGAGGGTACGACAACGCTTTAGGGTTAGCGTGAGTGTGAGGCCACGGGTTAGTGTTAGCGTACGGGTTAGGATTAGGGGACGGGTGAGGGTCAGGTTACGGCGAAGTTTTAGGGTTAGGGTTCGGGCTAGGGTTAGGGTTAGGGGTCGGGGACGTTTTAGGGTCCATGTGAGTGTACGACAATGCTTTACGGCGAGAGTGCATGTGAGGGCGCAGGTTAGTGTTAGCGTACGGGTTAGGATTAGGGGACGGGTGAGTGTCAGGCTTAGGCGAAGTGTTAGGGTTAAGGTTCGGGCTAGGGTTAGAGTTAGGGGACGGGGACGGTTTAGGGTCCAGGTGAGGGTACGACATTGCTTTAGGGGGAGCGTGCGTGTGAGGGCGCGGGTAGTTGTTAGCGTATGGGTTAGGATTAGGGGACGGGTTAGGGTCAGCCTTCGGCGAAGTGGTAGAGTTAGGGTTCGGGCTAGGGTTAGGGTTAGGGGACTGGGATGGTTTAGGGTCCAGGTCAAGGTACGACAACGTTTTAGGGGGAGCAAGCGTGTGAGGGCGCGGGTTAGCGTTAGCGTATGGGTTAGGATCAGGGGACGGGTGAGGGTCAGGTTTCGGGAAAGTGTTAGGGTTAGGGTTTAGGCTAGGGTTAGGGTTAGGGTACTGGGAAAGTTTAGGGTCCAGGTGAGGGTACGACAACGCTTTAGGGGTAGCGTGCTTTTGTGGGCACGGGTTAGTGTTTGCGTAGGGGTTACGATTAGGGGACGAGTGAGTGTCAGGCTCCGGGGAAGGGTTAGGTTTAGGGTTCGGGCTAGGGTTAGGGTTAGGGGACGGGGACGGTTTAGGGTCCAGGTGAGGGTACGACAATGCTTTAGGTTAAGCATGCGTCTGAGGGCACGGGTTAGTGTTAGCGTACGGGTTAAGATTCGGGGACGGTGAGGGTCAGGCTTTGGGGAAGTTTTAGGGTTAGGGTTTGTGCTAGGGTTAGGGTTAGGGGAAAGGGACGGTTTAGGGTCTAGATGAGGGTACGACAACACTTTAGGGTGAGCGTGAGTGTGAGGGCGCGGGCTAGTGTTAGCGTACGGGTTAGGATTACGGGATGGGTGAGGGTCAGGCTTCGGCGAAGTGTTAGTGTTAGGGTTCGGGCTAGGGTTAGGGTTAGAGGACGGGGATGGTTTAGGGTCCATGTGAGGGTAGAACAAGGCTTTAGGGGGAGCGTGCGTGTGAGGGCACGTGTTAGTGTTAGCGTACGTGGTAGGATTATGGGACGGGTGAGGGTCAGGCTTCGGGGAAGGGTTAGGTTTAGGGTTCGGGCTAGGGTTAGTGTTAGGGAACGGGGTTGGTTTAGGGTCCAGGTGAGGGTACGACAACGCTTTAGGGGGAGCGTGCGTGTGAGGGCGCGAGTTAGTATTAGCGTACGGTTTAGGATAAGGGGACGGGTGAGGGTCAGGCTTCGGTGAAGGGTTAGGGTTAGGGTTAGGTCTAGGGTTAGTGTTAGGGAACGGGGTTGGTTTAGGGTCCAGATGATGGTACGACAACGCTTTAGGGGGAGCGAGCGTTTGAGGGCGCGGGTTAGTGTTTGCGTACGGGTTAGGATTAGGGTACGAGTGAGGGTCAGGCTCCGGGGAAGGGTTAGGTTTAGGGTTGGGGCTAGGTTTAGGGTTAGGGGACAGGGACGGTTTAGGGTCCAGGTGAGGGTACGACAATGCTTTAGGTTGACCATGCGTCTGAGAGCGCGGGTTAGTGTTAGCATACGGGTTAGGATTAGGGGACATGTGAGGGTCAGGCTTCGGGGAAGTGTTAGGGTTAAGGTTCGGGCTAGGGTTAGGGTTAGGGGACGGGGACGGTTTAGGGTCCAGGTGAGGGTACGACAACGCTTTAGGGTGAGCGTGCTTGTGAGGGCACAGGTTACTGTTAGCGTACGGCTTAGGATTAGGGGACGGGTGAGGATCAGGGTTCGGGTAAGGGTTAGGGTTAGGGTTCGGGCTAGGGTTAGGGTTACGGGACGGGGACGGTTTAGGGTCTAGATGAGGGTACGACAACACTTTAGGGTGAGCGTGAGTGTGAGGGCGCGGGTTAGTGTTAGCGTACGGGTTAGGATTATGGGACGGATGAGGGTCAGGCGTTGGCGAAGTGTTAGTGTTAGGGTTCGGGCTAAGGTTAGGGTTAGAGGACGGGGATGGTTTAGGGTCCATGTGAGGGTACGACTACACTTTAGGAGTAGCGTTCGTGTGAGGGCACATGTTAGTGTTAGCGTACGGGTTAGGATTAGGGGACAGGTGAGGGTCAGGCTTCGGGGAAGTGTTAGGGTTAGGGTTCGGGCTAGGGTTAGGGTTAGGTGACGGGGACGATTTATGGTCCAGGTGAGTGTACGACAACGCTTTAGGGTGAGCGTGCGTCTGAGGGCGCGGGTTAGTGTTAGCGTACGGGTTAGGATTAGGGGACGGGTGAGGGTCAGGCTTCGGGGAAGGGTTAGGGTTCTGGCTAGGGTTAGAGTTAGGGGACGGGGACGGTTTAGGGTCCAGGTGAGGGTACGACAACGCTTTAGGGGAAGCGTGCGTGTGAGGGCGCGGGTTAGTGTTAGCGTCCGGGTTAGGATTAGGGGACGGGTGAGGGTCAAGCTTCAGGGAAGGGTTAGTGTTAGGTTTCGGGCTATGGTTAGGGTTCGGGGAAGGGCACGGTTTAGGAACAGGTAAGGGTGAGCGTGAGTGTGAGGGCACGGGTTAGTGTTAGCGTACAGGTTAGGATTAGGATTAGGGGACGGGTGAGGGTCAGGCTTCGGCGAAGTGTTAGGGTTAGGATTCGGGCTAGAGTTAGGGTTAGGGCACGGGTACGGTTTAGGATCCAGGTGAGGGTACGACAACGTTTTAGGGGGAGCGAACGTGTGAAAGCGTGGGTTAGTGTTATCGTACGGGTTAGCATTAGGGGACGGGTGAGGGTCAGGCTTCGGAGAAGGGTTAGGGTTAGCGTTAAGGCTAGGGTTAGGGTTAGGGGACGGGGACGGTTTAGGGTCCAGGTGATGGTACGACAACGCTTTAGGGGGAGTGTGCGTGTGAGGGCGCGGGTTAGTGTTAGCGTCCGGGTTAGGATTAGGGAACGGGTGAGGGTCAGGCTCCTGGGAAGGGTTAGTGTTAGGGTTCTGGCTAGGGTTAGGGTTAGGGGACTGGGAAGGTTTAGGGTACAGGTGAGGGTACGACAATGTTTAGGGGGAGAGTTCGTTTTAGGGCGCAGGTTAGTGTTTGTGTACGGGTTAGGATTAGGGGACGGGTGAGGGTCAGGCTCCTGGGAAGGGTTTGGTTTAGGGTTCGGGCTATGGTTAGGTTTAGGGGAAGGGGACGGTTTAGGAACAGATAAGGGTACGACAACGCTTTAGGATGAGCGTGAGTGTGAGGGCGCGGGTTAGTGTTAGTGTACGGTTTAGGATTAGGGGCCGGGTGAGGGTCAGGCTTCGGCGAAGTGTTAGGGTTAGGGTTTGGGCTAGGGTTAGGGTTAAGGGACGGGGACGGTTTAGGATCCAGGTGAGGGTACGACAACGATTTAGGGGGAGCGTGCGTGTGAGGGCGTGTGTTAGTGTTAGCGTACGTGTTAGGATTAGGGAAAGGGTGAGGGTCAGGCTCCTGGGAAGGGTTAGGGTTAGGGTTCTGGCTAGGGTTAGGGTTAGGGGACTGGGAAGGTTTAGGGTACAGGTGAGGGTACGACAATGCTTTAGGGGGAGTGTGCGTTTGAGGGCGCAGGTTAGTGTTTGTGTACGGGTTAGGATTAGGGGAAGGGTGAGGGTCAGGCTCCGGGGAAGTGTTAGGTTTTGGGTTCGGACTAGGTTTAGGGTTAGGGGACGGGGACGGTTTAGGCTCCAGGTGAGGGTACGACAATGCTTTAGGTTGAGCATGCGTCTGAGGGCGCGGGTTAGTGTTAGCGTACGGGTTAGGATTAGGGGACGGGTGAGGGTCAGGCTTCGGGGTAGGATTAGGGTTAGGGTTCGGGCTAGGGTTAGGGGACGGGGATGGTATAGGGTCCAGGTGAGGGTACGACAACGCTTTAGGGGGAGCGTTCGTGTGAGGGCGCGGGTTACTGTTAGCGTACGGGTTAGGATTAGGGAACGGTTGATGGTCAGGCCTCGGGGAAGGGTTAGGTTTAGGGTTCGGGCTAGGGTTAGGGTTAGGGGACGGGGATGGTTTAGGGTCCAGGTGAGGGTACGACAACGCTTTAGGCGGAGCGTGCGTGTGAGGGTGTGCGTTATTGTTAGCATACGGGTTAGGATTAGGGGACGGTTGAGGGTCAGGCTTCGGGGAAGGGTTAGGGTTAGGGTTCGGGCTAGGTTTAGGGTTAGGGGACGGGCACGGTTTAGGGTCCTGTTGAGGGTACGACAACGCTTTAGGCGGAGCATGCGTGTGAGGGCGTGGGTTAGTGTTAGCGTACGGGTTAGGACTAGGGGACGGTTGAGGGTCAGGCTTCGGGGAAGGGTTAGGGTTAGGGTTCGGGCTAGGGTTAGGGTTAGGGGATGGGGACGGTATAGGGTCCAGGTGAGGGTACGACAACGCTTTCCAGGGAGCGTGCGTGTGAGGGCGTGGGTTAGTGTTGGCATACGGGTTAGGATTAGGGGACGGGTGAGGGTCAGTCTTCGGGGAAGGGTTAGGGTTAGGGTTCGGGCTAGGTTTAGGGTTAGGGGACGGGTACGGTTTATGGTCCAGGTGAGGGTATGACAACGCTTTAGGGGGAGCGTGCGTGTGAGGGCACGGGTTAGTGTTAGCGTACGGGTTAGGATTAGGGGAAGGGTGAGGGTCAGGCCTCGGGGAAGTGTTAGCGTTAGGGTTCGGGCTATGGTTAGGATTAGGGGACGGGGACGGTTTAGGGTCCAGGTGAGGGTACGACAATGCTTTAGGTTGAGCATGCTTCTGAGGGCGCGGGTTAGTGTTAGCGTATGGCTTAGGATTAGGGGACGGGTGAGGGTCAGGCTTCGGGGAAGGGTTAGGTTTAGGGTTTGGGCTAGGGTTAGGGGACGGGGACGGTATAGGGTCCAGGTGAGGGTACGACAACGCTTTAGGGGGAGCATGCGTGTGAGGGCGTGGGTTACTGTTAGCGTACGGGTTAGGATTAGGGGAAGGGAGAGTGTGAGGCCTCGGGGAAGTGTTAGGGTTAGGGTTCGGGCTAGGGTTAGGGTTAGCTGATGGGGACGGTATAGGATCCAGGTGAGGGTACCACAACGCTTTACAGGGAGCGTGCGTGTGAGGGCGTGGGTTAGTGTTAGCATACGGGTTAGGATTAGGGGACGGGTGAGGGTCAGGCTTCGGGGAAGGGTTAGGGTTAGTGTTCGGGCTAGGTTTAGGGTTAGGGGACGGGTACGGTTTAGGGTCCAGGTGAGGGTACGACAACGCTTTAGGGGGAGCGTGCGTGTGAGGGCGCGGGTTAGTGTTAGCGTACGGGTTAGGATTAGGGGAAGGGTGAGGGTCAGGCCTCGGGGAAGTGTTAGCGTTAGGGTTCGGGCTAGGGTTAGGGTTAGGGGATGGAGACGGTTTAGGGTCCAGGTGAGGGTACGACAACGCTTTAGGGGGAGCGTGCGTGTGAGGGCGTGAGTTAGTGTTACCGTCCGTGTTAGGATTAGGGGACGGTTGAGGGTCAGGCTTCGGAGAAGTGTTAGGGTTAGGGTTCGGGCTAGGGTTAGGTTTAGGGGACGGGGACGGTTTAGGGTCCAGGTGAGGGTACGACAACGCTTTAGGGGAAGCGTGCGTGTGAGGGCGCGGGTTAGTGTTAGCGTACGGTTTAGGATTAGGGGACGGGAGAGGGCCAGGCTTCGGGGAAGCTTTAGGGTTAGGGTTCGGGCTAGGGTTAGGGTTAGGGTTAGGGGACGGTTTAGGATCCAGGTGAGGGTACGACAACGCTTTAGGGGGAGCGTGCGTTTGAGGGCACGTATTAGTGTTAGCGTACGGGTTAGGATTAGGGGATGGGTGAGGGTCAGGCTTCGGGGATGGGTTAGAGCTAGGGTTCGGGAAAGGCTTAGGGTTAGGGGACGGAGACGGTTTAGGGTCCAGGAGTGGGTACGACAACGCTTTAGTGGGAGCGTGCGTGTGAGGGCGGGGTTTAGTGTTAGCCTCCGTGTTAGGATTAGGGGATGGGTGAGGGTCAGGCTTCGGGGAAGGGTTAGGGTTAGGGTTCGGGCTAAGCTTAGGGTTAGGGGACGGGGTCGGTTTAAGGTCCAGGTGAGGGTACGACAACGCTTTAGGGGGAGCGTGCGTGTGAGGGCGCGGGTTAGTATTAGCGTACGGGTTAGGATTAGGGGACGGGTGAGGGTCAGGCTTCGGGGAAGGGTTAGGGTTAAGGTTAGGTCTACGGTTAGGGTTAGGGGTTGGGGACGGTTTAGGGTCCAGGTGAGGGTACGACAACGCTCTTGGGGGAGCGTACGAGTGAGGGCGCGGGTTAGTGTTAGCGTACAGGTTAGGATTAGGGGACGGCTGAGCGTCAGGCTTCGGGGAAGGGTTGGGGTTAGGGTTCGGGCTAGGGTTAGTGTTAGGGGACGGGGACGGTTTAGGGTCCAGGTGAGGGTACGACAACGCTTTAGGGGGAGCGTGCGTGTGAGGACGCGGGTTAGTGTTAGCGTCCGTGTTAGGATTAGGGAACGGGTGAGGGTCAGGCTCCTGGGAAGGGTTAGTGTTAGGGTTCTGGCTAGGGTTAGGGTTAGGGGACTGGGAAGGTTTAGGGTACAGGTGAGGGTACGACAATGTTTAGGGGGAGCGTTCGTTTTAGGGCGCAGGTTAGTGTTTGTGTACGGGTTAGGATTAGGGGACGGGTGAGGGTCAGGCTCCTGGGAAGGGTTTGGTTTAGGGTTCGGGCTATGGTTAGGTTTAGGGGAAGGGGACGGTTTAGGAACAGATAAGGGTACGACAACGCTTTACGATGAGCGTGAGTGTGAGGGCGCGGGTTAGTGTTAGTGTACGGTTTAGGATTAGGGGCCGGGTGAGGGTCAGGCTTCGGCGAAGTGTTAGGGTTAGGGTTTGGGCTAGGGTTAGGGTTAAGGGACGGGGACGGTTTAGGATCCAGGTGAGGGTACGACAACGATTTAGGGGGAGCGTGCGTGTGAGGGCGTGTGTTAGTGTTAGCGTACGTGTTAGGATTAGGGAAAGGGTGAGGGTCAGGCTCCTGGGAAGGGTTAGGGTTAGGGTTCTGGCTAGGGTTAGGGTTAGGGGACTGGGAAGGTTTAGGGTACAGGTGAGGGTACGACAATGCTTTAGGGGGAGTGTGCGTTTGAGGGCGCAGGTTAGTGTTTGTGTACGGGTTAGGATTAGGGGAAGGGTGAGGGTCAGGCTCCGGGGAAGTGTTAGGTTTTGGGTTCGGACTAGGTTTAGGGTTAGGGGACGGGGACGGTTTAGGCTCCAGGTGAGGGTACGACAATGCTTTAGGTTGAGCATGCGTCTGAGGGCGCGGGTTAGTGTTAGCGTACGGGTTAGGATTAGGGGACGGGTGAGGGTCAGGCTTCGGGGTAGGGTTAGGGTTAGGGTTCGGGCTAGGGTTAGGGGACGGGGACGGTATAGGGTCCAGGTGAGGGTACGACAACGCTTTAGGGGGAGCGTTCGTGTGAGGGCGCGGGTTACTGTTAGCGTACGGGTTAGGATTAGGGAACGGTTGATGGTCAGGCCTCGGGGAAGGGTTAGGTTTAGGGTTCGGGCTAGGGTTAGGGTTAGGGGACGGGGATGGTTTAGGGTCCAGGTGAGGGTACGACAACGCTTTAGGCGGAGCGTGCGTGTGAGGGTGTGCGTTATTGTTAGCATACGGGTTAGGATTAGGGGACAGTTGAGGGTCAGGCTTCGGGGAAGGGTTAGGGTTAGGTTTCGGGCTAGGTTTAGGGTTAGGGGACGGGCACGGTTTAGGGTCCTGTTGAGGGTACGACAACGCTTTAGGCGGAGCATGCGTGTGAGGGCGTGGGTTAGTGTTAGCGTACGGGTTAGGACTAGGGGACGGTTGAGGGTCAGGCTTCGGGGAAGGGTTAGGGTTAGGGTTCGGGCTAGGGTTAGGGTTAGGGGATGGGGACGGTATAGGGTCCAGGTGAGGGTACGACAACGCTTTCCAGGGAGCGTGCGTGTGAGGGCGTGGGTTAGTGTTGGCATACGGGTTAGGATTAGGGGACGGGTGAGGGTCAGTCTTCGGGGAAGGGTTAGGGTTAGGGTTCGGGCTAGGTTTACGGTTAGGGGACGGGTACGGTTTATGGTCCAGGTGAGGGTACGACAACGCTTTAGGGGGAGCGTGCGTGTGAGGGCACGGGTTAGTGTTAGCGTACGGGTTAGGATTAGGGGAAGGGTGAGGGTCAGGCCTCGGGGAAGTGTTAGCGTTAGGGTTCGGGCTATGGTTAGGATTAGGGGACGGGGACGGTTTAGGGTCCAGGTGAGGGTACGACAATGCTTTAGGTTGAGCATGCTTCTGAGGGCGCGGGTTAGTGTTAGCGTACGGCTTAGGATTAGGGGACGGGTGAGGGTCAGGCTTCGGGGAAGGGTTAGGTTTAGGGTTCGGGCTAGGGTTAGGGGACGGGGACGGTATAGGGTCCAGGTGAGGGTACGACAACGCTTTAGGGGGAGCATGCGTGTGAGGGCGTGGGTTACTGTTAGCGTACGGGTTAGGATTAGGGGAAGGGTGAGTGTGAGGCCTCGGGGAAGTGTTAGGGTTAGGGTTCGGGCTAGGGTTAGGGTTAGCTGATGGGGACGGTATAGGATCCAGGTGAGGGTACGACAACGCTTTACAGGGAGCGTGCGTGTGAGGGCGTGGGTTAGTGTTAGCATACGGGTTAGGATTAGGGGACGGGTGAGGGTCAGGCTTCGGGGAAGGGTTAGGGTTAGTGTTCGGGCTAGGTTTAGGGTTAGGGGTTGGGGACGGTTTAGGGTCCAGGTGAGGGTACGACAACGCTCTTGGGGGAGCGTACGAGTGAGGGCGCGGGTTAGTGTTAGCGTACAGGTTAGGATTAGGGGACGGCTGAGCGTCAGGCTTCGGGGAAGGGTTGGGGTTAGGGTTCGGGCTAGGGTTAGTGTTAGGGGACGGGGACGGTTTAGGGTCCAGGTGAGGGTACGACAACGCTTTAGGGGGAGCGTGCGTGTGAGGGCGCGGGTTAGTGTTAGCGTCCGTGTTAGGATTAGGGGACGGTTGAGAGTCAGGCTTCGGAGAAGGGTTAGGGTTAGTGTTCGGGCTAGGTTTAGGGTTAGGGGACGGGGACGGTTTAGGGTCCATGTGAGGACACGACAACGCTTTAGGGTGAGCGTGCGTGTGAGGGCGCAGGTTAGTGTTAGCGTACGGTTTAGGATTAGGGGACGGGTGAGGGTCAGGCTTCGGGGAAGGGTTAGGGTTAGGGTTCGGGCTAGGGTTAGGGTTAGGGGACGGGGACGGTTTTGGGTCCAGGTGAGGGTACGACAACGCTTAGGGTGAGCGTGTGTGTGAGGGCTCGGGTTAGTGTTAGCGTAAGGGTTAGGATTAGGGGACGGATGAGGGTCAGGCTTCGGTGAAGGGTTAGGTTTAGGGTTCGGGCTAGCGTTAGTGTTAGGGGACGGGGACGGTTTAGGGTCCAGGTGAGGGTACGACAACGCTTTAGGGGGAGCGAGCGTGTGAAAGCGTGGGTTAGTGTTACGGTACGGGTTAGGATAAGGGGACGGGTGAGGGTCAGGCTTCGGAGAAGGGTTAGGGTTAGCTTTAAGGCTAGGGTTAGGGTTAGGGGACGGGGACGGTTTAGGGTCCAGGTGATGGTACGACAACGCTATAGGGGGAGCGTGCATGTGAGGGCGCGGGTTAGTGTTAGCGTCCGGGTTAGGATTAGGGGACGGGTGAGGGTCAGGCTTCAGGGAAGGGTTAGTGTTAGGGTTCGGGCTATGGTTAGGGTTAGGGGAAGGGGACGGTTTAGGAACAGGTAAGGGTGAGCGTGAGTGTGAGGGCACGGGTTAGTGTTAGCGTACGGGTTAGGATTAGGATTAGGGGACGGGTGAGGGTCAGGCTTCGGCGAAGTGTTAGGGTTAGGGTTCGGGCTAGAGTTATTGTTAGGGCACGGGGACGGTTTAGGATCCAGGTGAGGGTACGACAACGTTTTAGGGGGAGCGTGCATGTGAGGGCGCGTGTTAGTGTTAACGTACGAGTTAGGATTAGGGAACGGCTGAGGGTCAGGCTCCGGGGAACTGTAAGGGTTAGGTTTCAGGCTAGGGTTAGGGTTAGGGGACTGGGAAGGTTTAGGGTACAGCTGAGGGTACGACAACGCTTTAGGGGGAGCGTGCGTTTGAGGGCGCGGGTTAGTGTTTGTGTACGGGTTAGGATTAGGTGACGGGTGAGGGTCAGGCTCCGGGGAAGGGTTAGAGTTAGGGTTCGGGCTAGGTTTAGGGTTAGGGGACGGGGACGGTTTAGGGTCCAGGTGAAGGTACGACAATGCTTTAGGTTGAGCGTCCATGTGAGGGCGCTGGTTAGTGTTAGCGTACGGGTTAGGATTAGGGGACGGGTGAGGGTCAGGCTTCGGGGAAGGGTTAGGGTTAGGGTTCGGGCTAGGGTTAGGGTTAGGGGACGGGGAGGGTTTTGGGTCCAGGTGAGGGTACGACAACGCTTAGGTTGAGCGTGCGTGTGAGGGCGCTGGTTAGTGTTAGCGTACGGGTTAGGATTAGGGGACGGATGAGGGTCAGGCTTCGGGGAAGGGTTAGGTTTAGGGTTCGGGCTAGGGTTAGTGTTAGGGGAC
This sequence comes from Globicephala melas, assembly GCF_963455315.2. Taxonomy (NCBI): domain Eukaryota; kingdom Metazoa; phylum Chordata; class Mammalia; order Artiodactyla; family Delphinidae; genus Globicephala; species Globicephala melas. The sequence continues at coordinate 64,871,979 of NC_083314.1, forward strand.
GGGGACGGTTTACGGTCCAGGTGAGGGTACGACAACGCTTTAGGGGGAGCGAGCGTGTGAAAGCGTGGGTTAGTGTTAGCGTACGGGTTAGCATTAGGGGACGGGTGAGGGTCAGGCTTCGGAGAAGTGTTAGGGTTAGCGTTAAGGCTAGGGTTAGGGTTAGGTGACGGGGACGGTTTAGGGTCCAGGTGATGGTACGACAACGCTTTAGGGTGAGCGTGAGTGTGAGGGCGCGGGTTAGTGTTAGCGTACGGGTTAGGATTAGGGGCTGGGTGAGGGTCAGGCTTCGGCGAAGTGTTAGGGTTAGGGTTCGGGCTAGGGTTAGGGTTAAGGGACGGGGACGGTTTAGGATCCAGGTGAGGGTACGACAACGATTTAGGGGGAGCGTGCGTGTGAGGGCGTGTGTTAGTGTTAGCGTACGTGTTAGGATTAGGGAACGTGTGAGGGTCAGGCTCCGGGGAAGGGTTAGGGTTAGGGTTCTGGCTAGGGTTAGGGTTAGGGGACTGGGAAGGTTTAGGGTACAGGTGAGGGTACGACAATGCTTTAGGGGGAGCGTTCGTTTGAGGGCGCAGTTAGTGTTTGTGTACGGGTTAGGATTAGGGGACGGGTGAGGGTCAGGCTTCGGGGAAGTGTTAGGTTTAGGGTTCGGGCTATGGTTAGGGTTAGGGGAAGGGGAAGGTTTAGGAACAGATAAGGGTACGACAACGCTTTAGGCGGAGCGTGCGTGTGAGGACGTGGGTTAGTGTTAGCGTACGGGTCAGGATTAGGGGACGGGTGAGGGTCAGGCTTCGGGGAAGTTTTAGGGTTACGGTTCGGGCTAGGTTTAGGGTTAGGTGACGGGGACGATTTAGGGTCAAGGTGAGTGTACGACTACGCTTTAGGGTGAGCGTGCTTGTGAGGGCGTGGGTTTGTGTTAGCGTACGGGTTAGGATTAGGGGACGGGTGAGGGTCAGGCTTCGGGGAAGTGTTAGGGTTAGGGTTCGGGCTAGGGTTAGGGTTAGGGGATGGGGACGGTTTAGGGTCCAGGTGAGGGTACGATAATGCTTTAGGGAGCGCGTGGGTGTGAGGGCGCGGGTTAGTGTTAGCGTACGGGTTAGGATTAGGGGACGTGTTATGGTCAGGCTTCGGCGAAGTGGTAGAATTAGTGTTCGGGCTAGGGTTAGGGTTAGGGGACGGTGACGGTTTAGGGTCCAGGTGAGGGTACGACAACGCTTTAGGGGGAGCGTGCGTGTGAGGGCGTGGGTTAGTGTTAGCGTCCGGGTTAGGATTAGGGGATGGGTGAGGGTCAGGCTTCGGGGAAGTGTTAGGGTTAGGGTTCGGGCTATGGATAGGGTTAGGGGAAGGGGACGGTTTAGGAACAGTTGAGGGTACGACAACGCTTTAGGGTGAGCGTGAGTGTGAGGGCGCGGGTTAGTGTTAGCGTACGGGTTAGGATTAGGGGACGGGTGAGTGTCAGGCTTAGGCGAAGTGTTAGGTTTAGGGTTCGGGCTATGGTTAAGGTTAGGGGACGGGGACGGGTTAGGATCCAGGTGAGGGTACGACAACGTTTTAGGGGGAGCGTGCGTGTGAGGGCGTGTGTTAGTGTTAGCGTATGGGTTAGGATTAGGGGACGGGTGAGGGTCAGGCTTCGGGGAAGTGTTAGGGTTAGGGTTCGGGCTAGGGTTAGGGTTAGGGGACAGGGACGGTTTAGGGTCCAGGTGAGGGTACGACAACGCTTTACGGTGAGCGTGATTGTGAGGGTGCGAGTTAGTGTTCGCGTACATGTTAGGATTAGGGGAGGGGTGAGGGTCAGGCTTCGGGGAAGTGTTAGGGTTAGGGTTCGGGCTAGGGTTAGGGTTAGGGGACGGGGACGGTTTAGGGTCTAGATGAGGGTACGACAACACTTTAGGGTGAAAGTGAGTGTGCCGGCGCGGGTTACTGTTAGCGTACGGGTTAGGATTAGGGGACGGGTGAGGGTCAGGCTTCGGCGAAGTGTTAGGGTTAGGCTTCGGGCTAGGGTTAGCGTTAAGGGACGGGGACGTTTTAGGATCTAGGTGAGGGTATGACAACGATTTAGGGGGAGCGTGCGTGTGAGGGCGTGTATTAGTGTTAGCGTACGGGTTAGGATTAGGGAACGGGTGAGGGTCAGGCTCCTGGGAAGGGTTAGGGTTAGGGTTCTGGCTAGGGTTAGGGTTAGGGGACTGGGAAGGTTTAGGGTACAGGTGAGGGTACGACAATGCTTTAGGGGGAGTGTGCGTTTGAGGGCGCAGGTTAGTGTTTGTGTACGGGTTAGGATTAAGGGATGGGTGAGGGTCAGGCTCCGGGGAAGGGTTAGATTTAGGGTTCGGGCTAGGTTTAGGGTTAGGGTTATGAGACGGGATCGGTTTAGGGTCCAGGTGAGTGTACGACAACGCTTTAGGGGGAGCGTGAGTGTGAGGGCGAGGGTTAGTGTTAGCGTACGGGTTAGGATTAAGGGACGGATGAGGGTCAGGCTTCGGCGAAGTGTTAGTGTTAGGGTTCGGGCTAGGGTTAGGGTTAGAGGACGGGGATGGTTTAGGGTCCATGTAAGGGTACGACAACACTTTAGGAGGAGCATGCGTGTGAGGGCACGTGTTAGTGTTAGCATACGTGTTAGGATTAGGGGACGGGTGAGTGTCAGGCTTCGGGGAGGTGTTAGGGTTATGGTTCGGGCTAGGGTTAGTGTTAGGGGACTGGGATGGTTTAGGGTCCAGGTCAGCGTACGACAACGCTTTAGGGGGAGCGGTCATGTGAGGGCGCGGGTTAGTGTTTGCGAACGGGTTAGGATTAGGTGACGGGTGAGGGTCAGGCTTCGGGGAAGGGTTAGGGTTAGGGTGCGGGCTAGGGTTACGGTTAGGGGACGGGGACGGTTTAGGGTCCAGGTGAGGGTACGACAACGCTTTAGGTTGGCCATGCGTATGAGGGCGTGGGTTAGTGTTAGCGTACGGGTTAGGATTAGGGGACGGGTGAGGGTCAGGCTTCAGGGAAGTGTTTGGGTTACGGTTCGGGCTAGGGTTAGGGTTAGGTGACGGGGACGATTTAGGGTCAAGGTGAGTGTACGACTACGCTTTAGGGCGAGCGTGCGTCTGAGGGCGCGGGTTAGTGTTAGCGTACGGGTTAGGATTCGGGGACGGGTGAGTGTCAGGCTTCGGGGAAGGGTTAGTGTTAGGGTTCAGGCTAGGGTTAGGGTTAGGGGACGGGGACGGTTTAGGGTCCAGGTGAGGGTACGACAACGCTTTAACGGGAGCGTGCGTGTGAGGGCGCGGGTTAGTGTTAGCGTACGGGTTAGGATTAGGGGACGGGAGAGGGTCAGGCTTCGGGCATGGGTTAGGGTTAGGGTTCGGGTAGGGTTAGGGTTAGGGGACTGGGACGGTTTAGTGTCCAGGTCAGGGTACGACAACGCTTTAGGGGGAGCGGGCGTGTGTGGACGCAGGTTAGTGTTTGCGTACGGGTTAGGATTAGGGGACGTGTGAGGGTCAGGCTTCGGGGAAGGGTTAGGGTTAGGGTTCGGGCTAGGGTTAGGGTTAGGGGACGGGGAGGGTTTAGGGTCCAGGTCATGGTACGACAACGTTTTAGGTTGAGCATGTGTCTGAGGGCGTGGGTTAGTGTTACCGTACGAGTTAGGATTAGGGGACGGGTGAGGGTCAGGCTTCGGGGAAGGGTTAGGGTTAGGGTTCGGGCTAGGGTTAGTGTTAGGGGACGGGGACGATTTAAGGTCCAGGTGAGTGTACGACAACGCTTTATGGGGAGCGAGCGTGTGAAAGCGTGGGTTAGTGTTAGGGTACGGGTTAGGATAAGGGGACGGGTGAGGGTCAGGCTTCGGAGAAGGGTTAGGGTTAGCTTTAAGGCTAGGGTTAGTGTTAGGGGATGGGGACGGCTTAGGGTCCAGGTGATGGTACGACAACGCTACAGGGGGAGCGTGCGTGTGAGGGCGCGGGTTAGTGTTAGCGTCCGGGTTACGATTAGGGGACGGGTGAGTGTCAGGCTTCGGGGATGGGTTAGAGTTAGGGTTCGGGAAAGGGTTAGGGTTAGGGGACGGGGACGTTTTAGGGTCCAGGTGAGTGTACGACAACGTTTTAGTGGGAGCGTGCGTGTGAGGGCGGGGTTTAGTGTTAGCGTCCGTGTTAGGAGTAGGGGATGGGTGAGGGTCAGGCTTCGGGGAAGGGTTAGGGTTAGGGTTCGGGCTAGGTTTAGGGTTAGGGGACGGGCACGGTTTAGGGTCCTGTTGAGGGTACGACAACGCTTTAGGCGGAGCATGCGTGTGAGGGCGTGGGTTAGTGTTAGCGTACGGGTTAGGACTAGGGGACGGTTGAGGGTCAGGCTTCGGGGAAGGGTTAGGGTTAGGGTTCGGGCTAGGGTTAGGGTTAGGGGATGGGGACGGTATAGGGTCCAGGTGAGGGTACGACAACGCTTTCCAGGGAGCGTGCGTGTGAGGGCGTGGGTTAGTGTTGGCATACGGGTTAGGATTAGGGGACGGGTGAGGGTCAGTCTTCGGGGAAGGGTTAGGGTTAGGGTTCGGGCTAGGTTTAGGGTTAGGGGACGGGTACGGTTTATGGTCCAGGTGAGGGTATGACAACGCTTTAGGGGGAGCGTGCGTGTGAGGGCACGGGTTAGTGTTAGCGTACGGGTTAGGATTAGGGGAAGGGTGAGGGTCAGGCCTCGGGGAAGTGTTAGCGTTAGGGTTCGGGCTATGGTTAGGATTAGGGGACGGGGACGGTTTAGGGTCCAGGTGAGGGTACGACAATGCTTTAGGTTGAGCATGCTTCTGAGGGCGCGGGTTAGTGTTAGCGTATGGCTTAGGATTAGGGGACGGGTGAGGGTCAGGCTTCGGGGAAGGGTTAGGTTTAGGGTTTGGGCTAGGGTTAGGGGACGGGGACGGTATAGGGTCCAGGTGAGGGTACGACAACGCTTTAGGGGGAGCATGCGTGTGAGGGCGTGGGTTACTGTTAGCGTACGGGTTAGGATTAGGGGAAGGGAGAGTGTGAGGCCTCGGGGAAGTGTTAGGGTTAGGGTTCGGGCTAGGGTTAGGGTTAGCTGATGGGGACGGTATAGGATCCAGGTGAGGGTACGACAACGCTTTACAGGGAGCGTGCGTGTGAGGGCGTGGGTTAGTGTTAGCATACGGGTTAGGATTAGGGGACGGGTGAGGGTCAGGCTTCGGGGAAGGGTTAGGGTTAGTGTTCGGGCTAGGTTTAGGGTTAGGGGACGGGTACGGTTTAGGGTCCAGGTGAGGGTACGACAACGCTTTAGGGGGAGCGTGCGTGTGAGGGCGCGGGTTAGTGTTAGCGTACGGGTTAGGATTAGGGGAAGGGTGAGGGTCAGGCCTCGGGGAAGTGTTAGCGTTAGGGTTCGGGCTAGGGTTAGGGTTAGGGGATGGAGACGGTTTAGGGTCCAGGTGAGGGTACGACAACGCTTTAGGGGGAGCGTGCGTGTGAGGGCGTGAGTTAGTGTTACCGTCCGTGTTAGGATTAGGGGACGGTTGAGGGTCAGGCTTCGGAGAAGTGTTAGGGTTAGGGTTCGGGCTAGGGTTAGGTTTAGGGGACGGGGACGGTTTAGGGTCCAGGTGAGGGTACGACAACGCTTTAGGGGAAGCGTGCGTGTGAGGGCGCGGGTTAGTGTTAGCGTACGGTTTAGGATTAGGGGACGGGAGAGGGCCAGGCTTCGGGGAAGCTTTAGGGTTAGGGTTCGGGCTAGGGTTAGGGTTAGGGTTAGGGGACGGTTTAGGATCCAGGTGAGGGTACGACAACGCTTTAGGGGGAGCGTGCGTTTGAGGGCACGTATTAGTGTTAGCGTACGGGTTAGGATTAGGGGATGGGTGAGGGTCAGGCTTCGGGGATGGGTTAGAGCTAGGGTTCGGGAAAGGGTTAGGGTTAGGGGACGGAGACGGTTTAGGGTCCAGGAGTGGGTACGACAACGCTTTAGTAGGAGCGTGCGTGTGAGGGCGGGGTTTAGTGTTAGCCTCCGTGTTAGGATTAGGGGATGGGTGAGGGTCAGGCTTCGGGGAAGGGTTAGGGTTAGGGTTCGGGCTAAGCTTAGGGTTAGGGGACGGGGTCGGTTTAAGGTCCAGGTGAGGGTACGACAACGCTTTAGGGGGAGCGTGCGTGTGAGGGCGCGGGTTAGTATTAGCGTACGGGTTAGGATTAGGGGACGGGTGAGGGTCAGGCTTCGGGGAAGGGTTAGGGTTAAGGTTAGGTCTACGGTTAGGGTTAGGGGTTGGGGACGGTTTAGGGTCCAGGTGAGGGTACGACAACGCTCTTGGGGGAGCGTACGAGTGAGGGCGCGGGTTAGTGTTAGCGTACAGGTTAGGATTAGGGGATGGCTGAGCGTCAGGCTTCGGGGAAGGGTTGGGGTTAGGGTTCGGGCTAGGGTTAGTGTTAGGGGACGGGGACGGTTTAGGGTCCAGGTGAGGGTACGACAACGCTTTAGGGGGAGCGTGCGTGTGAGGGCGCGGGTTAGTGTTAGCGTCCGTGTTAGGATTAGGGGACGGTTGAGAGTCAGGCTTCGGAGAAGGGTTAGGGTTAGGGTTCGGGCTAGGGTTAGGGTTAGGGGACGGGGACGGTTTAGGGTCCATGTGAGGGCACGACAACGCTTTAGGGTGAGCGTGCGTGTGAGGGCGCGGGTTAGTGTTAGCGTACGGTTTAGGATTAGGGGACGGGTGAGGGTCAGGCTTCTGGGAAGTGTTAGGGTTAGGGTTCGGGCTAGGGTTAGGGTTAGGGGACGGGGACGGTTTTGGGTCCAGGTGAGGGTACGACAACGCTTTAGGGGGAGCGTGCGTGTGAGGGCGCGGGTTAGTGTTAGCGTCCGGGTTAGGATTAGGGAACGGGTGAGGGTCAGGCTCCTGGGAAGGGTTAGTGTTAGGGTTCTGGCTAGGGTTAGGGTTAGGGGACTGGGAAGGTTTAGGGTACAGGTGAGGGTACGACAATGTTTAGGGGGAGCGTTCGTTTTAGGGCGCAGGTTAGTGTTTGTGTACGGGTTAGGATTAGGGGACGGGTGAGGGTCAGGCTCCTGGGAAGGGTTTGGTTTAGGGTTCGGGCTATGGTTAGGTTTAGGGGAAGGGGACGGTTTAGGAACAGATAAGGGTACGACAACGCTTTACGATGAGCGTGAGTGTGAGGGCGCGGGTTAGTGTTAGTGTACGGTTTAGGATTAGGGGCCGGGTGAGGGTCAGGCTTCGGCGAAGTGTTAGGGTTAGGGTTTGGGCTAGGGTTAGGGTTAAGGGACGGGGACGGTTTAGGATCCAGGTGAGGGTACGACAACGATTTAGGGGGAGCGTGCGTGTGAGGGCGTGTGTTAGTGTTAGCGTACGTGTTAGGATTAGGGAAAGGGTGAGGGTCAGGCTCCTGGGAAGGGTTAGGGTTAGGGTTCTGGCTAGGGTTAGGGTTAGGGGACTGGGAAGGTTTAGGGTACAGGTGAGGGTACGACAATGCTTTAGGGGGAGTGTGCGTTTGAGGGCGCAGGTTAGTGTTTGTGTACGGGTTAGGATTAGGGGAAGGGTGAGGGTCAGGCTCCGGGGAAGTGTTAGGTTTTGGGTTCGGACTAGGTTTAGGGTTAGGGGACGGGGACGGTTTAGGCTCCAGGTGAGGGTACGACAATGCTTTAGGTTGAGCATGCGTCTGAGGGCGCGGGTTAGTGTTAGCGTACGGGTTAGGATTAGGGGACGGGTGAGGGTCAGGCTTCGGGGTAGGGTTAGGGTTAGGGTTCGGGCTAGGGTTAGGGGACGGGGACGGTATAGGGTCCAGGTGAGGGTACGACAACGCTTTAGGGGGAGCGTTCGTGTGAGGGCGCGGGTTACTGTTAGCGTACGGGTTAGGATTAGGGAACGGTTGATGGTCAGGCCTCGGGGAAGGGTTAGGTTTAGGGTTCGGGCTAGGGTTAGGGTTAGGGGACGGGGATGGTTTAGGGTCCAGGTGAGGGTACGACAACGCTTTAGGCGGAGCGTGCGTGTGAGGGTGTGCGTTATTGTTAGCATACGGGTTAGGATTAGGGGACGGTTGAGGGTCAGGCTTCGGGGAAGGGTTAGGGTTAGGTTTCGGGCTAGGTTTAGGGTTAGGGGACGGGCACGGTTTAGGGTCCTGTTGAGGGTACGACAACGCTTTAGGCGGAGCATGCGTGTGAGGGCGTGGGTTAGTGTTAGCGTACGGGTTAGGACTAGGGGACGGTTGAGGGTCAGGCTTCGGGGAAGGGTTAGGGTTAGGGTTCGGGCTAGGGTTAGGGTTAGGGGATGGGGACGGTATAGGGTCCAGGTGAGGGTACGACAACGATTTCCAGGGAGCGTGCGTGTGAGGGCGTGGGTTAGTGTTGGCATACGGGTTAGGATTAGGGGACGGGTGAGGGTCAGTCTTCGGGGAAGGGTTAGGGTTAGGGTTCGGGCTAGGTTTAGGGTTAGGGGACGGGTACGGTTTATGGTCCAGGTGAGGGTATGACAACGCTTTAGGGGGAGCGTGCGTGTGAGGGCACGGGTTAGTGTTAGCGTACGGGTTAGGATTAGGGGAAGGGTGAGGGTCAGGCCTCGGGGAAGTGTTAGCGTTAGGGTTCGGGCTATGGTTAGGATTAGGGGACGGGGACGGTTTAGGGTCCAGGTGAGGGTACGACAATGCTTTAGGTTGAGCATGCTTCTGAGGGCGCGGGTTAGTGTTAGCGTACGGCTTAGGATTAGGGGACGGGTGAGGGTCAGGCTTCGGGGAAGGGTTAGGTTTAGGGTTCGGGCTAGGGTTAGGGGACGGGGACGGTATAGGGTCCAGGTGAGGGTACGACAACGCTTTAGGGGGAGCATGCGTGTGAGGGCGTGGGTTACTGTTAGCGTACGGGTTAGGATTAGGGGAAGGGTGAGTGTGAGGCCTCGGGGAAGTGTTAGGGTTAGGGTTCGGGCTAGGGTTAGGGTTAGCTGATGGGGACGGTATAGGATCCAGGTGAGGGTACGACAACGCTTTACAGGGAGCGTGCGTGTGAGGGCGTGGGTTAGTGTTAGCATACGGGTTAGGATTAGGGGACGGGTGAGGGTCAGGCTTCGGGGAAGGGTTAGGGTTAGTGTTCGGGCTAGGTTTAGGGTTAGGGGTTGGGGACGGTTTAGGGTCCAGGTGAGGGTACGACAACGCTCTTGGGGGAGCGTACGAGTGAGGGCGCGGGTGAGTGTTAGCGTACAGGTTAGGATTAGGGGACGGCTGAGCGTCAGGCTTCGGGGAAGGGTTGGGGTTTGGGTTCGGGCTAGGGTTAGTGTTAGGGGACGGGGACGGTTTAGGGTCCAGGTGAGGGTACGACAACGCTTTAGGGGGAGCGTGCGTGTGAGGGCGCGGGTTAGTGTTAGCGTCCGTGTTAGGATTAGGGGACGGTTGAGAGTCAGGCTTCGGAGAAGGGTTAGGGTTAGTGTTCGGGCTAGGTTTAGGGTTAGGGGACGGGGACGGTTTAGGGTCCATGTGAGGACACGACAACGCTTTAGGGTGAGCGTGCGTGTGAGGGCGCAGGTTAGTGTTAGCGTACGGTTTAGGATTAGGGGACGGGTGAGGGTCAGGCTTCGGGGAAGGGTTAGGGTTAGGGTTCGGGCTAGGGTTAGGGTTAGGGGACGGGGACGGTTTTGGGTCCAGGTGAGGGTACGACAACGCTTAGGGTGAGCGTGTGTGTGAGGGCTCGGGTTAGTGTTAGCGTAAGGGTTAGGATTAGGGGACGGATGAGGGTCAGGCTTCGGTGAAGGGTTAGGTTTAGGGTTCGGGCTAGCGTTAGTGTTAGGGGACGGGGACGGTTTAGGGTCCAGGTGAGGGTACGACAACGCTTTAGGGGGAGCGAGCGTGTGAAAGCGTGGGTTAGTGTTACGGTACGGGTTAGGATAAGGGGACGGGTGAGGGTCAGGCTTCGGAGAAGGATTAGGGTTAGCTTTAAGGCTAGGGTTAGGGTTAGGGGACGGGGACGGTTTAGGGTCCAGGTGATGGTACGACAACGCTATAGGGGGAGCGTGCATGTGAGGGCGCGGGTTAGTGTTAGCGTCCGGGTTAGGATTAGGGGACGGGTGAGGGTCAGGCTTCAGGGAAGGGTTAGTGTTAGGGTTCGGGCTATGGTTAGGGTTAGGGGAAGGGGACGGTTTAGGAACAGGTAAGGGTGAGCGTGAGTGTGAGGGCACGGGTTAGTGTTAGCGTACGGGTTAGGATTAGGATTAGGGGACGGGTGAGGGTCAGGCTTCGGCGAAGTGTTAGGGTTAGGGTTCGGGCTAGAGTTATTGTTAGGGCACGGGGACGGTTTAGGATCCAGGTGAGGGTACGACAACGTTTTAGGGGGAGCGTGCATGTGAGGGCGCGTGTTAGTGTTAACGTACGAGTTAGGATTAGGGAACGGCTGAGGGTCAGGCTCCGGGGAACTGTAAGGGTTAGGTTTCAGGCTAGGGTTAGGGTTAGGGGACTGGGAAGGTTTAGGGTACAGCTGAGGGTACGACAACGCTTTAGGGGGAGCGTGCGTTTGAGGGCGCGGGTTAGTGTTTGTGTACGGGTTAGGATTAGGTGACGGGTGAGGGTCAGGCTCCGGGGAAGGGTTAGAGTTAGGGTTCGGGCTAGGTTTAGGGTTAGGGGACGGGGACGGTTTAGGGTCCAGGTGAAGGTACGACAATGCTTTAGGTTGAGCGTCCATGTGAGGGCGCTGGTTAGTGTTAGCGTACGGGTTAGGATTAGGGGACGGGTGAGGGTCAGGCTTCGGGGAAGGGTTAGGGTTAGGGTTCGGGCTAGGGTTAGGGTTAGGGGACGGGGAGGGTTTTGGGTCCAGGTGAGGGTACGACAACGCTTAGGTTGAGCGTGCGTGTGAGGGCGCTGGTTAGTGTTAGCGTACGGGTTAGGATTAGGGGACGGATGAGGGTCAGGCTTCGCGGAAGGGTTAGGTTTAGGGTTCGGGCTAGGGTTAGTGTTAGGGGACGGGGACGGTTTACGGTCCAGGTGAGGGTACGACAACGCTTTAGGGGGAGCGAGCGTGTGAAAGCGTGGGTTAGTGTTAGCGTACGGGTTAGCATTAGGGGACGGGTGAGGGTCAGGCTTCGGAGAAGTGTTAGGGTTAGCGTTAAGGCTAGGGTTAGGGTTAGGTGACGGGGACGGTTTAGGGTCCAGGTGATGGTACGACAACGCTTTAGGGTGAGCGTGAGTGTGAGGGCGCGGGTTAGTGTTAGCGTACGGGTTAGGATTAGGGGCTGGGTGAGGGTCAGGCTTCGGTGAAGTGTTAGGGTTAGGGTTCGGGCTAGGGTTAGGGTTAAGGGACGGGGACGGTTTAGGATCCAGGTGAGGGTACGACAACGATTTAGGGGGAGCGTGCGTGTGAGGGCGTGTGTTAGTGTTAGCGTACGTGTTAGGATTAGGGAACGTGTGAGGGTCAGGCTCCGGGGAAGGGTTAGGGTTAGGGTTCTGGCTAGGGTTAGGGTTAGGGGACTGGGAAGGTTTAGGGTACAGGTGAGGGTACGACAATGCTTTAGGGGGAGCGTTCGTTTGAGGGCGCAGTTAGTGTTTGTGTACGGGTTAGGATTAGGGGACGGGTGAGGGTCAGGCTTCGGGGAAGTGTTAGGTTTAGGGTTCGGGCTATGGTTAGGGTTAGGGGAAGGGGAAGGTTTAGGAACAGATAAGGGTACGACAACGCTTTAGGCGGAGCGTGCGTGTGAGGACGTGGGTTAGTGTTAGCGTACGGGTCAGGATTAGGGGACGGGTGAGGGTCAGGCTTCGGGGAAGTTTTAGGGTTACGGTTCGGGCTAGGTTTAGGGTTAGGTGACGGGGACGATTTAGGGTCAAGGTGAGTGTACGACTACGCTTTAGGGTGAGCGTGCTTGTGAGGGCGTGGGTTTGTGTTAGCGTACGGGTTAGGATTAGGGGACGGGTGAGGGTCAGGCTTCGGGGAAGTGTTAGGGTTAGGGTTCGGGCTAGGGTTAGGGTTAGGGGATGGGGACGGTTTAGGGTCCAGGTGAGGGTACGATAATGCTTTAGGGAGCGCGTGGGTGTGAGGGCGCGGGTTAGTGTTAGCGTACGGGTTAGGATTAGGGGACGTGTTATGGTCAGGCTTCGGCGAAGTGGTAGAATTAGTGTTCGGGCTAGGGTTAGGGTTAGGGGACGGGGACGGTTTAGGGTCCAGGTGAGGGTACGACAACGCTTTAGGGGGAGCGTGCGTGTGAGGGCGTGGGTTAGTGTTAGCGTCCGGGTTAGGATTAGGGGATGGGTGAGGGTCAGGCTTCGGGGAAGTGTTAGGGTTAGGGTTCGGGCTATGGATAGGGTTAGGGGAAGGGGACGGTTTAGGAACAGTTGAGGGTACGACAACGCTTTAGGGTGAGCGTGAGTGTGAGGGCGCGGGTTAGTGTTAGCGTACGGGTTAGGATTAGGGGACGGGTGAGTGTCAGGCTTAGGCGAAGTGTTAGGTTTAGGGTTCGGGCTATGGTTAAGGTTAGGGGACGGGGACGGTTTAGGATCCAGGTGAGGGTACGACAACGTTTTAGGGGGAGCGTGCGTGTGAGGGCGTGTGTTAGTGTTAGCGTATGGGTTAGGATTAGGGGACGGGTGAGGGTCAGGCTTCGGGGAAGTGTTAGGGTTAGGGTTCGGGCTAGGGTTAGGGTTAGGGGACAGGGACGGTTTAGGGTCCAGGTGAGGGTACGACAACGCTTTACGGTGAGCGTGATTGTGAGGGTGCGAGTTAGTGTTCGCGTACATGTTAGGATTAGGGGAGGGGTGAGGGTCAGGCTTCGGGGAAGTGTTAGGGTTAGGGTTCGGGCTAGGGTTAGGGTTAGGGGACGGGGACGGTTTAGGGTCTAGATGAGGGTACGACAACACTTTAGGGTGAAAGTGAGTGTGCCGGCGCGGGTTACTGTTAGCGTACGGGTTAGGATTAGGGGACGGGTGAGGGTCAGGCTTCGGCGAAGTGTTAGGGTTAGGCTTCGGGCTAGGGTTAGCGTTAAGGGACGGGGACGTTTTAGGATCTAGGTGAGGGTATGACAACGATTTAGGGGGAGCGTGCGTGTGAGGGCGTGTATTAGTGTTAGCGTACGGGTTAGGATTAGGGAACGGGTGAGGGTCAGGCTCCTGGGAAGGGTTAGGGTTAGGGTTCTGGCTAGGGTTAGGGTTAGGGGACTGGGAAGGTTTAGGGTACAGGTGAGGGTACGACAATGCTTTAGGGGGAGTGTGCGTTTGAGGGCGCAGGTTAGTGTTTGTGTACGGGTTAGGATTAAGGGATGGGTGAGGGTCAGGCTCCGGGGAAGGGTTAGATTTAGGGTTCGGGCTAGGTTTAGGGTTAGGGTTATGAGACGGGATCGGTTTAGGGTCCAGGTGAGTGTACGACAACGCTTTAGGGGGAGCGTGAGTGTGAGGGCGAGGGTTAGTGTTAGCGTACGGGTTAGGATTAAGGGACGGATGAGGGTCAGGCTTCGGCGAAGTGTTAGTGTTAGGGTTCGGGCTAGGGTTAGGGTTAGAGGACGGGGATGGTTTAGGGTCCATGTAAGGGTACGACAACACTTTAGGAGGAGCATGCGTGTGAGGGCACGTGTTAGTGTTAGCATACGTGTTAGGATTAGGGGACGGGTGAGTGTCAGGCTTCGGGGAGGTGTTAGGGTTATGGTTCGGGCTAGGGTTAGTGTTAGGGGACTGGGATGGTTTAGGGTCCAGGTCAGCGTACGACAACGCTTTAGGGGGAGCGGTCATGTGAGGGCGCGGGTTAGTGTTTGCGAACGGGTTAGGATTAGGTGACGGGTGAGGGTCAGGCTTCGGGGAAGGGTTAGGGTTAGGGTTCGGGCTAGGGTTAGGGTTAGGGGACGGGGACGGTTTAGGGTCCAGGTGAGGGTACGACAACGCTTTAGGTTGGCCATGCGTATGAGGGCGTGGGTTAGTGTTAGCGTACGGGTTAGGATTAGGGGACGGGTGAGGGTCAGGCTTCAGGGAAGTGTTTGGGTTACGGTTCGGGCTAGGGTTAGGGTTAGGTGACGGGGACGATTTAGGGTCAAGGTGAGTGTACGACTACGCTTTAGGGCGAGCGTGCGTCTGAGGGCGCGGGTTAGTGTTAGCGTACGGGTTAGGATTCGGGGACGGGTGAGTGTCAGGCTTCGGGGAAGGGTTAGTGTTAGGGTTCAGGCTAGGGTTAGGGTTAGGGGACGGGGACGGTTTAGGGTCCAGGTGAGGGTACGACAACGCTTTAGCGGGAGCGTGCGTGTGAGGGCGCGGGTTAGTGTTAGCGTACGGGTTAGGATTAGGGGACGGGAGAGGGTCAGGCTTCGGGCATGGGTTAGGGTTAGGGTTCGGGTAGGGTTAGGGTTAGGGGACTGGGACGGTTTAGTGTCCAGGTCAGGGTACGACAACGCTTTAGGGGGAGCGGGCGTGTGTGGACGCAGGTTAGTGTTTGCGTACGGGTTAGGATTAGGGGACGTGTGAGGGTCAGGCTTCGGGGAAGGGTTAGGGTTAGGGTTCGGGCTAGGGTTAGGGTTAGGGGACGGGGAGGGTTTAGGGTCCAGGTCATGGTACGACAACGTTTTAGGTTGAGCATGTGTCTGAGGGCGTGGGTTAGTGTTACCGTACGAGTTAGGATTAGGGGACGGGTGAGGGTCAGGCTTCGGGGAAGGGTTAGGGTTAGGGTTCGGGCTAGGGTTAGTGTTAGGGGACGGGGACGATTTAAGGTCCAGGTGAGTGTACGACAACGCTTTATGGGGAGCGAGCGTGTGAAAGCGTGGGTTAGTGTTAGGGTACGGGTTAGGATAAGGGGACGGGTGAGGGTCAGGCTTCGGAGAAGGGTTAGGGTTAGCTTTAAGGCTAGGGTTAGTGTTAGGGGATGGGGACGGCTTAGGGTCCAGGTGATGGTACGACAACGCTACAGGGGGAGCGTGCGTGTGAGGGCGCGGGTTAGTGTTAGCGTCCGGGTTACGATTAGGGGACGGGTGAGTGTCAGGCTTCGGGGATGGGTTAGAGTTAGGGTTCGGGAAAGGGTTAGGGTTAGGGGACGGGGACGTTTTAGGGTCCAGGTGAGTGTACGACAACGTTTTAGTGGGAGCGTGCGTGTGAGGGCGGGGTTTAGTGTTAGCGTCCGTGTTAGGAGTAGGGGATGGGTGAGGGTCAGGCTTCGGGGAAGGGTTAGGGTTAGGGTTCGGGCTAAGGTTAGGGTTAGGGGACGGGGTCGGTTTAAGGTCCAGGTGAGGGTACGACAACGCTTTATGGGGAGCGTGCGTGTGAGGGCGCGGGTTAGTATTAGCGTACGGGTTAGGATTAGGGGACGGGTGAGGGTCAGGCTTCGGGGAAGGGTTAGGGTTAAGGTTAGGTCTAGGGTTAGGGTTAGGTGATGGCGACGGTTTAGGTTCCAGGTGAGGGTACGACAACGCTCTTGGGGGAGCGTACGAGTGAGGGCGCGGGTTAGTGTTAGCGTACAGGTTAGGATTAGGGGACGGGAGAGGGTCAGGCTTCGGGGAAGGGTTAGGGTTAGGGTTCGGGCTAGGGTTAGGGTTAGGGGACGGGGACGGTTTAGGGTCCAGGTGAGGGTACGACAACGCTTTAGTGGGAGCGTGCGTGTGAGGGCGCGGGTTAGTGTTAGCGTACGGGTTAGGATTAGGGGACGGTTGAGTTTCAGGCTTCGGGGAAGTGTTAGGGTTAGGGTTCGGGCTAGGTATAGGGTTAGGGGACGGGCACGGTTTAGGGTCCTGTTGAGGGTACGACAACGCTGTAGGGGGAGCGTGCGTGTGAGGGCGTGGGTTAGTGTTAGTGTACGGGTTAGGATTAGGGGAAGGGTGAGGGTGAGGCCTCGGGGAAGTGTTAGGGTTAGGGCTCGGGCTAGGGTTAGGGTTAGGGGACGGGGACGGTATAGGGTACAGGTGAGGGTATGACAATGCTTTACAGGGAGCGTGCGTGTGAGGGCGCGGGTTAGTGTTAGCGTACGGGTTAGGATTAGGGGACGGTTGAGGGTCAGGCTTCGGAGAAGTGTTAGTGTTAGGGTTCGGGCTAGGGTTAGGTTTAGGGGACGGGGACAGTTTAGGGTCCAGGTGAGGGTACGACAACACTTTAGGGGGAGCGTGCGTGTGAGGGCGCGGGTTAGTGTTAGCGTACGGTTTAGGATTAAGGGACTGGAGAGGGCCAGGCTTCGGGGAAGCGTTAGGGTTAGGGTTCGGGCTAGGGTTAGGGTTAGGGGACGGGGAGGGTTTAGGATCCAGGTGAGGGTACGACAACGCTTTAGGGGGAGCGTGCGTTTGATGGCACGTATTAGTGTTAGCGTACGGGTTAGGATTAGGGGACGGGTGAGGGTCAGGCCTCGGGGATGGGTTAGAGTTAGGGTTCGGGAAAGGGTTAGGGTTAGGGGACGGGGACGGTTTAGGGTCCAGGTGAGGGTACGACAACGTTTTAGTGGGAGCGTGCGTGTGAGGGCGGGGTTTAGTGTTAGCGTCCGTGTTAGGATTAGGGGATGGGTGAGGGTCAGGCTTCGGGGAAGGGTTAGGGTTAGGGTTCGGGCTAAGGTTAGGGTTAGGGGACAGGGTCGGTTTAAGGTCCAGGTGAGGGTACGACAACGCTTTAGGGGGAGCGTGCGTGTGAGGGCGCGGGTTAGTATTAGCGTACGGGTTAGGATTAGGGGACGGGTGAGGGTCAGGCCTCGGGGATGGGTTAGAGTTAGGGTTCGGGAAAGTGTTAGGGTTAGGGTTAGGGGACGGTTTAGGGTCCAGGTGAGGGTACGACAACGCTTCAGGGGGAGCCTGCGTGTGAGGGCGTGGGTTATTGTTAGCGTACGATTTAGGATTAGGGGACGGGTGAGGGTCAGGCTTCGGGGAAGGGTTAGGGTTAAGGTTAGGTCTAGGGTTAGGGTAAGGGGACGGGGAGGGTTTAGGTTCCAGGTGAGGGTACGCCAACGTTCTTGGGGGAGCGTACGAGTGACGGCGCGGGTTAGTGTTAGCGTACAGGTTAGGATTAGGGAACGGGAGAGGGTCAGGCTTCGGGGAAGGGTTAGGGTTAGGGTTCGGGCTAGGGTTAGGGTTAGGGGACGGGGACGGTTTACGGTCCAGGTGAGGGTACGACAACGCTTTAAGGGGAGCATGCATGTGAGGGCGCGGGTTAGTGTTAGCGTACGGGTTAGGATTAGGGGACGGATGAGTGTCAGGCTTAGGCGAAGTGTTAGGGTTAGTGTTCGGGCTAGGGTTAGGGTTAGGGGACGGGGACGGTTTAGGATCCAGGTGAGGGTACGACAACGTTTTAGGGCGAGCGTGCGTGTGAGAGCGCGTGTTAGTGTTAGCGTCCGGGTTAGAATTAGGGGACCGGTGAGGGTCAGGTTTCAGGGAAGGGTTAGGGTTAGGGTTCGGGCTATGGTTAGGGTTAGGAGAAGGGGACGGTTTAGGAACAGGTAAGGGTACGACAACGCTTTACGGTGAGCGTGAGTGTGAGCACGTGGGTTAGTATTAGCGTACGAGTTAGGATTAGGGGACGGGTGAGGGTCAGGCTTCGGCGAAGTGTTAGGGTTAGGGTTCGGGCTAGGGTTAGGGTTAGGGGATGGGGACGGTTTAGGATCCAGGTGAGGGTACGACAATGTTTTAGGGGGAGCGTGCGTCTGAGGGCGTGTGTTAGTGTTAGCGTACGGGTTAGGATTAGGGAACGGGTGAGGGTCAGGCTCCAAGGAAGTGTTAGGTTTAGGGTTCTGGCTAGGGTTAGGGTTAGGGGACTGGGAAGGTTTAGGGTACAGGTAAGGGTACGACAACGCTTTAGGGGGAGTGTGCGTTTGAGGGCGCGGGTAGGTGTTTGCGTACGGGTTAGGATTAGGGGACGGGTGAGGGTCAGGCTCCGGGGAAGTGTTAGGTTTAGAGTTCGGGCTAGGTTTAGTGTTAGGGGAAGGCGACGGTTTCGGGTCCACGTGAGGGTATGACAATGCTTTAGGTTGAGCATGCGTCTGAGGGCGCGGGTTAGTGTTAGCGTACGGGTTAGGATTAGGGGACATGTGAGGGTCAGGCTACGGGGAAGGGTTAGGGTTAGGGTTCGGGCTAGGGTTAGGGTTAGGGGACTGGGACGGTTTAGGGTCTAGATGAGGGTACGACAACACTTTAGGGTGAGCGTGAGTGTGAGGGCGTGGGTTAGTGTTAGCGTACGGGTTAGGATTAGGGTACGGGTGAGGGTCAGGCTTCGGCGAAGTGTTAGGGTTAGGGTTATGGCTAGGGTTAGGGTTAAGGGACGGGGATGGTTTAGGATCCAGGTGAGGTTACGACAACGATTTAGGGGGAGCGTGCGTGTGAGGGCGTGTGTTAGTGTTAGCGTACGGATTAGGATTAGGGAACGGGTGAGGGTCAGGCTACTGGGAAGCGTTAGGGTTAGGGTTCTGGCTAGCGTTAGGGTTAGGGGACTGGGAAGTTTTAGGATACAGGTGAGGGTACGACAATGCTTTAGGGGGAGTGTGCGTTTGAGGGCGCAGGTTAGTGTTTGTGTACGGGTTAGGATTAGGGGACGGGTGAGGGTCAGGCTCCGGGGAAGTGTTAGGTTTAGGGTTCGGGCTAGGTTTAGGGTTAGGGGACGGGGACAGTTTAGGGTCCAGATGAGGGTACGACAATGCTTTAGATTGAGCATGCGTCTGAGGGCGTGGGTTAGTGTTAGCGTCCGTGTTAGGTTTAGGGGATGGTTGAGAGTCAGGCTTCGGAGACTGGTTAGGGTTAGGGTTCAGGCTAGGGTTAGGGGACGGGGACCGTATAGGGTCCAGGTGAGGGTACGACAACGCTTTAGGGGGAGCGTGCGTGTGAGGGCGCGGGTTACTGTTAGCGTACGGGTTAGGATTAGGGGACGGGTGATGGTCAGGCCTCGGGGAAGTGTTAGGGTTAGGGTTCGGGCTAGGGTTAGGGTTAGGGGACGGGGATGGTTTAGGGTCCTGGTGAGGGTACGACAACGCTTTAGGGGGAGCGTGCGTGTGCGGGTGTGGGTTATTGTTAGCATACGTGTTAGGATTAAGGGACGGTTGAGGGTCAGGCTTCGGGGAAGTGTTAGGGTTAGGGTTCGGGCTAGGTTTAGGGTTAGGGGACGAGCACGGTTTAGGGTCCTGTTGAGAGTACGACAACGCTTTAGGGGGAGCGTGCGTGTGAGGGCGTGGGTTAGTGTAAGCATACGGGTTAGGATTAGGGGAAGGGTGAGGGTGAGGCCTCGGGGAAGTGTTAGGGTTAGGGTTCAGGCTAGGTTTAGGGTTAGGGGATGGGGACGGAATAGGGTCCAGGGGAGGGTACGACAACGCTTTACGGGAAGCGTGCGTGTGAGGGCGTGGGTTAGTGTTAGCATACGGGTTAGGATTAGGGGACGGATGAGGGTCAGGCTTCGGGGAAGGGTTAGGGTTAGGGTTCGGGCTAGGTTTAGGGTACGGGCACGGTTTAGGGTCCAGGTGAGGGTACGACAACGCTTTAGGGGGAGCGTGCGTGTGAGGGCGGGGGTTAGTGTTAGTGTACGGGTTAGGATTAGGGGACGGGTGAGGGTCAGGCTTCGGGGAAGGGTTAGGGTTAGGGTTAAGGCTAGGGTTAGGGTTAGGGGACGGGGACGGTTTAGGGTCCAGGTGAGGGTACCACAGCGCTTAAGGGGGAGCGTGCGTGTGAGGGCGCGGGTTATTGTTAGCGTACGATTTAGGATTAGGGCACGGGTCACGGTCAGGCTTCAGGCAAGGGTTAGGGATAGGGTTCGGGCTAGGGTTAGGGTTAGGGGACGGGGACGGTTTAGGGTCCAAGTGAGGGTACGACAAGTCTTTAGGGGGAGTGTGCGTGTGCGGGCGCGGGTTAGTGTTAGTGTACGGGTTAGCATTAGGGGACGGGTGAGGGTCAGGCATCGGGGAATGGTTAGTGTTAGGGTTCGGGCTAGGGTTAGGGTTAGGGGACGGGGACAGTTTAGAGTCCAGGTGAGGGTACGACAACGCTTTAGGGGGAGCGTGCGTGTGAGGGCGCGGGTTAGTGTTAGCGTAAGGGTTAGGATTAGGGGACGGGTGAGGGTCAGGCTTCAGGAAAGGGTTAGTGTTAGGGTTTGGGCTAGGTTTAGGGTTAGGGGATGGGGACGGTTTAGGGTTCATGTGAGGGTATGATAACGCTTTAGGGGGAGCGTGCGTGTGAGGTCGCGGGTTAGTGTTAGCGTACGGGTTAGGATTAGGGGACGGGTGATGGTCAGGCCTCAGGGAAGGGTTAGGGTTAGGGTTCGGGCTAGGGTTAGGGTTAGGGGACGGCGATGGTTTAGGATCCAGGTGAGGGTACGACAACGTCTTAGGGGGAGCGTGCGTGTGAGGGCGCGTGTTAGTTTTAGCGTACGGGTTAGGATTAGGGAACGGGTGAGGGTCAGGCTTCGGGGAAGGTTTAGGGTTAGGGTTCGGGCTAGGGTTAGGGTTAGGGGAAAGGGACGGTTTAGGGTCCAGGTGAGTATACGACAACGCTTTAGGGTGATCGTGATTGTGAGGGCGCGGGTTAGTGTTAGCGTACGTGTTAGGATTTGGGGACGTGTGAGGGTCAGGCTTCGGGGAAGGGTTAGGGTTAGGGTTCGGGCTAGCGTTAGGGTTAGGGGACGGGGACGGTTTAGGGTCTAGATGAGGGTACGACAACACATTAGGGGGAGCGTGCGTGTGAGGGCGCGGGTTAGTGTTAGCGTACGGTTTAGGATTACGGGACGGATGAGGGTCAGGCTTCGGCGAAGTGTTACTGTTAGGGTTCGGGCTAGGTTTAGGGTTAGAGGACGGGGATGGTTTAGGGTCCATGTGAGTGTACGACAACACTTTAGGAGGAGCGTGCCTGTGAGGGCACGTGTTAGTGTTAGCGTACGTGTTAGGATTAGGTGACGGGTGAGTGTCAGGCTTCGGGGAAGGGTTAGGGTTAGGGTTCGGGCTAGGGTTAGTGTTAGGGGACTGGAATGCTTTAGGGTCCAGGTCAGGGTACGACAACGCTTTAGGGGGAGCGGTCGTGTGAGGGCGCGGGTTAGTGTTTGCGTACGGGTTAGGATTAGGTGACAGGTGAGGGTCAGGCTTCAAGGAAGGTTAGGGTTAGGGTTCGGGATAGGGTTAGGGTTAGGGGACGGGGACGGTTTAGGGTCCAGGTGAGTGTACGACAACGCTTTAGG
This sequence comes from Globicephala melas, assembly GCF_963455315.2. NCBI lineage: Eukaryota > Metazoa > Chordata > Mammalia > Artiodactyla > Delphinidae > Globicephala > Globicephala melas. The sequence continues at coordinate 64,892,978 of NC_083314.1, forward strand.
GTGAGCGTGCGTCTGAGGGCACGGGTTAGTGTTAGAGTACGGGTTAGGATTAGGGGACGGGTGAGGGTCAGGCTTCAGGGAAGAGTTAGGGTTAGGGTTCGGGCTAGGGTTGGGTTAGGGGACGGGGACGGTTTAGGGTCCAGGTGAGGGTACGACAACGCTTTAGTTTGAGCATGCGTCTTAGGGTGCGGGTTAGTGTTACCGTACGGGTTAGGATTAGGGGACGGGTGAGTGTCAGTCTTCGGGGAAGGGTTAGGTTTAGGGTTCGGGCTAGGGTTAGGGGACGGGGACGGTATAGGTTCCAGGTGAGGGTATGACAACGCTTTAGGGGGAGCGTGCGTGTGAGGGCGCGCGTTAGTGTTAGCGTCCGGGTTAGGATTAGGGGACGGGTGAGTGTCAGGCTTTGGGGAAGTGATAGGGTTCGGGTTCGGGCTAGGGATAGGGTTAGGGAACGGGGACGGTTTAGGGTCCAGGTGAGGGTACGACAACGCTTTAGGGGGAGCGTGCGTGTGAGGGCACGGGTTAGTGTTAGCGTACGGGTTAGGATTAGGGGACGGTAGAGGGTCAGGCTTCGGGGAAGGGTTAGGGTTAGGGTTCGGGCTAGGGTTAGGTTTAGGGGACTGGGACGGTTTAGGGTCCAGGTCAGTGTACGACAACGCTTTAGGGGGAGCGGGCTTGTGAGGGCGCGTGTTAGTGTTTGCATACAGGTTAGGATTAGGTGACGGGTGAGGGTCAGGCTTCGGGGAAAGGGTTAGGGTTAGGGTTCGGGCTAGGGTTAGGGTTAGGGGACGGGGAGGGTTTAGGGTCCAGGTGAGGGTACGACAACGCTTTAGATTGAGCATGCGTCTGAGGGCGTGGTTTTGTGTTACCGTACGGGTTAGGATTAGGGGACGGGTGAGGGTCAGGCTTCGGGGAAGGGTTAGGGTTAGGGTTCAGGCTAGGGTTGGGTTAGGGGAAGGGGATGGTTTAGGGTCCATGTGAGGTTACGACAACGCTTTAGGTTGAGCATGCGTCTTCGGGTGCGGGTTAGTGTTACCGTACGGGTTAGGATTAGGGGACGTGTGAGGGTCAGGCTTCGGGGAAGTGTTAGGGTTAGGTTTCGGGCTAGGGTGAGGGGACGGGGACGGTATAGGGTCCAGGTGAGGGTACGACAACGCTTTAGGGGGAGCGTCCGTCTGAGGGCGTGGGTTAGTGTAAGCATACGGGTTAGGATTAGGGGACGGGTGAGGGTCAGGCTTCGGGGAAGGGTTAGGGTTAGGGTTCGGGCTAGGTTTAGGGTTAGGGGACGGGCACGGTTTAGGGTCCAGGTGAGGGTACGACAACGATTTAGGGGGAGCGTGCGTGTGAGGGCATGGGTTAGTGTTAGCATACGGGTTAGGTTTAGGGGAAGGGTGAGGGTCAGGCCTCGGGGAAGTGTTAGGGTTAGAGTTCGGGCTAGGGTTAGGATTAGGGGATGGGGACGGTTTAGGGTCCAGTTGAAGGTACGACAACGCTTTAGGGGGAGCGTGCGTGTGAGGGCGTGGGTTAGTGTTAGCGTATGGGTTAGGATTAGGGGACGGGTGAGGGTTAGGCTTCAGGGAAGGGTTAGGTTTAGGGTTCGCGCTAGGGTTAGGGTTAGGGGACGGGGACGGTTTAGGGTCCAGTTTAGTGTACGACAACACTTTAGGGGGAGCGTGCGTGTGAGGGCGCGGGTTGGAGTTAGTGTACGGGTTAGGATTAGGGAACGGGTGAGGGTCAGGCTTCGGAGAAGGGTTAGAATTAGGGTTAAGGCTACGGTTAGGGTTAGGGGACGGGGACGGTTTAGGGTCCCGGTGAGGCTACGACAACGCTTTAGGGGGAGCGTGCGTGTGAGGGCGTGGGTTAGTGTTAGCGTACGGGTTAGGATTAGGGGACGGGTGAGGGTCAGGCTTCGGGGAAGGGTTAGGGTTACGGTTCGGGCTAGGGTTAGGGTTAGGGGACGGGGACGGTTTAGGGTCTAGATGAGGGTACGACAACACTTTAGGGTGAGCGTGAGTGTGAGGGCGCGGGTTAGTGTTAGCATACGGGTTAGGATTACGGGACGGATGAGGGTCAGGCTTCGGCGCAGTGTTAGTGTTAGGGTTTGGGCTAGGGTTAGGGTTAGAGGACGGGGATGGTTTAGGGTCCATGTGAGGGTACGAGAACACTTTAGGAGGAGCGTGCATGTGAGGGCACGTGTTAGTGGTAGCGTACGTGTTAGGATTAGGTGACGTGTGAGTGTCAGGCTTCGGGGAAGGGTTAGGGTTAGGGTTCGGGCTCGGGTTAGAGTCAGGGGACTGGGATGGTTTAGGCTCCAGATCAGGGTACGACAACGCTTTAGGGGGAGCAGTCGTGTGAGGGCGTGGGTTAGTGTTTGCGTACGGGTTAGGATTAGGTGACGGGTGAGGGTCAGGCTTCAAGGAAGCTTAGGGTTAGGGTTCGGGCTAGGGTTAGGGTTAGGGGACGGGGACGGTTTAGGGTCCAGGTGAGGGTATGACAACGCTTTAGGTTGAGCATGCGTCTGAGGGCGCGGGTTAGTGTTAGCGTACGGGTTAGGATTATGGGACGGGTGATGGTCAGGCTTTGGGGAAGTGATAGGGTTACGGTTCGGGCTAGGGTTAGGGTTAGGTGACGGGGACGATTTAGGGTCAAGGTGAGTGTACGACAACGCTTTTGGGTGAGCGTGCATCTGAGGGCGCGGGTTAGTGTTAGCGTACGGGCTAGGATTAGGTGACGGGTGAGAGTCAGGCTTCGGGTAAGGGTTAGGGTTAGGGTTCGGGCTAGGGTTAGGGTTACGGGACGGGGACGGTTTAGGGTCCAGGTGAGGGTACGACAACGCTTTAGGGGGAGCGTGCGTGTGAGGGCGCGGGTTAGTGTTAGCGTACGGGTTAGGATTAGGGGACGGGAGAGTGTCAGGCTTCGGGGAAGGGTTAGGGTTAGGGTTCGGGCTAGGGTTAGGGTTAGGGGAAAGGGACGGTTTAGGGTCCAGGTGAGAGTACGACAACGCTTTAGGGTGATGGTGATTGTGAGGGCGTGGGTTAGTGTTAGCGTACGTGTTAGGTTTAGGGGACGGGTGAGGGTCAGGCTTCGGGAAAGGGTTAGGGTTAGGGTTCGGGCTAGGGTTAGAGTTAGGGGACGGGGACGGTTTAGGGTCTAGATGAGCGTACGACAACACTTTAGGGTGAGCGTGAGTGTGAGGGCGCGGGTTAGTGTCACGGTACGGTTTAGGATTACGGGACGGATGAGGGTCAGGCTTCGGCGAAGTGTTAGTGTTAGGGTTCTGGCTAGGGTTAGGGTTAGAGGACGGGGATGGGTTAGGGTCCATGTGAGGGTACGACAACACTTTAGGAGGAGCGTGCGTGTGAGGGCACGTGTTAGTGTTAGCGTACGTGTTAGGATTAGGTGACGGGTGAGTGTCAGGCTTCGGGGAAGGGTTAGGGTTAGGGTTCGGGCTAGGGTTAGTGTTAGGGGACTGGGATGGTTTAGGGTCCAGGTCAGGGTACGACAACGCTTTAGGGGGAGCGGTCGTGTGAGGGCGCGTGTTAGTGTTTGCGTACGGGTTAGGATTAGGTGACGAGTGAGGGTCAGGCTTCAAGGAAGGTTAGGGTTAGGGTTCGGGCTAGGGTTAGGGTTAGGGGACGGGGACGGTTTAGGGTCCAGGTGAGGGTACGACAACGCTTTAGGTTGAGCATGCGTCTGAGGGCGTGGGTTAGTGTTAGCGTACGGGTTAGGTTTAGGGGACGTGTGAGGGTCAGGCTTCGGGGAAGTGTTAGGATTAGGTTTAGGGCTAGGGTTATGGTTAGGCGATGGGGACGGTTTAGGGTCCAGGTGAGGGTACGACAACGCTCTTGGGGAGCGTGCGAGTGAGGGCGTGGGTTAGTGTTAGCGTACAGTTTAGGATTAGGGGACGGGTGAGGGTCAGGCTTCGGGAAAGGGTTAGTGTTAGGGTTCGGGCTAGGGTTAGGGTTAGGGGATGGGGACGGTTTAGGGTTCCGGTGAGGCTACGACAACGCTTTAGGGTGAGCGTGCGTGTGAGGGCGTGGGTTAGTGTTAGCGTACGGATTAGGATTAGGGGACGGGTGAGGGTCAGGCTTCGGGGAAGTGTTAGGGTTAGGGTTCGGGCTAGGGTTAGGGTTAGGGGATGGGGACTGTTTAGGGTCCAGGCGAGGGTACGACAACGCTTTAGGGGGAGTATGCGTGTGAGGGCGCGGGTTAGTGTTAGCGTCCGGGTTAGGATTAGGGGACGGGTGAGTGTCAGGCTTTGGGAAAGTGATAGGGTTCGGGTTCGGGCTAGGGTTAGGGTTAGGGGACGGGGACGGTTTAGGGTCCAGGTGAGGGTACGACAACGCTTTAGGGGGAGCGTGCGTGAGGGCGCGGGTTAGTGTTAGCGTACGGGTTAGGATTAGGGGACGGTAGAGGGTCAGGCTTCGGGGAAGGGTTAGGGTTAGGGTTCGGGCTAGGGTTAGGGTTAGGGGACTGGGACGGTTTAGGGTCCAGGTCAGTGTACGACAACGCTTTAGGGGGAGCGGGCGTGTGAGGGCGCGTGTTAGTGTTTGCATACGGGTTAGGATTAGGTGACGGGTGAGGGTCAGGCTTCGGGGAAGGGTTAGGGTTAGGGTTCGGGCTAGGGTTAGGGTTAGGGGACGGGGAGGGTTTAGGGTCCAGGTGAGTGTACGACAACGCTTTAGGTTGAGCATGCGTCTGAGGGCGTGGTTTTGTGTTACCGTACGGGTTAGGATTAGGGGACGGGTGAGGGTCAGGCTTCGGGGAAGGGTTAGGGTTAGGGTTCGGGCTAGGGTTTGGTTAGGGGACGGGGATGGTTTAGGGTCCAGATGAGGGTACGACAACGCTTTAGGTTGAGCTTGCGTCTTCGGGTGCGGGTTAGTGTTACCGTACGGGTTAGGATTAGGGGACGTGTGAGGGTCAGGCTTCGGGGAAGGGTTAGGGTTAGGTTTCGGGCTAGGGTGAGGGGACGGGGACGGTATAGGGTCCAGGTGAGGGTACGACAACGCTTTAGGGGGAGCGTCCGTGTGAGGGCGTGGGTTAGTGTAAGCATACGGGTTAGGATTAGGGGACGGGTGAGGGTCAGGCTTCGGGGAAGGGTTAGGGTTAGGGATTGGGCTAGGTTTAGGGTTAGGGGACGGGCACGGTTTAGGGTCCAGGTGAGGGTACGACAACGCTTTAGGGGGAGCGTGCGTGTGAGGGCGTGGGTTAGTGTTAGCGTACGGGTTAGGATTAGGGGACGGGTGAGGGTCAGGCTTCGGGGAAGGGTTAGGGTTAGGGTTCGGGCTAGGGTTAGGGTTAGGGGACGGGGACGGTTTAGGGTCCAGGTGAGGGTACGACAACGATTTACGGTGTGCGTGTGTGTCAGCTCACAGGTTAGTGTTAGCGTACGGGTTAGGATTAGGGGACGGTTGAGTGTCAGGCTTCGGCAAAGGGTTAGGGTCAGGGTTAGGGCTAGGGTTAGGGTTAGGGGACGAGGACGGTTTAGGATCCAGGTGAGGGTACGACAACGCTTCAGAGGGAGCGTGCGTGTGAAGGCGCGGGTTAGTGTTACTGTACGGGTTAGGATTGGGGACGGGTGAGGGTCAGGCTTCGGGGAAGGGATAGGGATAGGATTCGATCTAGGGTTATGGTTAGGGGACTGGGACGGTTTAGGGTCCAGGTGAGGTTACGACAATGCTTTAGGGAGAGCGTGCGTGTTAGGGCGCGGGTTAGTGTTAGCGTACGGGTTAGGATTAGGGGACCGGTGAGGGTCAGGCTTCGGGGAAGGGTTAGGGTTTGGGTTCCGGCTAGGGTTAGGGTGAGGGGACGGGGACGGGTTAGGGTCCAAGTGAGGGTACGACAATGCTTCACGGGGAGAGTGCGTGTGAGGGTGCGGGTTAGTGTTAGCGTACGGGTTAGGAATAGGGGACGGGTGAGTGTCAGGCTTCGGGGAAGTGTTAGGGTTAGGGTTCGGACTAGGGTTAGGGTTAGGGGACGGTGTCGGTTTAGGGTCCATGTGAGGGTACGACAACGCTTTAGGGGGAGCGTGCGTGTGAGGTCGCGGGTTAGTGTTATTGTTCGGGTTAGGATTAGGGGACGGGTGAGGGTCAGGCTTTGGGGAAGGGTTAGGGTTAGGGTTCGGGCTAGGGTTAGGGTTAGGGGACGGGGACGGTTTAGGGTCCAGGTGAGGGTACGACAACGCTTTAGGGTGAACTTGCGTGTAAGGGCACGGGTTAGTGTTAGCGTACGGGTTAGGATTAGGGGACGGGTGAGTGTCAGGCTTCAGGGAAGGGATAGTGTTAGGGTTCGGGGTAGGGTTAGGGTTAGGGGACGGGGACGGTTTAGGGTCCAGGTGAGGGTACGGAAACGCTTTAGGGTGAGCATGCGTCTGAGGGCAAGGGTTAGTGTTAGCGTACGGGTTAGGATTAGGGGACTGGTGAAGGTCAGGCTTCGGGGAAGGGTTAGAGTTACGCTTAGGGCTAGGGTTAGGGTTAGGGGATGGGGACGGTTTAGGGTAGAGGTGAGGGGACGACAACACTTTAGGGAGAGCGTGCATGTGAGGGAGTGGGTTAGTGTTAGCGTACGGGTTAGGATTAGGGGACGGGTGAGTGTCAGTCTCCGGGGAATGGTTAGGGTTAGGTTTCGGGCTAGGGTTAGGGTTAGGGGACAGAGCCATGCCAAACCCTGGGGTGGCTGTGTCTTTTTGATTTTAATTTCCCTAAGCTATAGGACCATAAGTGGAAGTGCCCTAGGCTCTGTTGCTTTGTTTTTTAGATGTTTCAGGAAACACCATACACTTCTCCCGAGTGGCTGTTGGCAATTTACATCCCGCCCATCAGCATAACAAGGCTCCCAGTTCTCCATGGCCTGTCCTGCCTTTCTGGATTTTACACTTTTTTCAGATGGCCCTTTTGACCGGGGGGAAGTGAGACTTCATTGTAGTGCAGATTTCCTTTGCAAGCTTGCTTGGTTGGCCAAAAAGTGCGTATGCGTTTTTTCCTGAATATATTCAGGAAAAAACGCATACGCTTTTTGGCCAAGTGCATCATTGTGGACGTTCTGCCTCTTTTCCTATGCTTTAAATGCAATTCCAGTCTACCTCCTGAAATCGGTTTCCTGCAATTCTGCCCCGCGTTCAAGTCCTCTTGGCAGCCTTACTTCAGTATATTTTTGGACGATAGCTGTCATTTATAACTCTGCAGGATTGTGAATTACAGTGCCCCTGAGCTCCTTTCCTCAACTCGCTTTCTCGTGAATTGTCCGCAACACCGCACGATTGCTTCAGGCCCTAATCTGGATCCGGCACGGCATGCTGAGCCTTTGGTTAATTCCTCTTCCTGGTGGGAAATGAGAGTTAAATTTGCCCGTCCAGACACCTCCAGCTAGTCTCTCATTGGTTCTCCCTATTCCTGTTCATCTTCCGCAGAAATTGCAAACTGGGCCAAACAGGAGTTTAAAGGCACTGACTCTCCAAGTGGGGAGAGTGTTAGTAAAGCATCTGGAATGTTGCACCCGAGTACCAGGGGACGAGATCTGAGACATATTTGAACACGTCTCCCGATCACACAGTTTATCATACTCTGGGCTCCACATGCATGTTTCAGCTGAAGGAAGAATACCTTAAACCTGGAGAGTTGAGACCCGTGGAATGGGTACCATGCAATATGATTTCAAAGGGTCTTCATTTGCTCACCGAACCTCTCCAATCCTATCACTGCTGCATTTGTGCCCCTGTACACACGCTTGATTCTCTTTCGGAGACATAGCAATCCATAGGTTTTAAGATACTTACTAGTCAGGTACATTCTTAGGCATTTAATATGGGGTGTTGAGTCCATTTCGTTGAGCAAGGAGTAGCTCTTGTCTATTACATATTTGGCTTAAGGAACTTTATCTGTGCTCATTTCAATCTCTGGTTTTATGCAGCACCCCAACTCACCTTTCCCCTTAAGCAAGCATAAGTTGGTTTTCTACATTTGAGACCCTGTTCTGTTTTGTAATTCAGTTCCTGTGTAGCCAAGTTTACATTCCGTGTATTAGTGATATCTTATGATGTTTCATTTTCTGTGTGACTTATTTCACTTAGAATCATCATACCTGAATCCACTCATTATGTTGCTACATGCCTGATGACATAGATTTCATTGCTGACTGATATTGCATTGTATGTAAGTACCACAACTTCTTTATCCATTTTTCACTTTCTGCGATATTGAACTTGTACCGTAAACGAGGTTCTTGTAAACAGAGCCGTCCCAAACTTTGGGGTGGCTGTGTCTTTTTGATTTTCATTTCCCTAAGCTATAGGACCATAAGTGGAAGTGCCCTAGGCTCTGTTGCTTTGTTTTTTAGATGTTTCAGGAAACACCATACACTTCTCCCGAGTGGCTGTTGGCAATTTACATCCCGCCCGTCAGCATAACAAGGCTCCCAGTTCTCCATGGCCTGTCCTGCCTTTCTGGATTTTACACTTTTTTCAGATGGCCCTTTTGACCAGGGGGAAGTGAGACTTCATTGTAGTGCAGGTTTATTTGCAACATTGCTTAATTGGCTAAAAAGGGCGTATGCGTTTTTTCCTGAATATATTCAGGAAAAAACGCATACGCCCTTTTTGGCCAAGTGCATCATTGTGGACGTTCTGCCTCTTTTCCTATGCTTTACATGCAATTCCAGTCTACCTCCTGAAATCGGTTTCCTGCAATTCTGCCCCGCTTTCAAGTCCTCTTGGCAGCCTTACTTCAATATATTTTTGGACGATAGCTGTCATTTATAACTCTGCAGGTTTGTGAATGACAGTGCCCCTGAGCTCCTTTCTTCAACTCGTTTTCTTGTGAGCTGGCCGCAACACCGCAGGATTGCTTCAGGCCCTAGTGGGGTTCCGGCACGGCACACTGAGCCTTTGCTTAATGCCTCTTCCTGGTGGGCAATGAGAGTTAAATTTGCCCGTCCAGACACCTCCAGCTAGTCTCTCATAGGTTCTTCCTTTTCCTGTTCATCTGCCGCAGAAATTGCAAACTGGGCCAAACAGGAGTTTAAAGGCACTGACTCTCCAAGTGGGGAGAGTGTTAGTAAAGCGTCTGGAATGTTGCACCCGAGTACCCGGGGACGAAAACTGAGACACATTTGAACACGTTTCCTGATCACACGGTGGATCATACTCTGGGTTCCACATGCATGTTTTAACTGAAGGAAGAATCCCTTAAACCTGGAGAGTTGAGACCCATGGAATGGGTACCATGCAATATGACTTCAAAGGGTCTGCATTTGCTCACCGAACCTCACCAATCCTATCACTGCTGCGCTTATGCCGCTGTACACACGCTTGATTCTCTTTTGGAGACATATAAATCCATAGGTTTTAAGATTCTTACTAGTCAGGTATATTCTTAGGCGTTTAATATGGAGTTTTGAGTCCACTTTGTTGAGCAAGGAGTAGCTCTTGTCTATTATATATTTGGCTTATGGAACGGTATATGTGCTAATTTCAATCTCTGGTTTTATGCAGCACCCCAACTAACCTTTCCCCTTAAGCAAGCATAAGTTGCTTTTCTACAATTGAGACTCTGTTCTGTTTTGTAATTAAGTTCCTGTGTAGCCAAGTTTACATTCCGTGTATTAGTGACATCTTATGATGTTTCTTTTTCTGTGTGACTTATTTCACTTAGAATCATCGTACCTGAATCCACTCATTATGCTGCTACGGGCCTGATGACATAGATTTCATTGCTGAGTGATATTGCATTGTACGTAAGTACCACAACTTCTTTATCTATTTTTCGCTTTCTGTGATATTGAACTTGCACCGTACACGAGGTTCTTGTAAACAGAGCCGGCCCAAACTTTGGGGTGGCTGTGTCTTTTTGATTTTAATTTCCCTAAGCTATAGGACCATAAGTGGAAGTGCCCTAGGCTCTGTTGCTTTGTTTTTTAGATGTTTCAGGAAACACCATACACTTCTCCAGAGTGGCTGTTGGCAATTTACATCCCGCCCATCAGCATAACAAGGCTCCCAGTTCTCCATGGCCTGTCCTGCCTTTCTGGATTTTACACTTTTTTCAGATGGCCCTTTTTTCCAGGGGGCAGTGAGACTTCACTGTAGTGCAGATTTCCTTTGCATGCTTGCTAGGTTGGCCAAAAGGGGCGTATGACTTTTTTCCTGAGGAAAAACGCATACACTCTTTTTGGCCAAGTGCATGATTGTCGATGTTCTGCCTCTTTTCCTATGCTTTACATGCAATTCCAGTCTACCTCCTGAAATCGGTTTCCTGCAATTCTGCCTTGCTGTCATTGCCTCTTCATAGCCTTATGTCAATATACTTTTGGAAAATAGTTGGCCTTTATAACTCTGCAGGTTTTTGAATTGCAGTTGCCCTTAGTTCCATTTTTCAGCTCTTATTTTTGTGATCTTGCCTCATATCCACAGGATTTCTTCAGGCCCTATTCTTCTTCTGGGGCGCCTTGCTGTGCATTTGGTTAATTCTTCTTCCTATGTGAAATTAGAGTGACATATGGCCATTGAAACCACTACAGCTATTTTCTCACTGGTTCCCCCTATTCCCATTCATCCTCCGCACTAACTGCAGACTGTGCGATACCGCAACTTAAAGACATTGACTCTCCATGTTGGGATGTTGTTAGTAAAGTGGCTGGAATGTTGATCCGGAGCCCCAGGACAGGAAAATGAGGTGCGTTTTAGAAACATTTCCCGATCATATTGTATACCATCTGCTGGATTTCCCATGCATGGTTTAGCTGTAGGAAGATTCCCTTCAACCTGGAGTGCTGGGACCCTTGGAATGAGTAGCATGAAGTATTGCATTAAACTTTCGGCAGTTGCTCACCAAAGCTCACCAATCCTCTCAGCCCCAAGTGTCCAGCCTTATGTCTTATCCAGCTGTGGGTTTATATGTGGTCATTCCAGGTTGCATCACAGCCCCTGAGCGAATTTTGTAAGAATTTTTCTCTCTTTCATTGTTTCTGCGTTTTGGTTTTAAAATTTATTTCTATAATGGGGTTTAGCTCATTTTCACTGCTGTGTTTGTGCCGCTCTGCACACACTTGATTCCCTTATGGAGATATATCAATACATGGGTTTTAAGATTCTTATTACTCAGATATATTTCTCTGTGGTGTATAGGGTGTGTTGAGGCCAGTTCATTGAGCAAGGTGTAGATCTTGTCTCATACCTATTTGGTTTATTGAACGGTATCTGTGCTAATTTCAAACTCTGGTTTTATGCATCACCCCACCTCTCCTTTCCCCTTAAGCTGACATAAGTGTGTTTTCTAAATGTGAGACACTGTTCTGTTTTGTAATTCATTTTTTGTGCAGCCATATTTATCCTCCCTCTATAAGTGATATCTTATGATATGTTTCTTTTTCTGTTTGACTTATTTCAAGTAGTATTATCGGACCTAAATCCACTCTTTATCCTTCTACTAGCCTTATTACATTGATTTCATGGTGAAGAGATATTCCATTGTACATAAGTACCACATTTTCTTTATCCATTGTTCTCTTTCCTGGGATATTTAAGGTGTACTGAAGTTGAGGTTCTTGTAAAGAGAGGAGCCCTAAACTGTGGTGTGCTTGTGTCTTGCTGATTTTTAGACTTCCTTAGATATACTCCCGTGATTGGAAGTGCCCTATGCTCTGTAGCTCTGTTTTTTAGATGATTTAGGAACCACCATACACTTCTCCAGAGTGGCTCTCGGCAGTTCACACACTGTCCATCAGCGTATAAAGGCTCCCTGTTCTCCATGGCCTGTCCTGCATTTCTGGTTTTTACAATTTTTTCGGATGGCCCTTTTGACCGGTGGGAAATGAGACTTCTTTGTTGTGCACATTTGCATTGCTTGCTTGCTTGGTTGCCCATAAAGTGCGTATGCGTTTTTTCCTGGATATATTCAGGAAAAAACGCATACTCCCTTTTGGGCCAACTGCATCATTGTCGAAATTCTGCCGCTTTTCATGTGCTTTAAAGATGAGTCCAATCTATCTCTTGAAATCTGTTTCTTGCAATTCTGTCTTGCATTCAGATCCTCTTCTTTGCCTTACCTCAACATATTTTTGGACGTTAGTTTTCATTTATAACTCTGCAGGTTTGTGAATTGCAGTGACCCTGAGCTCCATTTTTTAAGTTGCTCTTTTGTGAGCTGGCCTCAAAGCTGCAGGATTGCTTCAGGCCCTATTTTGGCTCCGGTGAGGCGGGCTGAGCCTTTTTTTAATTCTTATTCTTAATGGGAAATTAGAGTGACATGTGCCCATCCAAACCCCTACAACTATTCTCTCATTGGTTCCCCCTCTTCCCGTTCATCCTCCTCACAATTTGCAAAATGTGTGAAACAGAAGTTTAAATGTGCTGATTCTCTAAGTGGGGAGATTCTAAGTAACGTGGCTGGAATGATGAACAGGAGCACCAGGAGAGGATAAATGAGGTGCATTTTAGACACATCTCCCGATCACATGGTGTACAGTCCTCTGGGTTTTCCATGCATGTTTTAGCTGTAGGAAGATTCCTTGAACCTGCAGATTTGGGACCCATTGAATGGGTACCAGGTAGTATTACTTTAAAGGGTGTGCATTTCCTCACCCAACCTCACATTTCTCTTAGCGCGAACAGTTTCCAGCCTTATGTCTCATCCTGCGGTGGGTCTAGATGTGTTCAATCCATGTTGCATCACCGTCCCTGAGGAAAAGTTGTAAGAGGTTTTCTCTGTCTCTCTGTCTTTTTTTTTTTAATTTATTACTATATTTGTTACAGCTGATTTTCAAAGCTCTGTTTCTTGCTGCTGTACATCCACTTGATTCACGTACAGAGAGACATCAATAAATTCTTTTTCAGATTCTTACCAGTCATATATATTCTTTTCTGGTGACTTGTGTGTGCTGAGTGCAGTTCTTTTAGCTACCGTGTAGGCCTTGTTGATTATCAGTTTGGTATTTGGAATGGTATCTTTGCTAATTTCAACCTCCTGGATGATGCCTCACCCCTCCCCACCTTTCCCGTTTAGCAGCCTTACGCGTGTTTTCTACATATTTGACTATGTTTTTGTTTTGTAATTTATTTCATGTGTAGCCATTTTGGATTCCACCTTTAAGTGATATCTTATGATATGTGTCTTTTTCTTTTTGAATTATGTCACTTAGAATGATCATACGTAAATCCTCCGGAGTTGTTACAACTGGCCATATTTCATTGATTTCCAGGCTGAGTAATATTCCACTCTACATAAGTACCACATCTCTATCCATTTCTTCCCTCCAGAGACATTTAAGTTATATCCTAGTCGAGGATCTTTTAAACAGAGAGGCAGTAAACATTGGGGTGCCTGTGTCCTCTCGATTTTTGTTTTTCCCAAGATATACGCCCATGAGTGCAAGTGCCCTATGCTCTGTAGCTCATTTTTTAGATGCTTTAGTAAACACAATACACTTCTCCAGAATGGCCGTTGGCAATATACATTTCCACTATAAGCCTCACAGGGCTCCCTCTTCTCCTTGCCCTGTCCTGCATTTCTGGTGTTTACACTTTATGAGGATGGCTCTTCTGACTGATGTGAAGTGATATCTTTTGTAGTATTGATTTCCAGTGCCCACCTGTTTGGTTGGCTAAAAAATTGTATGCCCTTTTCTTGAATGTATACAGAAAAAAATGCATACAGCCTTTTTGGCCAACTGCAATGTTGGCAATGTTCAGCCCCTTTTCTTGTGCTTAAAGGCGAGTCCTTTCTACCTCCTCAAATCCCTTTCCTGCCATTCTCCCTTGCTTACCAATCCTTTTCTCTGACTTTCCTCAAGACATTTTTCAGTGATAGACATTTTCAACTCTGCAGTTTCGTGAATCTTACTGCCCCTGAGTTCCATTGTTCAACTTGTGTTTATGGGAACTGGCCACAAAGCAGTGGGATTTCCTCAAGCCCTATACTGTTTCCATGGGCAACCCTAGCCTTTGGTCAATTCGTCTTCCTGATTGGAAATTAGAGTGACATGTGCCTGTCTGAACACCTAGGACTTGTCTCTCATTGTTCCTTATCCTTCCGCTTCATCCTCTGGACAAATTCCAAACTGTACGCAACAGGATGTTGACAGTGCTGACATCTCCAAGTGGGGAGACTGTTAGTAAAGACGCTGGAGGGGTGAACCCGAGCACCAGGAGATGAGGAGATGAGATGCCTTTTCCAAACTCTTCCCGATCAGACGGTATACCATCCTCTGGGTGTGACAGACATGTTTTAGCAGTAGGAAGAGTCCCATTCATGTAAGGAGAACACCAGGGCTTTTTTAAAATCAGTGTCTCCCCGAATCCCCAACTGGGGAATTTTTTGAGCTACGGCTACACATATGTTCATTAAGGGCCTTGGGAAGTAGGCAGAGTCCAAACTTTAGATGATGGAAGTCTTCAGGATCAGAAGCACTCACCACCGGCTTCCCTTAGGTTACACTTTAACTGTCATTGATAGATGATGTCAATAAAAATATCTATTCTTTTTCCGATTATTTCCCCTTATAGGTTATTGCAAAATATTGAGTGTAGTTCCCTGTGCTATACAGTAGTTCCTTGTTGATGATCTATTTTATACATAGCACTGTGTATGTGTTAATTCCAAACTGTTAATTTATCCCTCCTCCCACCTTTCCCCTTTGGTAATAATAAATTATAAGATTTTATACTTCTCAGAAATGGGGGAGCTGAAAGAGAGGTATCATTTTCAATGGAAAAGCATTTAAAACAAGATTGAAGCTTTAACCAAGATTATTAGATGTACATCCTTGGAAAAAAATCACTTCGTTTCTCTAATATTGACCTGACAAATAAGACAAACCTTTTCACTGAACTTGCTTATAATAAAGTGATGGAAATATCAAATGGAAGTGTTAGAAACATCTTATTTTACTCGAGCCTTATAAACTGTTCTATGTTAACTACAGTTTGGCTCACACATCTGTTCATTGAAGTTACAATAGTCTCAATTTCTGTTACTGATCCTCCAGAGTGGACCCCAACAAGTGTCCCCCTGCCCAGTGTCATTGGGGCCAACAGATCGAGACTGAGTTTGGTTCACAAGCAAAGGAAACTTTATATTTTGATCAGAGAATGGAGAGGTGAGAGCATACACTACTGCGTGGGCTGTGGGCTGGGCTGCTGTGTAGAGATCCTGTCAGAGTCAGTAGGAGGGAGGGGGCGGAGCTCTCGAGTGCCGGGTTGGCTGCAGCTCAGGCTCTATATCCCGGAATCTGCACTGGGCCCCAGGAGCTGAGGTGTCGACCCAGCCATTCTGCACTAGGAAATCTGGTCTGAAGTGCCGGGTGTGGAACCTCTGCATGCGGGACCCTAGGAGCACGTGAAATTAGACAAAGCACAAAGGATAAAAAAGGTCAGACTTGACTTTATTGCCCAGATTCTATTTTTATCTCCCAGGGATTTTTAATGGGCTTTGCTGGGGACAAACCCCTCCTCTGCCTTTTGTCCCATTCCTCATTCTTGGAGTGCTGAGGGTGCAGACCCTTCTTCTGTAACTGCTGAGTGCTGAGTTGGGAGCCCTCATACCAGGGGACGAGGGTCAGAATTTCTCCCCAGCAGCCTCCAGGTGACGTTGATTGGCCCCAGGACCCCTGCCTCCCTGCTCGTCCGCCTGAGCACCAGCATTGCAAGTGTTATAGATTCTAATGACCTTTAAGGGTCCAGGAAAGAGATGTGCAGAGATGCTGTGGGGGCCGATTTCACCCCGCCCCACATTTGTTCGGCCACCTTAGGCTGACCGTTTCTGCCAGCCTAGATGCTCTGACCAGTAGTCTGCTCTTTCTTCAATTAGGCCCCTGAATTAACGTAAAAACAGCACCAGGTGTCAGAGCCCTGCCCGTTCAACTCCCAGACAGTCCAGGGTCAGTGGTGATCAAGGACCATGTTGGCCACTGAGTCAACAGCCTTTTAAAGTAAATAGGAGTCCAGCCGGTCTTATTGGCCACCATCATCACGGTGTCTGTAGGCTTTTCTATGGTGACAGTGTGATATATGGTTCCCCCGCCAAGATTATTAGCTCCCCTCTGGGTGCAGTAAGTCCTGCAAGCAGTAGTCTACTCCTTCGGGACACACTATTGTTGTTTGATGAGAGAAACTCCAGGTCAAGTGATGTTCACACGAGTCGTCATGGTGCCCTGTTGCCCCCGGTTATCTCTCTGGATGTTGGAGTTGGAGGGTCTCCTCACTCGAGGTCGGTGTGCCCACGGAGCGAACCCTGCAACTTCAGGGCATGGTTGGTGATTAGGATCACCACGTGGGGTCCTTTTCCCTTAGGAGGGAGGTGGCCTTTTGGGCTGCTGATTTCCAGGTTTTTAGATACCGCCAGTATCTTGGCCAGATGTGGCAGTGGGCCAAGCCCCTTGGTGACTGTAGTTTATCCTACCTGGATGGCATTCTTGCATTGTTCCATTTCAAGTGGTCCCAATTTTTGCACTAATTCTCCAATGGCGATTCACCTTTCACCGGGAATGGAAAGGTCAAAGGGTTTAGCTCAATTAGGGAGTTCCAGGGCAAGGGTCTGAATTGACTGCTCTTTCCATTCTTGAAAGGCCACTTCTGGATTCTGTTCAAAAAGATCATCATCTTTTCCTTTCAGTGTTTCATATAGAGGCCCAGCTTGTAAACTGTAGTTAGGGATCCAGAAGCAGCAAACCCTGGCCTCCCCAGGAACCCCTAAGCTGTCTTCTAGTTTTAGAAAGGGGTAAGGCTGCAAATGGTTTCTTCCCTTTCCTGGGATGGGCTTCTCTGACCTTCTGTGAGAATGAAGCCCAGGCAGGTCACCGCAGTCTGTGATATTTGAGCTTTTTCTTGGACAACTTCTATCCTTTATTGGCTTGGTAGTTCAGAGGCCTCCTTAGTAGGGCTGGAGATCAGAATGTCATCTGCATATTGAAGGAGGGTTTCCTTTTCCAGAGGTAGAACTTTTCGGTCTTTAGCTAAGCTTTCCCCAAAGATGGTGTGGGAATTTTTGAACCCTTGGGGCAAGACGGCCCGGAAGTATTGTTTTAGTTGTATGTTGAGTCCTGCCACTCACAAGCCAAAATTTCTTGTGACTCTGGGA
The DNA here is from genome assembly GCF_963455315.2 of Globicephala melas. Lineage (NCBI taxonomy): Eukaryota > Metazoa > Chordata > Mammalia > Artiodactyla > Delphinidae > Globicephala > Globicephala melas. The sequence continues at coordinate 64,910,044 of NC_083314.1, forward strand.
CTAATGGAATACAAAAGAAGGCATCATTGAAGACTAATACAGAATACCATGTCCTGGTGGTTGGTAGAATGACCAGCAGGGTGTAGGAATTAGGAGCAACTGGAGGTATATCCTCGGTGGCTTCACTGACTGTCCTGACATCCTTTACCAGGTCCCCAGCAGCCCATGGGGCTCTCGTGGTCAGGCCAATCCCAGGATATGGAGCTCTCCTGGGCAGGTACCCCACCCCCAACCCAGCCCAAGGGGTTCTCATGGTCAGGCCTCTCCCAGGATACAGAGCTACCCTTGCAGGTACCGTGACAGGGCTGGGCACACAGGAACTGTGCACATAGCCCTCATTGCAGAGCACCCCCCAGCTCACCTGTCGCTCAGAGCTGACACAGAGCACCTCAGAGCAGGACTTGAACTAACAAACAGCAGCTCCGACAGGTCTGTGACCCTGGGCATCACTCTGTGTGGCCTCCCTCCACCTGGTCTTCCAGAGACTTCCACTGCACCCGGGGCACCAGGCCTCTGTCTCCAACCACCACCCACCCCTCCTCTCCCTGACTCCTGGGTTCCTCTCATTAGGAGAGGGTTTTCTTGAAGTTGTCTCCCACTCATGGGCCAGATAAAATGATTAGAAAACAAGCCAAAGCTGCAGCCCCTTGTCTATCCTGACTCTCAGGAGCCCACACCTGTTCCTTGGACCTGGCCGGTTCAGCAAGTTCCATTTTCTGCAACTGTGAGCCCCTGAGGGGTGATGATTGGCTGAGCTGGGCAGCCTTACCGTGCCGGCCAGCCCTCCCCAGGTGTGCCTGGGTTGAGATCAATATAAATACCACTCCAGGCAGCAAGAGCCCCTGCAGCTGTGCCTGACGCCATTTTCTCTGCCCTGTCAGCAGTCTCGGGGCTGGGCTGGTGGGAGGGAGTGAGAGGCCACGGCTTTGTGGGTGGCCCAGTGTGAGTGGGGCTCTGCTGGACTTTCTGCAGCAGTTGCCAGGCTGCCACCTGCTAAAGAAGAGGATGTGTCACCCATACCTGCTGCTGGAATTTCTCCCTGGGCAGAGGTGAGGAAGGAAAAAAGCAGTGGGGGCAGGGACAGGACGGGTATCTCAGGCAGGGAAATGGAAATCTTCCAGAAGAGCACCCAGGGCCAGGACCATCCTGGCTGGCCTGCAGGCACCAAGTCAGCTGGCATGCTGTCACTCGTGTGGCTCCATGGCCCTTCCTCTAGGCTTTCAAGTCCTTGTATATATTCAGGTGTTTTACCTGGGAAGGGTGGGAACAGTTCAGCAGCAACTGGCCTGGGGCTCAGCTCACGTTTACTCACAGATGCCTCGGCACGGTGCCCCAGCTTTGCAATGAGGACGCTTGTTGTGTGGGGGCTGCTGGCTGAATGGGAGACGATTCCCCACCACTGACCAACTTCAGAATTGTTTACAACTGGAGCAAGTGCCCTGCTACGGTTTTCCTCTGTGTAACTGGTGGGTTCTGTGTTTTTTTTCTCTTTTTCGTTTTTGGTTCAAGGTAGATTTTATTCCTCTTTTTTGTATTTACAGATATAAGCATGGAAATAATTTATTCATATAAATACATGTATGTGAAGGGAATAATTGTTTTTTCTGTTTTGTTTTTTAAATTTTATTTCTTTTTAATTTTGAATTTTATTTTATATTTTTATACAGCAGGTTCTTATTGGTTATCTATTTTATACATATAAATGTTTACATGCCAATCCCAATCTCTCAACTCCTCCCACCACCACCGCCCCAAGAGCTTTCCCCCCTTGTTGTCCATACGATTGTTGTCTACATCTGTTGCTCTATTTATGCCTTGCAAAACGGTTAATCTGTACAGTTTTTCTAGGTTCCACATATATGCATGAATATACAAGATTTGTTTTTCTCTTTCTGACTTACTTCACTCTGTATGACAGTCTCTAGATCCATCGACGTCTCTACAAATGACCCAATTTCATTCCTTTCATGGCTTAGTAATATTCCATTTTATATATGTACCACATCTTTATGCATTCGTCTGTCTGTGGGCATTTAGGTTGCTTCCATTACCTCGATATTGTAAATAGTGATGCAATGAACATTGCGGTGAATGTCTCTTTTTGATTTATGGTTTTGTCTGGGTATATGTCCAGTACTGGGATTGCTCTATAATATGGTAATTCTATTATTAGTTTCTTAAGAAACTCCATATTGTTCTCCATAGTGACTGTATCAATTTATATTCCCAACAATAGTGGAAGAGGCTTCATTTTCTCCACACCCTTTCCAGCATTTGTGGTTTGTAGATTTTCAGATGATGCCCATTCTAACAGGTGTGAGGTGATACCTCATTGTTGAGTCCATTTCGTTGAGCAAGGGGTAGGTCTTGACTATTACATATTTGGCTTATGGAACGGTATCTGGGCTAATTTCAAACTCTGGTTTTATGCAGCACCCCAACTCACCTTTCCCCTTAAGCAAGCATAAGTTGGTTTTCTAAATTTGAGACCCTGTTCTGTTTTGTAATTCAGTTCCTGTGTAGCCAAGTTTACATTCCGTGTATTAGTGATATCTTATGGTGTTTCTTCTTCTGTGTGACTCATTTCAGTTAGAATCATCATACCTGAATCCACTCATTATGCTGCTACGGGCCTTATGACATAGATTTCACTATTGTGTGATATTGCATTGTACGAAAGTAACAAAACTTCTTTATCCAGTTTTTACTTTCTGCGATATTGAACATACACCGTAAACGAGGTTCTTGTAAACAGAGCCGTCCCAAACTTTGGGGTGGCTGTGTCTTTTTGATTTTAATTTCCCTAAGCTATAGGACCATAAGTGGAAGTGCCCTAGGCTCTGTTGCTTTGTTTTTTAGATGTTTCAGGAAACACCATACACTTCTCCCGAGTGGCTGTTGGCAATTTACATCCCGCCCATCAGCATAACAAGGCTCCCAGTTCTCCATGGCCTGTCCTGCCTTTCTGGATTTTACACTTTTTTCAGATGGCCCTTTTGACCGGGGGGAAGTGAGACTTCATTGTAGTGCAGATTTCCTTTGCAAGCTTGCTTGGTTGGCCAAAAAGTGCGTATGCGTTTTTTCCTGAATATATTCAGGAAAAAACGCATACGCTTTTTGGCCAAGTGCATCATTGTGGACGTTCTGCCTCTTTTCCTATGCTTTAAATGCAATTCCAGTCTACCTCCTGAAATCGGTTTCCTGCAATTCTGCCCCGCGTTCAAGTCCTCTTGGCAGCCTTACTTCAGTATATTTTTGGACGATAGCTGTCATTTATAACTCTGCAGGATTGTGAATTACAGTGCCCCTGAGCTCCTTTCCTCAACTCGCTTTCTCGTGAATTGTCCGCAACATCGCACGATTGCTTCAGGCCCTAATCTGGATCCGGCACGGCATGCTGAGCCTTTGGTTAATTCCTCTTCCTGGTGGGAAATGAGAGTTAAATTTGCCCGTCCAGACACCTCCAGCTAGTCTCTCATTGGTTCTCCCTATTCCTGTTCATCTTCCGCAGAAATTGCAAACTGGGCCAAACAGGAGTTTAAAGGCACTGACTCTCCAAGTGGGGAGAGTGTTAGTAAAGCATCTGGAATGTTGCACCCGAGTACCAGGGGACGAGATCTGAGACATATTTGAACACGTCTCCCGATCACACAGTTTATCATACTCTGGGCTCCACATGCATGTTTCAGCTGAAGGAAGAATACCTTAAACCTGGAGAGTTGAGACCCGTGGAATGGGTACCATGCAATATGATTTCAAAGGGTCTTCATTTGCTCACCGAACCTCTCCAATCCTATCACTGCTGCATTTGTGCCCCTGTACACACGCTTGATTCTCTTTCGGAGACATAGCAATCCATAGGTTTTAAGATACTTACTAGTCAGGTACATTCTTAGGCATTTAATATGGGGTGTTGAGTCCATTTCGTTGAGCAAGGAGTAGCTCTTGTCTATTACATATTTGGCTTAAGGAACTTTATCTGTGCTCATTTCAATCTCTGGTTTTATGCAGCACCCCAACTCACCTTTCCCCTTAAGCAAGCATAAGTTGGTTTTCTACATTTGAGACCCTGTTCTGTTTTGTAATTCAGTTCCTGTGTAGCCAAGTTTACATTCCGTGTATTAGTGATATCTTATGATGTTTCATTTTCTGTGTGACTTATTTCACTTAGAATCATCATACCTGAATCCACTCATTATGTTGCTACATGCCTGATGACATAGATTTCATTGCTGACTGATATTGCATTGTATGTAAGTACCACAACTTCTTTATCCATTTTTCACTTTCTGCGATATTGAACTTGTACCGTAAACGAGGTTCTTGTAAACAGAGCCGTCCCAAACTTTGGGGTGGCTGTGTCTTTTTGATTTTCATTTCCCTAAGCTATAGGACCATAAGTGGAAGTGCCCTAGGCTCTGTTGCTTTGTTTTTTAGATGTTTCAGGAAACACCATACACTTCTCCCGAGTGGCTGTTGGCAATTTACATCCCGCCCGTCAGCATAACAAGGCTCCCAGTTCTCCATGGCCTGTCCTGCCTTTCTGGATTTTACACTTTTTTCAGATGGCCCTTTTGACCAGGGGGAAGTGAGACTTCATTGTAGTGCAGGTTTATTTGCAACATTGCTTAATTGGCTAAAAAGGGCGTATGCGTTTTTTCCTGAATATATTCAGGAAAAAACGCATACGCCCTTTTTGGCCAAGTGCATCATTGTGGACGTTCTGCCTCTTTTCCTATGCTTTACATGCAATTCCAGTCTACCTCCTGAAATCGGTTTCCTGCAATTCTGCCCCGCTTTCAAGTCCTCTTGGCAGCCTTACTTCAATATATTTTTGGACGATAGCTGTCATTTATAACTCTGCAGGTTTGTGAATGACAGTGCCCCTGAGCTCCTTTCTTCAACTCGTTTTCTTGTGAGCTGGCCGCAACACCGCAGGATTGCTTCAGGCCCTAGTGGGGTTCCGGCACGGCACACTGAGCCTTTGCTTAATGCCTCTTCCTGGTGGGCAATGAGAGTTAAATTTGCCCGTCCAGACACCTCCAGCTAGTCTCTCATAGGTTCTTCCTTTTCCTGTTCATCTGCCGCAGAAATTGCAAACTGGGCCAAACAGGAGTTTAAAGGCACTGACTCTCCAAGTGGGGAGAGTGTTAGTAAAGCGTCTGGAATGTTGCACCCGAGTACCCGGGGACGAAAACTGAGACACATTTGAACACGTTTCCTGATCACACGGTGGATCATACTCTGGGTTCCACATGCATGTTTTAACTGAAGGAAGAATCCCTTAAACCTGGAGAGTTGAGACCCATGGAATGGGTACCATGCAATATGACTTCAAAGGGTCTGCATTTGCTCACCGAACCTCACCAATCCTATCACTGCTGCGCTTATGCCGCTGTACACACGCTTGATTCTCTTTTGGAGACATATAAATCCATAGGTTTTAAGATTCTTACTAGTCAGGTATATTCTTAGGCGTTTAATATGGAGTTTTGAGTCCACTTTGTTGAGCAAGGAGTAGCTCTTGTCTATTATATATTTGGCTTATGGAACGGTATATGTGCTAATTTCAATCTCTGGTTTTATGCAGCACCCCAACTAACCTTTCCCCTTAAGCAAGCATAAGTTGCTTTTCTACAATTGAGACTCTGTTCTGTTTTGTAATTAAGTTCCTGTGTAGCCAAGTTTACATTCCGTTTATTAGTGACATCTTATGATGTTTCTTTTTCTGTGTGACTTATTTCACTTAGAATCATCGTACCTGAATCCACTCATTATGCTGCTACGGGCCTGATGACATAGATTTCATTGCTGAGTGATATTGCATTGTACGTAAGTACCACAACTTCTTTATCTATTTTTCGCTTTCTGTGATATTGAACTTGCACCGTACACGAGGTTCTTGTAAACAGAGCCGGCCCAAACTTTGGGGTGGCTGTGTCTTTTTGATTTTAATTTCCCTAAGCTATAGGACCATAAGTGGAAGTGCCCTAGGCTCTGTTGCTTTGTTTTTTAGATGTTTCAGGAAACACCATACACTTCTCCAGAGTGGCTGTTGGCAATTTACATCCCGCCCATCAGCATAACAAGGCTCCCAGTTCTCCATGGCCTGTCCTGCCTTTCTGGATTTTACACTTTTTTCAGATGGCCCTTTTTTCCAGGGGGCAGTGAGACTTCACTGTAGTGCAGATTTCCTTTGCATGCTTGCTAGGTTGGCCAAAAGGGGCGTATGACTTTTTTCCTGAGGAAAAACGCATACACTCTTTTTGGCCAAGTGCATGATTGTCGATGTTCTGCCTCTTTTCCTATGCTTTACATGCAATTCCAGTCTACCTCCTGAAATCGGTTTCCTGCAATTCTGCCTTGCTGTCATTGCCTCTTCATAGCCTTATGTCAATATACTTTTGGAAAATAGTTGGCCTTTATAACTCTGCAGGTTTTTGAATTGCAGTTGCCCTTAGTTCCATTTTTCAGCTCTTATTTTTGTGATCTTGCCTCATATCCACAGGATTTCTTCAGGCCCTATTCTTCTTCTGGGGCGCCTTGCTGTGCATTTGGTTAATTCTTCTTCCTATGTGAAATTAGAGTGACATATGGCCATTGAAACCACTACAGCTATTTTCTCACTGGTTCCCCCTATTCCCATTCATCCTCCGCACTAACTGCAGACTGTGCGATACCGCAACTTAAAGACATTGACTCTCCATGTTGGGATGTTGTTAGTAAAGTGGCTGGAATGTTGATCCGGAGCCCCAGGACAGGAAAATGAGGTGCGTTTTAGAAACATTTCCCGATCATATTGTATACCATCTGCTGGATTTCCCATGCATGGTTTAGCTGTAGGAAGATTCCCTTCAACCTGGAGTGCTGGGACCCTTGGAATGAGTAGCATGAAGTATTGCATTAAACTTTCGGCAGTTGCTCACCAAAGCTCACCAATCCTCTCAGCCCCAAGTGTCCAGCCTTATGTCTTATCCAGCTGTGGGTTTATATGTGGTCATTCCAGGTTGCATCACAGCCCCTGAGCGAATTTTGTAAGAATTTTTCTCTCTTTCATTGTTTCTGCGTTTTGGTTTTAAAATTTATTTCTATAATGGGGTTTAGCTCATTTTCACTGCTGTGTTTGTGCCGCTCTGCACACACTTGATTCCCTTATGGAGATATATCAATACATGGGTTTTAAGATTCTTATTACTCAGATATATTTCTCTGTGGTGTATAGGGTGTGTTGAGGCCAGTTCATTGAGCAAGGTGTAGATCTTGTCTCATACCTATTTGGTTTATTGAACGGTATCTGTGCTAATTTCAAACTCTGGTTTTATGCATCACCCCACCTCTCCTTTCCCCTTAAGCTGACATAAGTGTGTTTTCTAAATGTGAGACACTGTTCTGTTTTGTAATTCATTTTTTGTGCAGCCATATTTATCCTCCCTCTATAAGTGATATCTTATGATATGTTTCTTTTTCTGTTTGACTTATTTCAAGTAGTATTATCGGACCTAAATCCACTCTTTATCCTTCTACTAGCCTTATTACATTGATTTCATGGTGAAGAGATATTCCATTGTACATAAGTACCACATTTTCTTTATCCATTGTTCTCTTTCCTGGGATATTTAAGGTGTACTGAAGTTGAGGTTCTTGTAAAGAGAGGAGCCCTAAACTGTGGTGTGCTTGTGTCTTGCTGATTTTTAGACTTCCTTAGATATACTCCCGTGATTGGAAGTGCCCTATGCTCTGTAGCTCTGTTTTTTAGATGATTTAGGAACCACCATACACTTCTCCAGAGTGGCTCTCGGCAGTTCACACACTGTCCATCAGCGTATAAAGGCTCCCTGTTCTCCATGGCCTGTCCTGCATTTCTGGTTTTTACAATTTTTTCGGATGGCCCTTTTGACCGGTGGGAAATGAGACTTCTTTGTTGTGCACATTTGCATTGCTTGCTTGCTTGGTTGCCCATAAAGTGCGTATGCGTTTTTTCCTGGATATATTCAGGAAAAAACGCATACTCCCTTTTGGGCCAACTGCATCATTGTCGAAATTCTGCCGCTTTTCATGTGCTTTAAAGATGAGTCCAATCTATCTCTTGAAATCTGTTTCTTGCAATTCTGTCTTGCATTCAGATCCTCTTCTTTGCCTTACCTCAACATATTTTTGGACGTTAGTTTTCATTTATAACTCTGCAGGTTTGTGAATTGCAGTGACCCTGAGCTCCATTTTTTAAGTTGCTCTTTTGTGAGCTGGCCTCAAAGCTGCAGGATTGCTTCAGGCCCTATTTTGGCTCCGGTGAGGCGGGCTGAGCCTTTTTTTAATTCTTATTCTTAATGGGAAATTAGAGTGACATGTGCCCATCCAAACCCCTACAACTATTCTCTCATTGGTTCCCCCTCTTCCCGTTCATCCTCCTCACAATTTGCAAAATGTGTGAAACAGAAGTTTAAATGTGCTGATTCTCTAAGTGGGGAGATTCTAAGTAACGTGGCTGGAATGATGAACAGGAGCACCAGGAGAGGATAAATGAGGTGCATTTTAGACACATCTCCCGATCACATGGTGTACAGTCCTCTGGGTTTTCCATGCATGTTTTAGCTGTAGGAAGATTCCTTGAACCTGCAGATTTGGGACCCATTGAATGGGTACCAGGTAGTATTACTTTAAAGGGTGTGCATTTCCTCACCCAACCTCACATTTCTCTTAGCGCGAACAGTTTCCAGCCTTATGTCTCATCCTGCGGTGGGTCTAGATGTGTTCAATCCATGTTGCATCACCGTCCCTGAGGAAAAGTTGTAAGAGGTTTTCTCTGTCTCTCTTTTTTTTTTTAATTTATTACTATATTTGTTACAGCTGATTTTCAAAGCTCTGTTTCTTGCTGCTGTACATCCACTTGATTCACGTACAGAGAGACATCAATAAATTCTTTTTCAGATTCTTACCAGTCATATATATTCTTTTCTGGTGACTTGTGTGTGCTGAGTGCAGTTCTTTTAGCTACCGTGTAGGCCTTGTTGATTATCAGTTTGGTATTTGGAATGGTATCTTTGCTAATTTCTACCTCCTGGATGATGCCTCACCCCTCCCCACCTTTCCCGTTTAGCAGCCTTACGCGTGTTTTCTACATATTTGACTATGTTTTTGTTTTGTAATTTATTTCATGTGTAGCCATTTTGGATTCCACCTTTAAGTGATATCTTATGATATGTGTCTTTTTCTTTTTGAATTATGTCACTTAGAATGATCATACGTAAATCCTCCGGAGTTGTTACAACTGGCCATATTTCATTGATTTCCAGGCTGAGTAATATTCCACTCTACATAAGTACCACATCTCTATCCATTTCTTCCCTCCAGAGACATTTAAGTTATATCCTAGTCGAGGATCTTTTAAACAGAGAGGCAGTAAACATTGGGGTGCCTGTGTCCTCTCGATTTTTGTTTTTCCCAAGATATACGCCCATGAGTGCAAGTGCCCTATGCTCTGTAGCTCATTTTTTAGATGCTTTAGTAAACACAATACACTTCTCCAGAATGGCCGTTGGCAATATACATTTCCACTATAAGCCTCACAGGGCTCCCTCTTCTCCTTGCCCTGTCCTGCATTTCTGGTGTTTACACTTTATGAGGATGGCTCTTCTGACTGATGTGAAGTGATATCTTTTGTAGTATTGATTTCCAGTGCCCACCTGTTTGGTTGGCTAAAAAATTGTATGCCCTTTTCTTGAATGTATACAGAAAAAAATGCATACAGCCTTTTTGGCCAACTGCAATGTTGGCAATGTTCAGCCCCTTTTCTTGTGCTTAAAGGCGAGTCCTTTCTACCTCCTCAAATCCCTTTCCTGCCATTCTCCCTTGCTTACCAATCCTTTTCTCTGACTTTCCTCAAGACATTTTTCAGTGATAGACATTTTCAACTCTGCAGTTTCGTGAATCTTACTGCCCCTGAGTTCCATTGTTCAACTTGTGTTTATGGGAACTGGCCACAAAGCAGTGGGATTTCCTCAAGCCCTATACTGTTTCCATGGGCAACCCTAGCCTTTGGTCAATTCGTCTTCCTGATTGGAAATTAGAGTGACATGTGCCTGTCTGAACACCTAGGACTTGTCTCTCATTGTTCCTTATCCTTCCGCTTCATCCTCTGGACAAATTCCAAACTGTACGCAACAGGATGTTGACAGTGCTGACATCTCCAAGTGGGGAGACTGTTAGTAAAGACGCTGGAGGGGTGAACCCGAGCACCAGGAGATGAGGAGATGAGATGCCTTTTCCAAACTCTTCCCGATCAGACGGTATACCATCCTCTGGGTGTGACAGACATGTTTTAGCAGTAGGAAGAGTCCCATTCATGTAAGGAGAACACCAGGGCTTTTTTAAAATCAGTGTCTCCCCGAATCCCCAACTGGGGAATTTTTTGAGCTACGGCTACACATATGTTCATTAAGGGCCTTGGGAAGTAGGCAGAGTCCAAACTTTAGATGATGGAAGTCTTCAGGATCAGAAGCACTCACCACCGGCTTCCCTTAGGTTACACTTTAACTGTCATTGATAGATGATGTCAATAAAAATATCTATTCTTTTTCCGATTATTTCCCCTTATAGGTTATTGCAAAATATTGAGTGTAGTTCCCTGTGCTATACAGTAGTTCCTTGTTGATGATCTATTTTATACATAGCACTGTGTATGTGTTAATTCCAAACTGTTAATTTATCCCTCCTCCCACCTTTCCCCTTTGGTAATAATAAATTATAAGATTTTATACTTCTCAGAAATGGGGGAGCTGAAAGAGAGGTATCATTTTCAATGGAAAAGCATTTAAAACAAGATTGAAGCTTTAACCAAGATTATTAGATGTACATCCTTGGAAAAAAATCACTTCGTTTCTCTAATATTGACCTGACAAATAAGACAAACCTTTTCACTGAACTTGCTTATAATAAAGTGATGGAAATATCAAATGGAAGTGTTAGAAACATCTTATTTTACTCGAGCCTTATAAACTGTTCTATGTTAACTACAGTTTGGCTCACACATCTGTTCATTGAAGTTACAATAGTCTCAATTTCTGTTACTGATCCTCCAGAGTGGACCCCAACAAGTGTCCCCCTGCCCAGTGTCATTGGGGCCAACAGATCGAGACTGAGTTTGGTTCACAAGCAAAGGAAACTTTATATTTTGATCAGAGAATGGAGAGGTGAGAGCATACACTACTGCGTGGGCTGTGGGCTGGGCTGCTGTGTAGAGATCCTGTCAGAGTCAGTAGGAGGGAGGGGGCGGAGCTCTCGAGTGCCGGGTTGGCTGCAGCTCAGGCTCTATATCCCGGAATCTGCACTGGGCCCCAGGAGCTGAGGTGTCGACCCAGCCATTCTGCACTAGGAAATCTGGTCTGAAGTGCCGGGTGTGGAACCTCTGCATGCGGGACCCTAGGAGCACGTGCAATTAGACAAAGCACAAAGGATAAAAAAGGTCAGACTTGACTTTATTGCCCAGATTCTATTTTTATCTCCCAGGGATTTTTAATGGGCTTTGCTGGGGACAAACCCCTCCTCTGCCTTTTGTCCCATTCCTCATTCTTGGAGTGCTGAGGGTGCAGACCCTTCTTCTGTAACTGCTGAGTGCTGAGTTGGGAGCCCTCATACCAGGGGACGAGGGTCAGAATTTCTCCCCAGCAGCCTCCAGGTGACGTTGATTGGCCCCAGGACCCCTGCCTCCCTGCTCGTCCGCCTGAGCACCAGCATTGCAAGTGTTATAGATTCTAATGACCTTTAAGGGTCCAGGAAAGAGATGTGCAGAGATGCTGTGGGGGCCGATTTCACCCCGCCCCACATTTGTTCGGCCACCTTAGGCTGACCGTTTCTGCCAGCCTAGATGCTCTGACCAGTAGTCTGCTCTTTCTTCAATTAGGCCCCTGAATTAACGTAAAAACAGCACCAGGTGTCAGAGCCCTGCCCGTTCAACTCCCAGACAGTCCAGGGTCAGTGGTGATCAAGGACCATGTTGGCCACTGAGTCAACAGCCTTTTAAAGTAAATAGGAGTCCAGCCGGTCTTATTGGCCACCATCATCACGGTGTCTGTAGGCTTTTCTATGGTGACAGTGTGATATATGGTTCCCCCGCCAAGATTATTAGCTCCCCTCTGGGTGCAGTAAGTCCTGCAAGCAGTAGTCTACTCCTTCGGGACACACTATTGTTGTTTGATGAGAGAAACTCCAGGTCAAGTGATGTTCACACGAGTCGTCATGGTGCCCTGTTGCCCCCGGTTATCTCTCTGGATGTTGGAGTTGGAGGGTCTCCTCACTCGAGGTCGGTGTGCCCACGGAGCGAACCCTGCAACTTCAGGGCATGGTTGGTGATTAGGATCACCACGTGGGGTCCTTTTCCCTTAGGAGGGAGGTGGCCTTTTGGGCTGCTGATTTCCAGGTTTTTAGATACCGCCAGTATCTTGGCCAGATGTGGCAGTGGGCCAAGCCCCTTGGTGACTGTAGTTTATCCTACCTGGATGGCATTCTTGCATTGTTCCATTTCAAGTGGTCCCAATTTTTGCACTAATTCTCCAATGGCGATTCACCTTTCACCGGGAATGGAAAGGTCAAAGGGTTTAGCTCAATTAGGGAGTTCCAGGGCAAGGGTCTGAATTGACTGCTCTTTCCATTCTTGAAAGGCCACTTCTGGATTCTGTTCAAAAAGATCATCATCTTTTCCTTTCAGTGTTTCATATAGAGGCCCAGCTTGTAAACTGTAGTTAGGGATCCAGAAGCAGCAAACCCTGGCCTCCCCAGGAACCCCTAAGCTGTCTTCTAGTTTTAGAAAGGGGTAAGGCTGCAAATGGTTTCTTCCCTTTCCTGGGATGGGCTTCTCTGACCTTCTGTGAGAATGAAGCCCAGGCAGGTCACCGCAGTCTGTGATATTTGAGCTTTTTCTTGGACAACTTCTATCCTTTATTGGCTTGGTAGTTCAGAGGCCTCCTTAGTAGGGCTGGAGATCAGAATGTCATCTGCATATTGAAGGAGGGTTTCCTTTTCCAGAGGTAGAACTTTTCGGTCTTTAGCTAAGCTTTCCCCAAAGATGGTGTGGGAATTTTTGAACCCTTGGGGCAAGACGGCCCGGAAGTATTGTTTTAGTTGTATGTTGAGTCCTGCCACTCACAAGCCAAAATTTCTTGTGACTCTGGGACTAATGGAATACAAAAGAAGGCATCATTGAAGACTAATACAGAATACCATGTCCTGGTGGTTGGTAGAATGACCAGCAGGGTGTAGGAATTAGGAGCAACTGGAGGTATATCCTCGGTGGCTTCACTGACTGTCCTGACATCCTTTACCAGGTCCCCAGCAGCCCATGGGGCTCTCGTGGTCAGGCCAATCCCAGGATATGGAGCTCTCCTGGGCAGGTACCCCACCCCCAACCCAGCCCAAGGGGTTCTCATGGTCAGGCCTCTCCCAGGATACAGAGCTACCCTTGCAGGTACCGTGACAGGGCTGGGCACACAGGAACTGTGCACATAGCCCTCATTGCAGAGCACCCCCCAGCTCACCTGTCGCTCAGAGCTGACACAGAGCACCTCAGAGCAGGACTTGAACTAACAAACAGCAGCTCCGACAGGTCTGTGACCCTGGGCATCACTCTGTGTGGCCTCCCTCCACCTGGTCTTCCAGAGACTTCCACTGCACCCGGGGCACCAGGCCTCTGTCTCCAACCACCACCCACCCCTCCTCTCCCTGACTCCTGGGTTCCTCTCATTAGGAGAGGGTTTTCTTGAAGTTGTCTCCCACTCATGGGCCAGATAAAATGATTAGAAAACAAGCCAAAGCTGCAGCCCCTTGTCTATCCTGACTCTCAGGAGCCCACACCTGTTCCTTGGACCTGGCCGGTTCAGCAAGTTCCATTTTCTGCAACTGTGAGCCCCTGAGGGGTGATGATTGGCTGAGCTGGGCAGCCTTACCGTGCCGGCCAGCCCTCCCCAGGTGTGCCTGGGTTGAGATCAATATAAATACCACTCCAGGCAGCAAGAGCCCCTGCAGCTGTGCCTGACGCCATTTTCTCTGCCCTGTCAGCAGTCTCGGGGCTGGGCTGGTGGGAGGGAGTGAGAGGCCACGGCTTTGTGGGTGGCCCAGTGTGAGTGGGGCTCTGCTGGACTTTCTGCAGCAGTTGCCAGGCTGCCACCTGCTAAAGAAGAGGATGTGTCACCCATACCTGCTGCTGGAATTTCTCCCTGGGCAGAGGTGAGGAAGGAAAAAAGCAGTGGGGGCAGGGACAGGACGGGTATCTCAGGCAGGGAAATGGAAATCTTCCAGAAGAGCACCCAGGGCCAGGACCATCCTGGCTGGCCTGCAGGCACCAAGTCAGCTGGCATGCTGTCACTCGTGTGGCTCCATGGCCCTTCCTCTAGGCTTTCAAGTCCTTGTATATATTCAGGTGTTTTACCTGGGAAGGGTGGGAACAGTTCAGCAGCAACTGGCCTGGGGCTCAGCTCACGTTTACTCACAGATGCCTCGGCACGGTGCCCCAGCTTTGCAATGAGGACGCTTGTTGTGTGGGGGCTGCTGGCTGAATGGGAGACGATTCCCCACCACTGACCAACTTCAGAATTGTTTACAACTGGAGCAAGTGCCCTGATACGGTTTTCCTCTGTGTAACTGGTGGGTTCTGTGTTTTTTTTCTCTTTTTCGTTTTTGGTTCAAGGTAGATTTTATTCCTCTTTTTTGTATTTACAGATATAAGCATGGAAATAATTTATTCATATAAATACATGTATGTGAAGGGAATAATTGTTTTTTCTGTTTTGTTTTTTAAATTTTATTTCTTTTTAATTTTGAATTTTATTTTATATTTTTATACAGCAGGTTCTTATTGGTTATCTATTTTATACATATAAATGTTTACATGCCAATCCCAATCTCTCAACTCCTCCCACCACCACCGCCCCAAGAGCTTTCCCCCCTTGTTGTCCATACGATTGTTGTCTACATCTGTTGCTCTATTTATGCCTTGCAAAACGGTTAATCTGTACAGTTTTTCTAGGTTCCACATATATGCATGAATATACAAGATTTGTTTTTCTCTTTCTGACTTACTTCACTCTGTATGACAGTCTCTAGATCCATCGACGTCTCTACAAATGACCCAATTTCATTCCTTTCATGGCTTAGTAATATTCCATTTTATATATGTACCACATCTTTATGCATTCGTCTGTCTGTGGGCATTTAGGTTGCTTCCATTACCTCGATATTGTAAATAGTGATGCAATGAACATTGCGGTGAATGTCTCTTTTTGATTTATGGTTTTGTCTGGGTATATGTCCAGTACTGGGATTGCTCTATAATATGGTAATTCTATTATTAGTTTCTTAAGAAACTCCATATTGTTCTCCATAGTGACTGTATCAATTTATATTCCCAACAATAGTGGAAGAGGCTTCATTTTCTCCACACCCTTTCCAGCATTTGTGGTTTGTAGATTTTCAGATGATGCCCATTCTAACAGGTGTGAGGTGATACCTCATTGTTGAGTCCATTTCGTTGAGCAAGGGGTAGGTCTTGACTATTACATATTTGGCTTATGGAACGGTATCTGGGCTAATTTCAAACTCTGGTTTTATGCAGCACCCCAACTCACCTTTCCCCTTAAGCAAGCATAAGTTGGTTTTCTAAACTTGAGACCCTGTTCTGTTTTGTAATTCAGTTCATGTGTAGCCAAGTTTACATTCCGTGCATTAGTGATACCTTATAATGTTTCTTTTTCTGTGTGACTTATTTCACTTAGAATCATCGTGCCTCAATCCACTCATTATGCTGGTACAGGCCTGGTGACACAGATTTCATTGCTGAGTGGTATTCTGTTGTACGTAAGTACCACAACTTCTTTATCAATTATTTGTTCTCTGGGATATTTAACTTGTACTGTAGAAGAGGTTCCTGTAAACAGAGCCGTCCCAAATTTTGGGGTGGCTGTGTCTTTTTGATTTTAATTTCCCTAAGCTAAAGGACCATAAGTGGAAATGCCCTAGACTCTGTTGCTTTGTTTTTCAGATGTATCAGGAAACACCATACACTTCTCCACAGTGGCTGTGGGCAATTTACATCCCGCCCATCAGCATAACAAGGCTCCTTTTTCCCCATGGCCTGTCTTGCCTTTCTGGATTTTACACTTTTCTCAGATGGCCCTTTAGACCTGGGGGAAATGACACTTCATAGTAGTTCGGATTTCCATTGCAAGCTTGCTTGGTTTGCCAAAAAGGGCGTATGTGTTTTTTCCTGAATATATTAAGGAACAAACTCATACGCCCTCTTTTGCCAAGTGCATCATTGTCGATGTTCTGCCTCTTTTCCTATACTTTAAATGCAAATCCAGTCTACCTCCTGAAATCGGTTTCCTGAAATTCTGCCCTGCTTTCAAGTCCTCTTCACAGCCTTACTTCAATACATTTTTGGATGTTATCTGTCATTTATAACTCTGCAGGTTTGTGAATTACAGGGCCCCTGAGCTCCTTTCTTCAACTCGCTTTCTTGTGAGCTGGCCGCAAATCCGCAAGACTGCTTCAGGCCCTAATCTGCTTCTGGCAGGGCACGCTGAGCCTTTGGTTAATTCCTCTTCCTGGTGGGAAATGAGTGTTAAATATGCCCGTCCAGACACCTACCTCACTCTCAACCCCTTGGTGATGTGGGTCCTCTGGTTTGTGGCCACCTTTGCTGGGTTCCTCACCTTTCGATGATGTGGCCCCAACTAGTGTGAGGACACTCCTGCCTGGTTCTCATCCACGTGGTTATGTGGACCCCCTGGTGAGAGTCTGTTCCTGGCTGTGTTCCTCACCCTTCTGTGAGGGAGACCCTCTGCTGATAGGTCACTCCTGCATGGCTGGCACACATTGCCTTGGTGAAGTCAGCCATGTGGTGGCAGTTGGAGCATGCTGGGAATCTCCTCTCCTCGGTGATGAGGGCCCTCTTGCATCAGGCCCTAACTGCTGGGCTCACCAACTTTTCTTAGTGAGCCCAGTGATGCTTTGGCACTCCTCTTAGGATCTCCATGGGGATGTGGGCCTTCTGCTCTGAGGTCCCAACGGCTGGGTTGTTCACATTTTCATGATGTGGGCTCTCTGGTGTTAGTTCACAGAGGCCTGGATCCCATAGCCTCTGTGCTCTTGGCCGCCTGCTGGGAGGTTCCAACTGCTGGATTCCTCACTTTTTTAATTTTTTGGGCACTCTGTTGTGAGGATCCTCCTGCCTGCCTCACTCCCAGCCCCTTCATGATGTGTGTCGTCTGGTTTGAGGCCACATGTGCTGGGTTCCTCACCTTTCGATGATGTGGGACCAATGGTCTTAGGAGACTCCTGCCTGGTTCACATCCCCTTGGTGATGTGGGCCCTCTGTTGAGAGTCTGATCCTGGCTGGGTTCCTCACCCATCTGTGAGGTGGGCCGTCTGCTGTGAGGTCACTCCTGCCTGGCTTGCTCACCTCACCTTGTGGACATGAGCCCTCTGGTGGCACTTGGAGCCTGCTGGGAGCCTCCTCCCCTCGGTGATGAGGGCCCTCTGGCGTCAGGCCCTAACTGCTGGGCTCCCCACATTTTGTGATGTGCGCCCAGTGGTGCGAGGACACTCCAGCCAGGTTCACATCCCCATTGGGATGTGGGCCTTCTGCTCTGAGGTCCCAACGCCTGGGTTGCTCACAGTTTCATGACGTGGGCTCTCTGCTGTTAGTTCACTCCTGCCTGCATCCCATAGCTTCTGTGCTCTCGGCCGCCTGCTGGGAGGTTCCAACTGCTGGATTCCTCACCTTTCTTATTCTTTGGGTCCTCTGTTTTTAGGCTACTCCTGCCTGCCTCACTCCCATTCCCTTTGTGATATGTGTCCTCTGATTTGAGGTCACATGTGCTGGGTTCCGCACCTTTCGATGATGTGGCCCCACTGGAGGGAAGACAGTCCTGACTGATTCCCATCCCCTTGCTGATGTGGGCCCTCAGGTGAGAGTCTGATCCTGGCTGGGTTCCTCACCCTTCTGTGAGGTGGGCCCTCTGCTGTGAGGTCAATCATGCCTGTCTGGCACACGTCACCTTGGCGACGTGGGCCCTCTGGTGGCACTTGGAGTATGCTGGGATCCTCCTCCCCTCGGTGATGAGGGCCCTCTTGCCTTAGGCCATAACTGCTGGGCTCCCCACATTTTCTGATGTGCGCCAAGTGAGTGAGGACACTCTTGCCAGGTTCCCATCCCCATGGGGATATGGGCCTTCTGCTCTGAAGTCAAAACGGCTGGCTTGCTCACAGTACCATGATGTGGGCCCTCTGCTGTGAGTTCACTCCGGCAAGGATCCCTTATCATCGGTGCTCTGAGCCATCTGCTGGGAGGTTCCAACTGCTGGATTCCTCAACTTTTTTATTCTATGTGCCCACTGTTGTGAGGCTCCTCCTGCCTGCCTCACTGCCAGCCCCTTGGTGATGACTGTCCTATGGCTTGAGGCCACATGTGCTGCGTTCCTCACCTTTCGATGATGTGGCCCCACTCGTGTGAGGACACTCCTGCCTGTTTCCCATCCCCTTGGTGAGGTGGGCCCTCTGGCGAGAGTCTAATCCTGGCTGGGTTCCTCAATGTTCTGTGAGGTAGGCCCTCTGCTGTGAGGTCACTCCTGCCTGGCTGGAACACGTCACCTTGGAGACGTGAGACCTCTGGTGGCAGTTGGAGCGTGCAGGTTGCCTCCTCCTCTCGGTGATGACAGCCCTCTGGCGTCAGGCCCTAAATGGTGGGCTCCCCACATTTTCTGATGTGCGCCCAGTGGTGCGAGGACACTACAGCCAGGTTCCCAATCCCATGGGGATGTGGGCCTTCTGCGCTGAAGTCCCAATGCCTGGGTTGCTCACAGTATTATGATGTGGGCCCTCTGCTGTGAGTTCACTGTGGCCTGGATCCCATAGCCTCGGTGTTCTGGGCCCCCTGCTGGAAGGTCTAAATGCTGGAATCCTCACGTTTTTTATATTATGTGCCGTGTGTTGTGAGGCTACTCCTGCCTGCCTCACTCCAAGGCCCTTGGTGATGTGTGTCCTCTGGTTTGAGGACACATGTGCTGGGTTCCGCAACTTTCAATGATGTGGCCCCACTGGTTTGAGGACACTCCTGCCTGGTTCCCATCCCCTTGGTGTTGTGGGCCTTCTGGTGACAGTCTTATCCTGGCTGGGTTCCTCACTCTTCTGTGAGTAGGCCCTCTGCTATGAGGTCAATCCTGCCTGACTTGCACACATCACCTTGGTGACGTGGGCCCTCTGTTGGCACATGGAACCTGCTGGGAGCCTCCTGCCCTCGGTGATGACGGCCCTCTAGCATCAGGCCCTAACTGCTGGGCTCCCCACGTTTTCTGATTTGAGCCCAGTGATGCCAGGACACTCCTGTCAGGTTCCCATCCCCATGGGGATGTGGGCTTTCTGCTCTGAGGTCCCAACGCCTGGGTTGCTCACAGTTTCATGATGTGGGCTCTCTGGTGTTAGTTCACTGCTGCCTGCATCCCATAGCTTCTGTGCTCTCGGCCGCCTGCTGGGAGGTTACAAATGCTGGATTCCTCACCTTTTTTATTCTTTGGGCCCTCTGTTTTTAGGCTAATCCTACCTGCCTCACTCCCATCCCCTTTGTGATGTATGTCCTCTGATATGAGGCCGCATGTGCTGGGTTCCGCAACTTTCAATGATGTGGCCCCACTGGTGTGAGGACACTCCTGCCTGGTTCCCATCCCCTTGGTGTTGTGGGCCCTCTGGCGAGAGTCTCATCCTGCCTCGGTTCCTCACCCTTCTGTGAGATAGGCCCTCTGCTGTGAGGTTACTGCTGCCTGGCTGGCGCATGCCACCTTGTAGACGTGGGCCCTCTGTTGGCAGTTGGAACCTGCTGGGAGTCTCCTCTCCTCAGTTATGAGGGCCCCCTGGCGTCAGGCCCTAACTGCTGGGTTCCTAACATTTTCTGATATGTGCTAAGTGGTGCGAAGCCACTCCTGCCAGGTTCCCATCCCAATGGGGATGTGGGCCTTCTGTTCTGAGGTCCCAACGGCTGGGCTGCTCACAGGTTCATGATGTGGGCCCTCTGCTGTGAGTTCACTGCGGCCTGGATCCCATAGCCTCGGTGCTCTAGGCTGCTTGCTGGAAGGTTCCAACTGCTGGATTCCTCAACTTTTATGTTCTATGGACCCTGTGTTGTGAGGCCGGTCCTGCCAGCCTCATTCCGAACCCCTTGGTGATGTGGTTCCTCTGGTTTGAGGCTACATGTGCTGGGATCCTCACCTTTCGATGATGTTGTCCCACTGGTGTGGGGACACTCCTGCCTGGTTCCCATCCCCTTGGTGATGTGGGCCCTCTGGTGAGAGTCTGATCCTGGCTGTGTTCTTCACCCTTCTGTGAGGTGGGCCCTCTGCTGTGAGGTCACTCCTGCCGGGCTGGCACACATCGCCTTGGTGACGTTGGCCCTCTGGTGACAGCTGGAGCCTGCTGGGAGTCTCCTCCCCTCGGTGATGAGTGCCCTCTAGCGTCAGGCCCTAACTTCTGAGCACCCCACGTTTTCTGATGTGAGCCCAGTGATGCCAGGACACTCCTGTCATGTTCCCATCACCATGGGGATGTCGGCCTTCTGCTCTGAGGTCCCAATGTCTGGGTTGCTCACAGTTTCATGATGTGGGCTGTCTGGTGTTAGTTCACTCCGGCCTGGATCCCCTAGCCTCTGTGCTCTGGGCCGCCTGCTGGGAGGTTCCAACTGCTGGATTCCTCACCTTTCTTATTTTTGGGCCCTCTGTTGTGAGGCTCCTCCTGCCTGCCTCACTCCCAGCCCCTTGGTGATGGGTGTCCTATGGTTTGAAGCCACATGTTCTGGGTTCCTCACCTTTAGATGATGTGGCCCTACTCATGTGAGGACACTTCTGCCTGGTTCCAATCCATTTGGTGATGTGGGCCCTCTGCTGTGAGGTCATTCGTGCCTGGTTGGCACACATCGCCTTGGTGACGTCAGCCCTCTGATGGCAGTTGGAGCCTGCTGGGAGCCTCCTTTCCTTGGTGATGAGGGTCCTCTGGCGTCAGGCCCTAACTGCTGGTCGCCCAAAATTTTCTGATACGTTCTCAGTGGTGCGAGGACACTCCTACCAGATTTCCATCCCCATGGGGATGTGGGCCTCCTGCTCTGAGGTCCCAATGGCTGGGTTGCTCAGTTTCATGACATGGGCCCTCTTCTGTGAGTTCACTGTGGCCTGGATCCCATAGCCTCGGTGCTGTGGGCCGCCTGCTGGGAGGTTCCAAATGCTGGATTCCTCACTTTTTTATTCTATGGGCCCAGTGTTGTGAGGCTACTCCTGCCTGCCTCACTCCTAGGCCCTTGGTGATGTGGGTCCTCTGGTTTGAGGATACATGTGCTGAGTACCTCACCTTTCGATGATGTGGCGCCACTGGTGTGAAGACACTCCTGCCTTTGTCCCATCCCCTTGGTGATGTGGGCCCTCTGGTGAGAGTCTGATGTTGGCTGGGTTTCTCACCCTTCTGTGAGGTGGGACCTCTGCTGTGAGGTAACTCCTGCCTGGCTTGCTCACGTTGCCTTGGCAACGTGAGCCCTCAGGTGGCATTTGGAGCCTGCTGGGAATCTGCTCCCCTTGGTTATGAGAGCTCTGGTAAAACACATATGCACTTTTTTGCCAAGTGCATTATTTTCCAAGTTCTGTCTCATTTCCTATGCTTTAAGAGCGACTACCGTGTACCTTCTGAAATCGGTTTCCTGCAATTCTGCCCTGCTTTAAAGTCCTCTTGGCAGCCTTACTTCAATATATTTTTGGACGATAGCTGTCATTTATAACTCTGCAGGTTTGTGAATTACAGTGCCCCTGAACTCCTTTCTTCAACTCGCTTTCTTGTGAGCTGGCCGCAACACCACAGGATTGATTCAGGCCCTAGTGTGGTTCCGGCTTTGCACACTGAACCTTTGGTTAATTCCTCTTCCTCATGGGAAATGAGAGTTAAATTTGCCGGTCCAGACACCTCCAGCTAGTCTCTCATTGGTTCTTCCTATTCCTGTTCATCTTACACAGAAATTACAAACTGGGCCAAACAGGAGGTTAAAGGCACTGACTCTCCAAGGAGGGAGAGTGTTAGTAACGAGTCTGGAATGTTGCACCCGAGTACCAGGGGACGAAAACTGAGACACATTTGAACAAGTTTCCCGATCACAAGGTGGATCATACTGTGGATTCCAGATGCATGTTTTAGCTGAAGGAAGAATCTCTTAAACCTGGAGAGTTGAGACC
The DNA here is from genome assembly GCF_963455315.2 of Globicephala melas. Taxonomy (NCBI): domain Eukaryota; kingdom Metazoa; phylum Chordata; class Mammalia; order Artiodactyla; family Delphinidae; genus Globicephala; species Globicephala melas. Next base: position 64,932,288 of record NC_083314.1, read on the forward strand.
CATGGAATGGGTACCATGCAATATTACTTCAAAGGGTCTGCATTTACTCACCGAACCTCACCGGTGCTATCACTGCTGAGTTTATGCCGCTGTACACACACTTGATTCTCTTTCGGAGACATATAAATCCATAGGTTTTAAGATTCTTACTAGTCAGGTATATTCTTAGGCGTTTAATATGGGGTGTTGAGTCCACTTCGTTGAGCAAGGAGTAGCTCTTGTCTATTACATATTTGGCTTATGGAACGGTATCTGTGCTCATTTCAATCTCTGGTTTTATGCAGCACCCCAACTCACCTTTCCCCTTAAGCAAGCATAAGTTGGTTTTCTACATTTGAGACCCTGTTCTGTTTTGTAATTCAGTTCCTGTGTAGCCAAGTTTACATTCCGTGTAGTAGTGATATCTTATGATGTTTCTTTTTCTGTGTGACTTATTTCACTTAGAATCATCGTACCTGAATCCACTCATTATGCTGCTACGGGCCTGATGACATAGATTTCATTGCTGAGTGATATTGCATTGTACGTAAGTACCACAACTTCTTTATCCATTTTTCGCTTTCTGTGATATTCAACTTATACCGTAAACGAGGTTCTTGTAAACAGAGCCTTCCCAAACTTTGGCCTGGCTGTGTCTTTTTGATTTTAATTTCCCTAAGCTATAGGACCATAAGTGGAAGTGCCCTAGGCTCTGTTGCTTTGTTTTTTAGATGTTTCAGGAAACACCATACACTTCTCCAGAGTGGCTGTTGGCAATTTACATCCCGCCCATCAGCATAACAAGGCTCCCAGTTCTCCATGGCCTGTCCTGCCTTTCCGGATTTTACACTTTCTTCAGATGGCCCTTTTGACCGGGAGGCAGTGAGACTTCATTGTAGTGCAGATTTCCTTTGCAAGCTTTCTTGGTTGGCCAAAAAGGGCGTATGCCTTTTTTCCTGAATATATTCAGGAAAAGACGCATATGCCCTTTTTGGCCAAGTGTATCATTGTGGACGTTCTGCCTCTTTTCCTATGCTTTACATGCAATTCCAGTCTACCTCCTGAAATCGCTTTCCTGCAATTCTGCCCCGCTTTCAAGTCCTCTTGGCAGCCTTACTTCAATATATTTTTGGACGATAGCTGTAATTTATAACTCTGCAAGTTTGTGAATTACAGTGCCCCTGAGCTCCTTTCTTCAACTCGCTTTCTTGTGAGCTGGCCGCGACACCGCAGGATTGCTTTAGTCCCTAGTGTTGTTCCGGCATGGCACGCTGAGCCTTTGGTTAATTCCTCTTCCTGGTGGGAAATGAGAGTTAAATTTGCCCGTCCAGACACCTCCAGCTAGTCTCGCATTGGTTCTCCCTATTCCTGTTCATTTTCCACAGAAATTGCAAACTGGGCCAAACAGGAGGTTAAAGGCACTGACTCTCCAAGTGGGGAGAGTGTTAGTAAAGCGTCTGGAATGTTGCACCCGAGTACCAGGGGACGAAAACTGAGACACATTTGAACACGTTTCCCGATCACCCGGTGGATCATACTCTGGGTTCCACATGCATGTTTTAGGTGAAGGAAGAATCCCTTAAACCTGGAGAGTTGAGACCCATGGAATGGGTACCATGCAATATGAATTCAAAGGGTCTGCATTTGCTCACCGAACCTCACCAATCCTATCACTGCTGCGTTTATGCTGCTGTACACATGCTTGATTCTCTTTCGGAGACATATCAATCCATAGGTTTTAAGATTCTTACTAGTCAGGTATATACTTAGGCGTTTAATATGGGGTGTTGAGTCCACTTGGTTGAGCAAGGAGTAGCTCTTGTCTATTTCATATTTGGCTTATGGACCTGTATCTGTGCTAATTTCAATCTCTGGTTTTATGCATCACCCCAACTCACCTTTCCCTTAAGCAATCATATGTTGGTTTTCTACATTTGAGACCCTGTTCTGTTTTGTAATACAGTTCCTGTGTAGCCTAGTTTACATTCCGTGTAGTAGTGATATCTTATGTTGTTTCTTTTACTGTGTGACTTATTTCACTTAGAATCATCGTACCTGAATCCACTCATTATGCTGCTATGGGCCTATGACATAGATTTCATTGCTGAGTGATATGGCATTGTACGTAAGTACCACAACTTCTTTATCCATTTTTCGCTTTCTGCGATATTGAACTTGTACCGTAAACGAGGTTCTTGTAAACAGAGCCGTCCCAAACTTTGGGGTGGCTGTGTCTTTTTTATTTTAATTTCCCTAAGCTATAGGACCATAAGTGGAAGTGCCCTAGGCTCTGTTGCTTTGTTTTTTAGAAGTTTCAGGAAACACCATACACTTCTCCAGAGTGGCTGTTGGCAATTTACATCCCGCCCATCAGCATAACAAGACTCCCAGTTCTCCATGGCCTGTCCTGCCTTTCTGGATTTTACACTTTTTTTAGATGGCCCTTTTGACTGGGGGGCAGTGAGACTTCATTGTAGTGCAGATTTCCTTTGCAAGCTTGCTTGGTTGGCCAAAAAGGGCGTATGCGTTTTTTCCTGAATATATTCAGGAAAAAACGCATACGCCCTTTTTGGCCAAGTGCATCATTGTGACGTTCTGCCTGTTTTCCTATTTTTACATGCAATTCCATTCTACCTCCTGAAATCGGTTTCCTGAAATTCTGCCTTGCTGTCATTGCCTCTTCATAGCCTTACCTCAATATTCTTTTGGAAAATAGTTGGCCTTTATAACTTTGCAGCTTTTTCAATTGCAGTGGCCCTTAGTTCCATTTTTCAGCTCTTATTTTTGTGATCTTGCCTCATATCCACAGGATTTCTTCAGGCCCTATTCTTCTTCTGGTGCGTCTTGCTGTGCCTTTGGTTAATTCTTCTTCCTGATGTGAAATTAGAGTGACATGTGCCCATTGAAACTGGTACATCTGTTTTCTCACTGGTTCCCCCATTCCCATTCATCCTCCCCACTAACTGCAGACTGTGCGATACCGGACCTTAAAGGCATTGACTCTCCATGTGGGGATGTTGTTAGTAAAGTGGCTGGAATGTTGATCCAGAGCCCCAGGAGAGGAAAATGAGGTGCGTTTTAGAAACATTTCCCGATCATATGGTATACCATCCGCTGGATTTCCCATGCATTGTTTAGCTGTAGGAAGATTCCCTTCAACCTGGAGTGCTGGGACCCTTGGAATGAGTAGCATGAAGTATTGCATTAAACTTTCGGCAGTTGCTCACCAAAGCTCACCAATCCTCTCAGCCCCAAGTGTCCAGCCTTATGTCTTATCCAGCTGTGGGTTTATATGTGGTCATTCCAGGTTGCATCACAGCCCCTGAGCGAATTTTGTAAGAATTTTTCTCTCTTTCATTGTTTCTGCGTTTTGGTTTTAAAATTTATTTCTATAATGGGGTTTAGCTCATTTTCACTGCTGTGTTTGTGCCACTCTGCACACACTTGATTCCCTTATGGAGATATATCAATACATGGGTTTTAAGATTCTTATTACTCAGATATATTTCTCTGTGGTGTATAGGGTGTGTTGAGACCAGTTCATTGAGCAAGGTGTAGATCTTGTCTCATACCTATTTGGTTTATTGAACGGTATCTGTGCTAATTTCAAACTCTGGTTTTATGCATCACCCCACCTCTCCTTTCCCCTTAAGCTGACATAAGTGTGTTTTCTAAATGTGAGACACTGTTCTGTTTTGTAATTCATTTTTTGTGCAGCCATATTTATCCTCCCTCTATAAGTGATATCTTATGATATGTTTCTTTTTCTGTTTGACTTATTTCAAGTAGTATTATCGGACCTAAATCCACTCTTTATCCTTCTACTAGCCTTATTACATTGATTTCATGGTGAAGAGATATTCCATTATACATAAGTACCACATTTTCTTTATCCATTGTTCTCTTTCCTGGGATATTTAAGGTGTACTGAAGTTGAGGTTCTTGTAAAGAGAGGAGCCCTAAACTGTGGTGTGCTTGTGTCTTGCTGATTTTTAGACTTCCCTAGATATACTCCCGTGATTGGAAGTGCCCTATGCTCTGTAGCTCTGTTTTTTAGATGATTTAGGAACCACCATACACTTCTCCAGAGTGGCTCTCGGCAGTTCACACACTGTCCATCAGCGTATAAAGGCTCCCTGTTCTCCATGGCCTGTCCTGCATTTCTGGTTTTTACAATTTTTTCGGATGGCCCTTTTGACCGGTGGGAAATGAGACTTCTTTGTTGTGCACATTTGCATTGCTTGCTTGCTTGGTTGCCCATAAAGTGCCTATGCGTTTTTTCCTGGATATATTCAGGAAAAAACGCATACTCCCTTTTGGGCCAACTGCATCATTGTCGAAGTTCTGCTGCTTTTCACGTACTTTAAAGATGAGTCCAATCTATCTCTTGAAATCTGTTTCTTGCAATTCTGTCTTGCATTCAGATCCTCTTCTTTGCCTTACCTCAACATATTTTTGGACGTTAGTTTTCATTTATAACTCTGCAGGTTTGTGAATTGTAGTGACCCTGAGCTCCATTTTTTAAGTTGCTCTTTTGTGAGCTGGCCTCAAAGCTGCAGGATTGCTTCAGGCCCTATTTTGGCTCCGGCGAGGCGGGCTGAGCCTTTTTTTAATTCTTATTCTTAATGGGAAATTAGAGTGACATGTGCCCGTCCAAACCCCTACAACTATTCTCTCATTGGTTCCCCCTCTTCCCGTTCATCCTCCTCACAATTTGCAAAATGTGTGAAACAGAAGTTTAAATGTGCTGATTCTCTAAGTGGGGAGATTCTAAGTAACGTGGCTGGAATGATGAACAGGAGCACCAGGAGAGGATAAATGAGGTGCATTTTAGACACATCTCCCGATCACATGGTGTACAGTCCTCTGGGTTTTCCATGCATGTTTTAGCTGTAGGAAGATTCCTTGAACCTGCAGATTTGGGACCCATTGAATGGGTACCAGGTAGTATTACTTTAAAGGGTGTGCATTTCCTCACCCAACCTCACATTTCTCTTAGCGCGAACAGTTTCCAGCCTTATGTCTCATCCTGCGGTGGGTCTAGATGTGTTCAATCCATGTTGCATCACCGTCCCTGAGGAAAAGTTGTAAGAGGTTTTCTCTGTCTCTCTGTCATTTATTTTTTTCAATTTATTACTATATTGGTTACAGCTGATTTTCAAAGCTCTGTTTCTTGCTGCTGTACATCCACTTGATTCACGTACAGAGAGACATCAATAAATTCTTTTTCAGATTCTTACCAGTCATATATATTCTTTTCTGGTGACTTGTGTGTGCTGAGTGCAGTTCTTTTAGCTACCGTGTAGGCCTTGTTGATTATCAGTTTGGTATTTGGAATGGTATCTTTGCTAATTTCAACCTCCTGGATGATGCCTCACCCCTCCCCACCTTTCCCGTTTAGCAGCCTTACGCGTGTTTTCTACATATTTGACTATGTTTTTGTTTTGTAATTTATTTCATGTGTAGCCATTTTGGATTCCACCTTTAAGTGATATCTTATGATATGTGTCTTTTTCTTTTTGAATTATGTCACTTAGAATGATCATACGTAAATCCTCCGGAGTTGTTACAACTGGCCATATTTCATTGATTTCCAGGCTGAGTAATATTCCACTCTACATAAGTACCACATCTCTATCCATTTTTTCCCTCCAGAGACATTTAAGTTATATCCTAGTCAAGGATCTTTTAAACAGAGAGGCAGTAAACATTGGGGTGCCTGTGTCCTCTCGATTTTTGTTTTTTCCAAGATATACGCCCATGAGGGCAAGTGCCCTATGCTCTGTAGCTCATTTTTTAGATGCTTTAGTAAACACAATACACTTCTCCAGAATGGCCGTTGGCAATATACATTTCCACTATAAGCCTCACAGGGCTCCCTCTTCTCCTTGCCCTGTCCTGCATTTCTGGTGTTTACACTTTATGAGGATGGCTCTTCTGACTGATGCGAAGTGATATCTTTTGTAGTATTGATTTCCAGTGCCCACTTGTTTGGTTGGCTAAAAAATTGTATGCCCTTTTCTTGAATGTATACAGAAAAAAACGCATACAGTCTTTTTGGCCAACTGCAATGTTGGCAATGTTCAGCCCCTTTTCTTGTGCTTAATGGCGAGTCCTTTCTACCTCCTCAAATCCCTTTCCTGCCATTCTCCCTTGCTTACCAATCCTTTTCTCTGACTTTCCTCAAGACATTTTTCAGTGATAGACATTTTCAACTCTGCAGTTTCGTGAATCTTACTGCCCCTGAGTTCCATTGTTCAACTTGTGTTTATGGGAACTGGCCACAAAGCAGTGGGATTTCCTCAAGCCCTATACTGTTTCCATGGGCAACCCTAGCCTTTGGTCAATTCGTCTTCCTGATTGGAAATTAGAGTGACATGTTTCTGTCTGAACACCTAGGACTTGTCTCTCATTGTTCCTTATCCTTCCGCTTCATCCTCTGGACAAATTCCAAACTGTACGCAACAGGATGTTGACAGTGCTGACATCTCCAAGTGGGGAGACTGTTAGTAAAGACGCTGGAGGGGTGAACCCGAGCACCAGCAGATGAGGAGATGAGATGCCTTTTCCAAACTCTTCCTGATCAGACGGTATACCATCCTCTGAGTGTGACAGACATGTTTTAGCAGTAGGAAGAGTCCCATTCATGTAAGGAGAACACCAGGGCTTTTTCAAAATCAGTGTCTCCCCAAAACCCCAACTGGGGAATTTTTTAAGCTACGGCTACACATATGTTCATTAAGGGCCTTGGGAAGTAGGCAGAGTCCAAACTTTAGATGATGGAAGTCTTCAGGGTCAGAAGCACTCACCACCGGCTTCCCTTAGGTTACACTTTAACTGTCATTGATAGATGATGTCAATAAAAATATCTATTCTTTTTCCGATTATTTCCCCTTATAGGTTATTGCAAAATATTGAGTGTAGTTCCCTGTGCTATACAGTAGTTCCTTGTTGATGATCTATTTTATACATAGCACTGTGTATGTGTTAATTCCAAACTGTTAATTTATCCCTCCTCCCACCTTTCCCCTTTGGTAATAATAAATTATAAGATTTTATACTTCTCAGAAATGGGGGAGCTGAAAGAGAGGTATCATTTTCAATGGAAAAGCATTTAAAACAAGATTGAAGCTTTAACCAAGATTATTAGATGTACATCCTTGGAAAGAAATCACTTCGTTTCTCTAATATTGACCTGACAAATAAGACAAACCTTTTCACTGAACTTGCTTATAATAAAGTGATGGAAATATCAAATGGAAGTGTTAGAAACATCTTATTTTACTCGAGCCTTATAAACTGTTCTATGTTAACTACAGTTTGGCTCACACATCTGTTCATTGAAGTTACAATAGTCTCAATTTCTGTTACTGATCCTCCAGAGTGGACCCCAACAAGTGTCCCCCTGCCCAGTGTCATTGGGGCCAACAGATCGAGACTGAGTTTGGTTCACAAGCAAAGGAAACTTTATATTTTGATCAGAGAATGGAGAGGTGAGAGCATACACTACTGCGTGGGCTGTGGGCTGGGCTGCTGTGTAGAGATCCTGTCAGAGTCAGTAGGAGGGAGGGGGCGGAGCTCTCGAGTGCCCGGTTGGCTGTAACTCAGTCTCTATATCTCAGAGTCTGCACTGGGCCCCAGGAGCTGAGGTGTCGACCCAGCCATTCTGCACTAGGAAATCTGGTCTGAAGTGCCGGGTGTGGAACCTCTGCATGCGGGACCCTAGGAGCACGTGCAATTAGACAAAGCACAAAGGATAAAAATGGTCAGACTTGACTTTATTGCCCAGATTCTATTTTTATCTCCCAGGGATTTTTAATGGGCTTTGTTGGGGACAAACCCCTCCTCTGCCTTTTGTCCCATTCCTCATTCTTGGAGTGCTGAGGGTGCAGACCCTTCTTCTGTAACTGCTGAGTGCTGAGTTGGGAGCCCTCATACCAGGGGACGAGGGTCAGAATTTCTCCCCAGCAGCCTCCAGGTGACGTTGATTGGCCCCAGGACCCCTGCCTCCCTGCTCGTCTGCCTGAGCACCAGCATTGGAAGTGTTATAGATTCTAATGACCTTTAAGGGTCCAGGAAAGAGATGTGCAGAGACGCTGTGGGGGCCGGTTTCACCCCGCCCCACATTTGTTCGGCCACCTTAGGCTGACCGTTTCTGCCAGCCTAGATGCTCTGACCAGTAGTCTGCTCTTTCTTCAATTAGGCCCCTGAATTAACGTAAAAACAGCACCAGGTGTCAGAGCCCTGCCCGCTCAACTCCCAGACAGTCCAGGGTCAGTGGTGATCAAGGACCATGATGGTCACTGAGTCAACAGCCTTTTGAAGTAAACAGGAGTCCAGCCGGTCTTATTGACCACCATCATCACGGTGTCTGTAGGCTTTTCTATGGTGACAGTGTGATATACGGTTCCCCCGCCAAGATTATTAGCTCCCCTCTGGGTGCAGTAAGTCCTGCAAGCAGTAGTCTACTCCTTCGGGACACACTATTGTTGTTTGATGAGAGAAACTCCAGGTCAAGTGATGTTCACACGAGTCGTCATGGTGCCCTGTTGCCTCCGGTTATCTCTCTGGATGTTGGAGTTGGAGGGCCTCCTCACTCGAGGTCGGTGTGCCCACGGAGCGAACCCTGCAACTTCAGGGCGTGGTTGGTGATTAGGATCACCACGTGGGGTCCTTTTCCCTTAGGAGGGAGGTGGCCTTTTGGGCTGCTGATTTCCAGGTTTTTAGATACCGCCAGTATCTTGGCCAGATGTGGCAGTGGGCCAAGCCCCTTGGTGACTGTAGTTTATCCTACCTGGATGGCATTCTTGCGTTGTTCCATTTCAAGTGGTCCCAGTTTTTGCACTAATTCTCCAATGGCGATTCACCTTTCACCGGGAATGGAAAGGTCAAAGGGTTTAGCTCAATTAGGGAGGGCAAGGGTCTGAATTGACTGCTCTTTCCATTCTTGAAAGGCCACTTCTGGATTCTGTTCAAAAGGATCATCATCTTTTCCTTTCAGTGTTTCATATAGAGGCCCAGCTAGTAGACTGTAGTTAGGGATCCAGAAGCAGCAAACCCTGGCCTCCCCAGGAACCCCTAAGCTGTCTTCTAGTTTTAGAAAGGGGTAAGGCTGCAAATGGTTTCTTCCCTTTCCTGGGATGGGCTTCTCTGACCTTCTGTGAGAATGAAGCCCAGGCAGGTCACCGCAGTCTGTGATATTTGAGCTTTTTCTTGGACAACTTCTATCCTTTATTGGCTTGGTAGTTCAGAGGCCTCCTTAGTAGGGCTGGCGATCAGAATGTCATCTGCATATTGAAGGAGAGTTTCCTTTTCCAGAGGTAGAACTTTTCGGTCTTTAGCTAAGCTTTCCCCAAAGATGGTGTGGGAATTTTTGAACCCTTGGGGCAAGACGGCCCGGAAGTATTGTTTTAGTTGTATGTTGAGTCCTGCCACTCACAAGCCAAAATTTCTTGTGACTCTGGGACTAATGGAATACAAAAGAAGGCATCATTGAAGACTAATACAGAATACCATGTCCTGGTGGTTGGTAGAATGACCAGCAGGGTGTAGGAATTAGGAGCACCTGGAGGTATATCCTCGGTGGCTTCACTGACTGTCCTGACATCCTTTACCAGGTCCCCAGCAGCCCATGGGGCTCTCGTGGTCAGGTCAATCCCAGGATATGGAGCTCTCCTGGGCAGGTACCCCACCCCCAACCCAGCCCACGGGGCTCTCGTGGTCAGGCCTCTCCCAGGATACAGAGCTACCCTTGCAGGTACCGTGGCAGGGCTGGGCTCACAGGTACCATGCACATAGCCCTCATTGCAGAGCACCCCCAGCTCACCTGTCGCTCAGAGCTGACACAGAGCACCTCAGAGCAGGACTTGAACTAACAAACAGCAGCTCCGACAGGTCTGTGACCCTGGGCATCACTCTGTGTGGCCTCCCTCCACCTGGTCTTCCAGAGACTTCCACTGCACCCGGGGCACCAGGCCTCTGTCTCCAACCACCACCCACCCCTCCTCTCCCTGACTCCTGGGTTCCTCTCATTAGGAGAGGGTTTTCTTGAAGTTGTCTCCCACTCATGGGCCAGATAAAATGATTAGAAAACAAGCCAAAGCTGCAGCCCCTTGTCTATCCTGACTCTCAGGAGCCCACACCTGTTCCTTGGACCTGGCCGGTTCAGCAAGTTCCATTTTCTGCAACTGTGAGCCCCTGAGGGGTGATGATTGGCTGACCTGGGCAGCCTTACCATGCCGGCCAGCCCTCCCCAGGTGTGCCTGGGTTGAGATCAATATAAATACCACTCCAGGCAGCAAGAGCCCCTGCAGCTGTGCCTGACGCCATTTTCTCTGCCCTGTCAGCAGTCTCGGGGCTGGGCTGGTGGGAGGGAGTGAGAGGCCACGGCTTTGTGGGTGGCCCAGTGTGAGTGGGGCTCTGCTGGACTTTCTGCAGCAGTTGCCAGGCTGCCACCTGCTAAAGAAGAGGATGTGTCACCCATACCTGCTGCTGGAATTTCTCCCTGGGCAGAGGTGAGGAAGGAAAAAAGCAGTGGGGGCAGGGACAGGACGGGTATCTCAGGCAGGGAAATGGAAATCTTCCAGAAGAGCACCCAGGGCCAGGACCATCCTGGCTGGCCTGCAGGCACCAAGTCAGCTGGCATGCTGTCACTCGTGTGGCTCCATGGCCCTTCCTCTAGGCTTTCAAGTCCTTGTATATATTCAGGTGTTTTACCTGGGAAGGGTGGGAACAGTTCAGCAGCAACTGGCCTGGGGCTCAGCTCACGTTTACTCACAGATGCCTCGGCACGGTGCCCCAGCTTTGCAATGAGGACGCTTGTTGTGTGGGGGCTGCTGGCTGAATGGGAGACGATTCCCCACCACTGACCAACTTCAGAATTGTTTACAACTGGAGCAAGTGCCCTGATACGGTTTTCCTCTGTGTAACTGTTGGGTTCTGCTTTTTTTTCTCTTTTTCGTTTTTGATTCAAGGTAGATTTTATTCCTCTTTTTTGTATTTACAGATATAAGCATGGAAATAATTTATTCATATAAATACATGTATGTGAAGGGAATAATTGTTTTTTCTGTTTTGTTTTTTAAATTTTATTTCTTTTTAATTTTGAATTTTATTTTATATTTTTATACAGCAGGTTCTTATTGGTTATCTATTTTATACATATAAATGTTTACATGCCAATCCCAATCTCTCAACTCCTCCCACCACCACCCCCCCAAGAGCTTTCCCCCCTTGTTGTCCATACGTTTGTTGTCTACATCTGTTGCTCTATTTATGCCTTGCAAAACGGTTAATCTGTACAGTTTTTCTAGGTTCCACATATATGCATGAATATACAAGATTTGTTTTTCTCTTTCTGACTTACTTCACTCTGTATGACAGTCTCTAGATCCATCGACGTCTCTACAAATGACCCAATTTCATTCCTTTCATGGCTTAGTAATATTCCATTTTATATATGTACCACATCTTTATGCATTCGTCTGTCTGTGGGCATTTAGGTTGCTTCCATTACCTCGATATTGTAAATAGTGATGCAATGAACATTGCGGTGAATGTCTCTTTTTGATTTATGGTTTTGTCTGGGTATATGTCCAGTACTGGGATTGCTGTATCATATGGTAATTCTATTATTAGTTTCTTAAGAAACTCCATATTGTTCTCCATAGTGACGGTATCAATTTATATTCCCAACAATAGTGGAAGAGGGTTCCTTTTCTCCACACCCTTTCCAGCATTTGTGGTTTGTAGATTTTCAGATGATGCCCATTCTAACAGGTGTGAGGTGATACCTCATTGTTGAGTCCATTTCGTTGAGCAAGGGGTAGGTCTTGTCTATTACATATTTGGCTTATGGAACGGTATCTGTGCTAATTTCAAACTCTGGTTTTATGCAGCACCCCAACTCACCTCCCCTAAAGCAAGCCTAAGTTGGTTTTCTAAACTAGAGACCCTGTTCTGTTTTGTAATTCAGTTCATGAGTAGCCAAGTTTACATTCCGTGCATCAGTGATACCTTATGATGTTTCTTTTTCTGTGTGACTTATTTCACTTAGAATCATCGTGCCTCAATCCACTCATTATGCTGGTACTGGCCTGGTGACACAGATTTCATTGCTGAGTGGTATTCTGTTGTACGTAAGAACCGCAACTTCTTTATCAATTATTTGCTCTCTGGGATATTTAACTTGTACCGTACAAGAGGTTCCTGTAAACAGAGCCGTCCCAAATTTTGGGCTGGCTGTGTCTTTTTGATTTTAATTTCCCTAAGCTAAAGGACCATAAGTGGAAATGCCCTAGACTCTGTTGCTTTGTTTTTCAGATGTATCAGGAAACACCATACACTTCTCCACAGTGGCTGTGGGCAATTTACATCCCGCCCATCAGCATAACAAGGTTTTTTCCCCATGTCCTGTCTTGCCTTTCTAGATTTTACACTTATTTCAGATGGCCCTTTAGACCGGAGGGAAGTGACACTTCATAGTAGTTCGGATTTCCATTGCAAGCTTGCTTGGTTTGCCAAAAAGGGCTTATGTGTTTTTTCCTGAATATATTCAGGAACAAACTCATACGCCCTTTTTTGCCAAGTGCATCATTGTCGATGTTCTGCCTCTTTTCCTATGCTTTAAATGCAAATCCAGTCTACCTCCTGAAATCGGTTTCCTGAAATTCTGCCCGGCTTTCAAGTCTTCTTCGCAGCCTTACTTCAGTATATTTTTGGACGTTATCTGTCATTTATAACTCTGCAGGTTTGTGAATTACAGTGCCCCTGAGCTCCTTTCTTCAACTCGCTTTCTTGTGAGCTCGCCGCAAACCCGCAAGACTGCTTCAGGCCCTAATCTGCTTCTGGCAGGGCATGCTGAGCCTTTGGTTAATTCCTCTTCCTGGTGGGAAATGAGTGTTAAATATGCCCGTCCAGACACCTACCTCACTCTCAACCCCTTGGTGATGTGGGTCCTCTGGTTTGTGGCCACCTTTGCTGGGTTCCTCACCTTTCGATGATGTGGCCCCACTAGTGTGAGGATACTCCTGCCTGGTTCTCATCCACGTGGTTATGTGGTCCCCCTGGTGAGAGTCTGTTCCTGGCTGTGTTCCTCACCCTTCTGTGAGGGAGACCCTCTGCTGATAGGTCACTCCTGCATGGCTGGCACACATTGCCTTGGTGAAGTCAGCCGTGTGGTGGCAGTTGGAGCGTGCTGGGAATCTCCTCCCCCCGGTTATGAGGGCCCTCTTGCGTCAGGCCCTAACTGCTGGGCTCACCAACTTTTCTTAGTGAGCCCAATGATGCTTGGGCACTCCTCTTAGGATCTCATCTCCATGGGGATGTGGGCCTTCTGCTCTGAGGTCCCAACGGCTGGGTTGTTCACATTTTCATGATGTGGGCTCTCTGGTGTTAGTTCACAGAGGCCTGGATCCCATAGCCTCTGTGCTCTTGGCCGCCTGCTGGGAGGTTCCAACTGCTGGATTCCTCAGTTTTTTAATTTTTGGGCCCTCTGTTGTGAGGATCCTCCTGCCTGCCTCACTCCCAGGAGACTCCTGCCTGGTTCACATCCCCTTGGTGATGTGAGCCCTCTGTTGAGAGTCTGATCCTCGCTGGGTTCCTCACCCATCTATGAGGTGGGCCATCTGCTGTGAGGTCACTCCTGCCTGGCTGGCACACGTCACCCTGGAGAAGTGAGCCCTCTGGTGGCAGTTGGAGCGTGCAGGTTGCCTCCTCCTCTCGGTGATGACAGCCCTCTGGTGTCAGGCCCTAAATGGTGGGCTCCCCACATTTTCTGATGTGCGCCCAGTGGTGCGAGGACACTCCAGCCAGGTTCCCATTCCCATGGGGATGTGGGCCTTCTGCGCTGAGGTTCTAACGCCTGGGTTGCTCACAGTTTTATGATGTGGGCCCTCTGCTGTGAGTTCACTGCGGCCTGGATCCCATAGCCTCGGTGTTCTGAGCCGCCTGCTGGAAGGTCTAAATGCTGGAATCCTCACGTTTTTTATATTATGTGCCCTGTGTTGTGAGGCTAGTCCTGCCTGCCTCACTCCAAGGCCCTTGGTGATGTGTGTCCTCTGGTTTGAGGACACATGTGCTGGGTTCCTCACCTTAAGATGATGAGGCCCCACTGGTGTGAGGATAATCCTGACTGGTTCCCTTCCCCTTTGTGATGTGGGCCATCTGGTGAGAGTCTGATCCTGGCTGGGTTCCTCACCCATCTGTGAGGTGGGCCCTCTACTATCAGGTAACTCTTGCCTGGCTTGCTCACCTCACCTTGTTGACATGAGCCCTCTGGTGGCCCTTGGACCCTGCTTGGAGCCTCCTCACCTCTGTGATGAGGGCCCTCTGACATCAGGCCCTAACTGCTGGGCTCCCCAACTTTTCTTAGTGAGCCCAGTGATGCTCGGGCACTCCTCTTAGGTTCCCATCTCTATGGGGATGTGGGCCTTCTGCTCTGAGGTCCCAACGGCTGGGTTGTTCACAGTTTCATGATGTGGGCTCTCTGCTGTTAGTTCACTCTGGCCTGGATGCCATAGCCTCTGTGCTCTGGGCCGCCTGCTGGGAGGTTCCAACTGCTCGATTCCTCAACTTTTGTATTCTATAGATCCTGTGTTGTGATGCTCCTCCTGTCTGTCTCACTCGCAACCCCTTCGTGATGTGGGTCCTCTGGTTTGAGGACACATGTGCTGGGTTCCACAACCTTCAATGATGTGACCCCACTGGTGGGAGGACAGTCCTGACTGGTTCCCATCCCCTTGGTGTTGTGGGCCCTCTGGCGAGAGTCTCATCCTGCCTCGGTTCCTCACCCATCTGTGAGATAGGCCCTCTGCTGTGAGGTCACTACTGCCTGGCTGGCGCATGCCACCTTGTATGCGTGGACCCTCTGTTGGCAGTTGGAACCTGCTGGGAGTCTCCTCCCCTCAGTTATGAGGGCCCCCTGGCGTCAGGCCCTAACTGCTGGGCTCCTAACATTTTCTGATATGTGCTAAGTGGTGCGAGGCCACTCCTGCCAGGTTCCCATCCCAATGGGGATGTGGGCCTTCTGTTCTGAGGTCCCAACGGCTGGGCTGCTCACAGGTTCATGATGTGGGCCCTCTGCTGTGAGTTTACTGCAGCCTCGATCCCATAGGCTCGGTGTTCTGGGCCGCTTGCTGGGAGGTTCCAACTGCTGGATTCCTCAACTTTTATATTCTATGGACCCTGTGTCATGAGGCCGGTCCTGCCAGCCTCATTCCAAACCCCTTGGTGATGTGGTTCCTCTGGTTTGAGGCTACATGTGCTGGGATCCTCACCTTTCGATGATGTCCCACTGGTGTGGGGACACTCCTGCCTGGTTCCCATCCCCTTGGTGATGTGGGCCCTCCGGTGAGAGTCTGATCCTGGCTGTGTTCCTCACTCTTCTGTGAGGTGGGCCCTCTGCTGTGAGATCACTCTTGTCAGGCTGGCACACATCGCCTTGGCGACGTTGGCCCTCAGGTGGCAGTTGGAGCCTGCTGGGAGCCTCCTCCCCTCGGTGATGAGTGCCCTCTAGCGTCAGGCCCTAACTTCTGAGCACCCCACGTTTTCTGATGTGAGCCCAGTGATGCCAGGACACTCCTGTCATGTTCCCATCACCATGGGGATGTGGGCCTTCGGCTCTGAGGTCCCAATGTCTGGGTTGCTCACAGTTTCATGATGTGGGCTGTCTGGTGTTAGTTCACTCCGGCCTGGATCCCCTAGCCTCTGTGCTCTGGGCCGCCTGCTGGGAGGTTCCAACTGCTGGATTCCTCACCTTTCTTATTTTTGGGCCCTCTGTTGTGAGGCTCCTCCTGCCTGCCTCTCTCCCAGCCCCTTGGTGATGGGTGTCCTATGGTTTGAAGCCACATGTTCTGGGTTCCTCTCCTTTAGATGATGTGGCCCTACTCATGTGAGGACACTCCTGCCTGGTTCCAATCCATTTGGTGATGTGGGCCCTCTGGTGCAAGTCTGATCCTGACTGGGTACGTCACACTTCTCTAAGGTGGGCCCTCTTCTGTGAGGTCATTCGTGCCTGGTTGGCACACATCGCCTTGGCGACGTCAGCCCTCTGGTGGCAGTTGGAGCCTGCTGGGAGCCTCCTTCCCTTGGTGATGAGGGTCCTCTGGCGTCAGGCCCTAACTGCTGGTCTCCCAAAATTTTCTGATACGTTCTCAGTGGTGCGAGGACACTCCTACCAGATTTCCATCCCCATGGGGATGTGGGCCTCCTGCTCTGAGGTCCCAATGGCTGGGTTGCTCAGTTTCATGACATGGGCCCTCTTCTGTGAGTTCACTGTGGCCTGGATCCCATAGCCTCGGTGCTCTGGGCCGCCTGCTGGGAGGTTCCAAATGCTGGATTCCTCACTTTTTTATTCTATGGGCCCAGTGTTGTGAGGCTACTCCAGCCTGCCTCACTCCGAGGCCCTTGGTGATGTGGGTCCTCTGGTTTGAGGACACATGTGCTGAGTACCTCACCTTTCGATGATGTGGCCCCACTGGTGTGAAGACACTCCTGCCTGGTTCCCATCCCCTTGGTGATGTGGGCCCTCTGGTGAGAGTCTGATGTTGGCTGGGTTTCTCACCCTTCTGTGAGGTGGGACCTCTGCTGTGAGGTAACTCCTGCCTGGCTTGCTCATGTTGCCTTGGCAATGTGAGCCCTCAGGTGGCAGTTGGAGCCTGCTGGGAATCTCCCCTTGGTTATGAGAGCTCTGGATAAAACACATACGCCCTTTTTTTGCCAAGTGCATTATTTTCCAAGTTCTGTCTCTTTTCCTATGCTTTAAGAGCAACTCCCGTGTACCTTCTGAAATCTGTTTCCAGCAATTTTGCCCAGCATTCAAGTCCTCTTCACAGCCTTACTTCAGTATAATTTTGGATGATAGCTATCATTTATAACTCTGCAGGTTTGTGAATTACAGTGCCCATGAGCTCCTTTCCTCAACTCGCTTTCTTGTGAGCTGGCCGCAAAACCACAGGATCTCTTCAGGCCCTAGTGTGGTTCCGATATGGCACACTGAGCCTTTGGTTCATTCGTCTTCCTGGTGGGAAATGAGAGTTAAATTTGTCCGTCCAGACACATCCAGCTAGTCTCTCATTGTTTCTCCCTATTGCTGTTCGTCTTACGCAGAAATTGCAAACAGGGCCAAACAGGAGGTTAAAGGCACTGACTCTCCAAGTGGGGAGACTGTTACTAAAGCATCTGGAATGTTGCCCCCGGGTACTAGGGGACGAAATCTGAGACACATTTGAACACGTTTCCCGATCACACGGTGGATCATACTCTGGGTTCCACATGCATGTTTTAGCTGAAGGAAGAATCCCTTAAACCTGCACAGATGAGACCCGTGCAATGCGTACCATGCAATATGACTTCAAAGGGTCTGCATTTGCTTACCGAACCTCATCAATCCTATCAGTGCTGCGTTTATGCCGCTGTACACACGCTTGATTCTCTTTCGGAGACATATAAATCCATAGGTTTTAAGATTCTTACAAGTCAGGTATATTCTTAGGTGTTTAATATGGAGTGTTGAGTCCTTTTCCTTGAGCCAGGAGTAGGTCTGGTCTATTACGTAATTGGCTTATGGAAAGGTATCTGTGCTAATTTCAATGTCTGGTTTTATGAAGCTCCCCAACTCACCTTTCCCCTTAAGCAAGCATAAGTTGGTATTCTAAGTTTGAGACACTGTTCTGTTTTGTAATTCAGTTCCTGTGTAGCCAAGTTTACATTTCGTGTATTAGAGATATCTTATGATGTTTCTTTTTCTGTGTGACTTATTTCACTTAGAATCATCGTACCTGGATCCACTCATTATGCTGCTACGGGCCTCATAACATAGATTTCATTGCTGAGTGATATTGCATTGTATGTAAGTACCACAACTTCTTTATCCATTTTTCGTTTTCTGGGATATTGAAATGGTACCGTAAACGAGGTTCTTGTAAACACTGCTGTCCCACAATTGGGGTGGATGTGTCTTTTTGATTTTAATTTCCCTAAGCCATAGAACCATAAGTGGAAGTGCCCTAGGCTCTGTTACTTTGTTTTTTCGATGTTTCAGGAAACACCATACACTTCTCCAGAGTGGCTGTTGGCAATTTACATCCCGCCCATCAGCATATAAGGCTCCCTGTTCTCCATGGCCTGTCCTGCCTTTCTGGGTTTTACACTTTTTTCAGATGGCCCTTTTGACCGGGGGGAAGTGAGACTTCATTGTAGTGCAGATTTCCTTTGCAAGCTTGCTTGGTTGGCCAAAAAGGGCGTATGCGTTCTTTCCTGCATATATTCAGGAAAAAACTCATGCGCCCTTTTTGGCCAAGCGCATCATTGTCGACGTTCTGCCTCTTTTCTTATGCTTTAAATGCAATTCCAGTCTACCTCCTGAAATCGGTTAACTGCAATTGTGCCCCGCTTTCAAGTCCTCTTGGTAGCCTTACTTCAATATAATTTTGGACGATAGCTGTCATTTATATGTTGGCAGGTTTGTGAATTACAGTGTCCCTGAGCTCCTTTCTTCAACTCGCTTTCATGTGAGCTGGTCGCAAAACCACTAGATCACTTCAGGCCGTAATCTTGTTCCCACACTGCACACTGATCCTTTGGTTAGTTCCTCTTCCTGGTGGGACATGAGAGTTAAATTTGCCGGGCCAGACAGCTACAGCTAGTCTCTCATTGGTTCTCCCTATTGCACGTCATCTTCCACAGAAATTGCAAACTGGGTCAAACAGGAGGTTAAAGGCACTGACTCTCCAAGTGGGGAGAGTGTTAGTAAACAAACTGGAATGTTGAACCCGAGTACCAGTACCGGAGATACATTTAAAAACTTTTCCCGATCATACGGTGGACCATACTCTGGGTTCCCCGTGCATGTTTTAGCGGAAGAAATAGTCCCTTATACCTGGAGAGTTGGCACCCATGGAATGGGTACCATGCAATATGACTTCACAGGGTCTGCATTTGCTCACCGAACCTCACCAATCCTATCAGCCCCTAGTGTCCAGACTTATGTGTCACCCCGCTCTGGGTGTAGAAGTTGAAAATCCAGCTTGCATCACAAGCCCTGAATGAATTATCTAAGAATTGCTCTCTATTTCACTGTCATTGTGTTTTGTTTAAGAAATGTATTTTTATAATGGGATTTAGTGGATTTTCACTGCTGCGTTTATGCCAGTTTACACATGCTTGATTCTCTTATGGAGACATATAAATCCATAGGTTTTAAGATTCTTACTAGTCAGGTATATTCCTAGGCATTGAATATGGGGTTTTGAGTCCATTTCGCTGAGCAAGGAGTAGGTCTTGCCTATTACATATTTGGCTTATGGAACGGTATTTGTGCTAATTTCAATTTCTGGTTTATGCAGCACCCCAACTCACCTTTCCACTTAAGCAAGCATAAGGTGGTTTTCTACATTTGAGACCCTGTTCTGTTTTGTAATTCAGTTCCTGTGTAGCCAAGTTTACATTCCGTGTAGTAGTGATATCTTATGATGTTTCTTTTTCTGTGTGACTTATTTCACTTAGAATCATCGTACCTGAATCCACTCATTATACTGCTATGGGCCTGATGACATAGATTTCATTGCTGAGTGATATTACATTGTACGTAAGTACCACAACTTCTTTATCGATTTTTTGCTTTCTGGGATATTGAACTTCTACCGTAAACGAGGTCCTTGTAAACAGAGCCATGCCAAACCCTGGGGTGGCTGTGTCTTTTTGATTTTAATTTCCCTAAGCTATAGGACCATAAGTGGAAGTGCCCTAGGCTCTGTTGCTTTGTTTTTTAGATGTTTCAGGAAACACCATACACTTCTCCAGTGTGGCTGTTGGCAATTTACATCATGCCCATCAGCATAACAAGGCTCCCTGTTCTCCATGGCCTGTCCTGCCTTTCTGGATTTTACACTTTTTTCAGATGGCCCTTTTAACCCGGGGCAGTGAGACATCACTGTAGTGCAGATTTCCTTCGCAAGCTTGCTTGGTTGGCCAAAAAGGGCGTATGCGTTTTTTCCTGAATATATTCAGGAAAAAACGCATACGCCCTTTTTGGCCAAGTGCATCACTGTCGACGTTCTGCCTCTTTTCCTATGCTTTAAATGCAATTCCAGTCTACCTCCTAAAATCGGTTTCCTGCAATTCTGCCCTGCTTTCAAGTCCTCTTGGCAGCCTTACTTCAATATATTTTTGGACGATAGCTGTCATTTATAACTCTGCAGGTTTGCGAATTACAGTGCCCCTGAGCTCCTTTCTTCAACTCGCTTTCTTTTGAGCTGGCCACGAACCCGCAGGATTGCTTCAGGCCCTAATCTGTTTCCAGCCTGGCACGCTGAGCCTTTGGTTAATTCCTCTTCCTGGTGGGAAATGAGAGTTCAATTTGCCCGTCAGGACACCTCCAGCTAGTCTCTCATTGGTTCTCCCTATTCCAGTTCATCTTCCACAGGAATTGCAAACTGGGCCAATCAGGAGGTTAAAGACACTGACTCTCCAAGTGGGGAGAATGTTAGTAAAGGGTCTGCAATGTTGAACCCGAGTACCAGGGGAAGAAACCTGAGATGCATTTAAAAACGTTTCCCGATCAAACAGCAGACCATACTCTGGGTTCCCCATGCATGTTTTAGCTGAAGGAAGAATCCCTTAAACCAGGAGAGTTGGGACCCATGGAATGCGTACCATGCAATATGACTTCAAAGGGTCTGCATTTGCTCACCGAATCTCACCAATCCTATCAGCCCCAAGTGTCCAGCCTTATGTGTCACCAAGCTCTGGGTGTAGATGTGGTAAATCCAGGTTGCATCACAAGCCCTGAATGAATTATTTAAGAATTGCTCTCTATTTCACTGTCATTGTGTTTTCTTTAAGGAATTTATTTTTATAATGGGATTTCTCTGATTTTCACTACTGCTTTTATGCCGCTGTACACATGCATGATTCTCTTACAGAGACATATAAATCCATAGGTTTTAAGATTCTTACTAGTCAGGTATATTCCTAGGCGTTGAATATGGGGTGTTGGGTCCTTTTCCTTGAGCCAGGAGTAGGTCTGGTCTATTACGTAATTGGCTTATGGAACGGTATCTGTGCTAATTTCAATCTCTGGTTTTATGAAGCTCCCCAACTCACCTTTCCCCTTAAGCAAGCATAAGTTGGTATTCTAAGTTTGAGACACTGTTCTGTTTTGTAATTCAGTTCCTGTGTAGCCAAGTTTACATTTCGTGTATTAGAGATATCTTATGATGTTTCTTTTTCTGTGTGACTTATTTCACTTAGAATCATCGTACCTGAATCCACTCATGATGCTGCTACGGGCCTCATAACATAGATTTCATTGCTGAGTGATATTGCATTTTACGTAAGTACCACAACTTCTTTATCCATTTTTCGCTTTCTGGGATATTGAAATGGTACTGTAAACGAGGTTCATGTAAACACAGCTGTCCCACAATTGGGGTGGATGTGTCTTTTTGATTTTAATTTCCCTAAGCCATAGAACCATAAGTGGAAGTGCCCTAGGCTCTGTTACTTTGTTTTTTCGATGTTTCAGGAAACACCATACACTTCTCCAGAGTGGCTGTTGGCAATTTACATCCCGCCCATCAGCATATAAGGCTCCCTGTTCTCCATGGCCTGTCCTGCCTTTCTGGGTTTTACACTTTTTTCAGATGGCCCTTTTGACCGGGGGGAAGTGAGACTTCATTGTAGTGCAGATTTCCTTTGCAAGCTTGCTTGGTTGGCTAAAAAGGGCATATGCGTTCTTTCCTGAATATATTCAGGAAAAAACGCATATGCCCTTTTTAGCCAAGCGCATCATTGTCGACGTTCTGCCTCTTTTCTTATGCTTTAAATGCAATTCCAGTCTACCTCCTGAAATCGGTTAACTGCAATTGTGTCCCGCTTTCAAGTCCTCTTGGTAGCCTTACTTCAATATAATTTTGGACGATAGCTGTCATTTATATGTCGGCTGGTTTGTGAATTACAGTGTTCCTGAGCTCCTTTCTACAACTCGCTTTCATGTGAGCTGGCCGCAAAACCACTAGATCACTTCAGGCCGTAATCTTGTTCCCACACTGCACACTGATCCTTTGGTTAGTTCCTCTTCCTGGTGGGACATGAGAGTTAAATTTGCCGGGCCAGACAGCTACAGCTAGTCTCTCATTGGTTCTCCCTATTACACGTCATCTTCCACAGACATTGCAAACTGGGTCAAACAGGAGGTTAAAGGCACTGACTCTCCAAGTGGGGAGAGTGTTAGTAAACAAACTGGAATGTTGAACCCGAGTACCAGTACCGGAGATACATTTAAAAACTTTTCCCGATCATACGGTGGACCATATTCTGGGTTCCCCGTGCATGTTTTAGCGGAAGAAATAGTCCCTTATACCTGGAGAGTTGGCACCCATGGAATGGGTACCATGCAATATGACTTCACAGGGTCTGCATTTGCTCACCGAACCTCACCAATCCTATCAGCCCCAAGTGTCCAGACTTATGTGTCACCCCGCTCTGGGTGTAGAAGTTGAAAATCCAGCTTGCATCACAAGCCCTGAATGAATTATCTAAGAATTGCTCTCTATTTCACTGTCATTGTGTTTTGTTTAAGAAATGTATTTTTATAATGGGATTTAGTGGATTTTCACTGCTGCGTTTATGCCAGTTTACACATGCTTGATTCTCTTATGGAGACATATAAATCCATAGGTTTTAAGATTCTTACTAGTCAGGTATATTCCTAGGCATTGAATATGGGGTTTTGAGTCCATTTCGCTGAGCAAGGAGTAGGTCTTGCCTATTACATATTTGGCTTATGGAACGGTATTTGTGCTAATTTCAATTTCTGGTTTATGCAGCACCCCAACTCACCTTTCCACTTAAGCAAGCATAAGGTGGTTTTCTACATTTGAGACCCTGTTCTGTTTTGTAATTCAGTTCCTGTGTAGCCAAGTTTACATTCCGTGTAGTAGTGATATCTTATGATGTTTCTTTTTCTGTGTGACTTATTTCACTTAGAATCATCGTACCTGAATCCACTCATTATACTGCTATGGGCCTGATGACATAGATTTCATTGCTGAGTGATATTACATTGTACGTAAGTACCACAACTTCTTTATCGATTTTTTGCTTTCTGGGATATTGAACTTCTACCGTAAACGAGGTCCTTGTAAACAGAGCCATGCCAAACCCTGGGGTGGCTGTGTCTTTTTGATTTTAATTTCCCTAAGCTATAGGACCATAAGTGGAAGTGCCCTAGGCTCTGTTGCTTTGTTTTTTAGATGTTTCAGGAAACACCATACACTTCTCCAGTGTGGCTGTTGGCAATTTACATCATGCCCATCAGCATAACAAGGCTCCCTGTTCTCCATGGCCTGTCCTGCCTTTCTGGATTTTACACTTTTTTCAGATGGCCCTTTTAACCCGGGGCAGTGAGACATCACTGTAGTGCAGATTTCCTTCGCAAGCTTGCTTGGTTGGCCAAAAAGGGCGTATGCGTTTTTTCCTGAATATATTCAGGAAAAAACGCATACGCCCTTTTTGGCCAAGTGCATCACTGTCGACGTTCTGCCTCTTTTCCTATGCTTTAAATGCAATTCCAGTCTACCTCCTAAAATCGGTTTCCTGCAATTCTGCCCTGCTTTCAAGTCCTCTTGGCAGCCTTACTTCAATATATTTTTGGACGATAGCTGTCATTTATAACTCTGCAGGTTTGCGAATTACAGTGCCCCTGAGCTCCTTTCTTCAACTCGCTTTCTTTTGAGCTGGCCACGAACCCGCAGGATTGCTTCAGGCCCTAATCTGTTTCCAGCCTGGCACGCTGAGCCTTTGGTTAATTCCTCTTCCTGGTGGGAAATGAGAGTTCAATTTGCCCGTCAGGACACCTCCAGCTAGTCTCTCATTGGTTCTCCCTATTCCAGTTCATCTTCCACAGGAATTGCAAACTGGGCCAATCAGGAGGTTAAAGACACTGACTCTCCAAGTGGGGAGAATGTTAGTAAAGGGTCTGCAATGTTGAACCCGAGTACCAGGGGAAGAAACCTGAGATGCATTTAAAAACGTTTCCCGATCAAACAGCAGACCATACTCTGGGTTCCCCATGCATGTTTTAGCTGAAGGAAGAATCCCTTAAACCAGGAGAGTTGGGACCCATGGAATGGGTACCATGCAATATGACTTCAAAGGGTCTGCATTTGCTCACCGAATCTCACCAATCCTATCAGCCCCAAGTGTCCAGCCTTATGTGTCACCAAGCTCTGGGTGTAGATGTGGTAAATCCAGGTTGCATCACAAGCCCTGAATGAATTATTTAAGAATTGCTCTCTATTTCACTGTCATTGTGTTTTCTTTAAGGAATTTATTTTTATAATGGGATTTCTCTGATTTTCACTACTGCTTTTATGCCGCTGTACACATGCATGATTCTCTTACAGAGACATATAAATCCATAGGTTTTAAGATTCTTACTAGTCAGGTATATTCCTAGGCGTTGAATATGGGGTGTTGGGTCCTTTTCCTTGAGCCAGGAGTAGGTCTGGTCTATTACGTAATTGGCTTATGGAACGGTATCTGTGCTAATTTCAATCTCTGGTTTTATGAAGCTCCCCAACTCACCTTTCCCCTTAAGCAAGCATAAGTTGGTATTCTAAGTTTGAGACACTGTTCTGTTTTGTAATTCAGTTCCTGTGTAGCCAAGTTTACATTTCGTGTATTAGAGATATCTTATGATGTTTCTTTTTCTGTGTGACTTATTTCACTTAGAATCATCGTACCTGAATCCACTCATGATGCTGCTACGGGCCTCATAACATAGATTTCATTGCTGAGTGATATTGCATTTTACGTAAGTACCACAACTTCTTTATCCATTTTTCGCTTTCTGGGATATTGAAATGGTACTGTAAACGAGGTTCATGTAAACACAGCTGTCCCACAATTGGGGTGGATGTGTCTTTTTGATTTTAATTTCCCTAAGCCATAGAACCATAAGTGGAAGTGCCCTAGGCTCTGTTACTTTGTTTTTTCGATGTTTCAGGAAACACCATACACTTCTCCAGAGTGGCTGTTGGCAATTTACATCCCGCCCATCAGCATATAAGGCTCCCTGTTCTCCATGGCCTGTCCTGCCTTTCTGGGTTTTACACTTTTTTCAGATGGCCCTTTTGACCGGGGGGAAGTGAGACTTCATTGTAGTGCAGATTTCCTTTGCAAGCTTGCTTGGTTGGCTAAAAAGGGCATATGCGTTCTTTCCTGAATATATTCAGGAAAAAACGCATATGCCCTTTTTAGCCAAGCGCATCATTGTCGACGTTCTGCCTCTTTTCTTATGCTTTAAATGCAATTCCAGTCTACCTCCTGAAATCGGTTAACTGCAATTGTGTCCCGCTTTCAAGTCCTCTTGGTAGCCTTACTTCAATATAATTTTGGACGATAGCTGTCATTTATATGTCGGCTGGTTTGTGAATTACAGTGTTCCTGAGCTCCTTTCTACAACTCGCTTTCATGTGAGCTGGCCGCAAAACCACTAGATCACTTCAGGCCGTAATCTTGTTCCCACACTGCACACTGATCCTTTGGTTAGTTCCTCTTCCTGGTGGGACATGAGAGTTAAATTTGCCGGGCCAGACAGCTACAGCTAGTCTCTCATTGGTTCTCCCTATTACACGTCATCTTCCACAGACATTGCAAACTGGGTCAAACAGGAGGTTAAAGGCACTGACTCTCCAAGTGGGGAGAGTGTTAGTAAACAAACTGGAATGTTGAACCCGAGTACCAGTACCGGAGATACATTTAAAAACTTTTCCCGATCATACGGTGGACCATATTCTGGGTTCCCCGTGCATGTTTTAGCGGAAGAAATAGTCCCTTATACCTGGAGAGTTGGCACCCATGGAATGGGTACCATGCAATATGACTTCACAGGGTCTGCATTTGCTCACCGAACCTCACCAATCCTATCAGCCCCAAGTGTCCAGACTTATGTGTCACCCCGCTCTGGGTGTAGAAGTTGAAAATCCAGCTTGCATCACAAGCCCTGAATGAATTATCTAAGAATTGCTCTCTATTTCACTGTCATTGTGTTTTGTTTAAGAAATGTATTTTTATAATGGGATTTAGTGGATTTTCACTGCTGCGTTTATGCCAGTTTACACATGCTTGATTCTCTTATGGAGACATATAAATCCATAGGTTTTAAGATTCTTACTAGTCAGGTATATTCCTAGGCATTGAATATGGGGTTTTGAGTCCATTTCGCTGAGCAAGGAGTAGGTCTTGCCTATTACATATTTGGCTTATGGAACGGTATTTGTGCTAATTTCAATTTCTGGTTTATGCAGCACCCCAACTCACCTTTCCACTTAAGCAAGCATAAGGTGGTTTTCTACATTTGAGACCCTGTTCTGTTTTGTAATTCAGTTCCTGTGTAGCCAAGTTTACATTCCGTGTAGTAGTGATATCTTATGATGTTTCTTTTTCTGTGTGACTTATTTCACTTAGAATCATCGTACCTGAATCCACTCATTATACTGCTATGGGCCTGATGACATAGATTTCATTGCTGAGTGATATTACATTGTACGTAAGTACCACAACTTCTTTATCGATTTTTTGCTTTCTGGGATATTGAACTTCTACCGTAAACGAGGTCCTTGTAAACAGAGCCATGCCAAACCCTGGGGTGGCTGTGTCTTTTTGATTTTAATTTCCCTAAGCTATAGGACCATAAGTGGAAGTGCCCTAGGCTCTGTTGCTTTGTTTTTTAGATGTTTCAGGAAACACCATACACTTCTCCAGTGTGGCTGTTGGCAATTTACATCATGCCCATCAGCATAACAAGGCTCCCTGTTCTCCATGGCCTGTCCTGCCTTTCTGGATTTTACACTTTTTTCAGATGGCCCTTTTAACCCGGGGCAGTGAGACATCACTGTAGTGCAGATTTCCTTTGCAAGCTTGCTTGGTTGGCCAAAAAGGGCGTATGCGTTTTTTCCTGAATATATTCAGGAAAAAACGCATACGCCCTTTTTGGCCAAGTGCATCACTGTCGACGTTCTGCCTCTTTTCCTATGCTTTAAATGCAATTCCAGTCTACCTCCTAAAATCGGTTTCCTGCAATTCTGCCCTGCTTTCAAGTCCTCTTGGCAGCCTTACTTCAATATATTTTTGGACGATAGCTGTCATTTATAACTCTGCAGGTTTGCGAATTACAGTGCCCCTGAGCTCCTTTCTTCAACTCGCTTTCTTTTGAGCTGGCCACGAACCCGCAGGATTGCTTCAGGCCCTAATCTGTTTCCAGCCTGGCACGCTGAGCCTTTGGTTAATTCCTCTTCCTGGTGGGAAATGAGAGTTCAATTTGCCCGTCAGGACACCTCCAGCTAGTCTCTCATTGGTTCTCCCTATTCCAGTTCATCTTCCACAGGAATTGCAAACTGGGCCAATCAGGAGGTTAAAGACACTGACTCTCCAAGTGGGGAGAATGTTAGTAAAGGGTCTGCAATGTTGAACCCGAGTACCAGGGGAAGAAACCTGAGATGCATTTAAAAACGTTTCCCGATCAAACAGCAGACCATACTCTGGGTTCCCCATGCATGTTTTAGCTGAAGGAAGAATCCCTTAAACCAGGAGAGTTGGGACCCATGGAATGGGTACCATGCAATATGACTTCAAAGGGTCTGCATTTGCTCACCGAATCTCACCAATCCTATCAGCCCCAAGTGTCCAGCCTTATGTGTCACCAAGCTCTGGGTGTAGATGTGGTAAATCCAGGTTGCATCACAAGCCCTGAATGAATTATTTAAGAATTGCTCTCTATTTCACTGTCATTGTGTTTTCTTTAAGGAATTTATTTTTATAATGGGATTTCTCTGATTTTCACTACTGCTTTTATGCCGCTGTACACATGCATGATTCTCTTACAGAGACATATAAATCCATAGGTTTTAAGATTCTTACTAGTCAGGTATATTCCTAGGCGTTGAATATGGGGTGTTGGGTCCTTTTCCTTGAGCCAGGAGTAGGTCTGGTCTATTACGTAATTGGCTTATGGAACGGTATCTGTGCTAATTTCAATCTCTGGTTTTATGAAGCTCCCCAACTCACCTTTCCCCTTAAGCAAGCATAAGTTGGTATTCTAAGTTTGAGACACTGTTCTGTTTTGTAATTCAGTTCCTGTGTAGCCAAGTTTACATTTCGTGTATTAGAGATATCTTATGATGTTTCTTTTTCTGTGTGACTTATTTCACTTAGAATCATCGTACCTGAATCCACTCATGATGCTGCTACGGGCCTCATAACATAGATTTCATTGCTGAGTGATATTGCATTTTACGTAAGTACCACAACTTCTTTATCCATTTTTCGCTTTCTGGGATATTGAAATGGTACCGTAAACGAGGTTCATGTAAACACAGCTGTCCCACAATTGGGGTGGATGTGTCTTTTTGATTTTAATTTCCCTAAGCCATAGAACCATAAGTGGAAGTGCCCTAGGCTCTGTTACTTTGTTTTTTCGATGTTTCAGGAAACACCATACACTTCTCCAGAGTGGCTGTTGGCAATTTACATCCCGCCCATCAGCATATAAGGCTCCCTGTTCTCCATGGCCTGTCCTGCCTTTCTGGGTTTTACACTTTTTTCAGATGGCCCTTTTGACCGGGGGGAAGTGAGACTTCATTGTAGTGCAGATTTCCTTTGCAAGCTTGCTTGGTTGGCTAAAAAGGGCATATGCGTTCTTTCCTGAATATATTCAGGAAAAAACGCATATGCCCTTTTTAGCCAAGCGCATCATTGTCGACGTTCTGCCTCTTTTCTTATGCTTTAAATGCAATTCCAGTCTACCTCCTGAAATCGGTTAACTGCAATTGTGTCCCGCTTTCAAGTCCTCTTGGTAGCCTTACTTCAATATAATTTTGGACGATAGCTGTCATTTATATGTCGGCTGGTTTGTGAATTACAGTGTTCCTGAGCTCCTTTCTACAACTCGCTTTCATGTGAGCTGGCCGCAAAACCACTAGATCACTTCAGGCCGTAATCTTGTTCCCACACTGCACACTGATCCTTTGGTTAGTTCCTCTTCCTGGTGGGACATGAGAGTTAAATTTGCCGGGCCAGACAGCTACAGCTAGTCTCTCATTGGTTCTCCCTATTACACGTCATCTTCCACAGACATTGCAAACTGGGTCAAACAGGAGGTTAAAGGCACTGACTCTCCAAGTGGGGAGAGTGTTAGTAAACAAACTGGAATGTTGAACCCGAGTACCAGTACCGGAGATACATTTAAAAACTTTTCCCGATCATACGGTGGACCATATTCTGGGTTCCCCGTGCATGTTTTAGCGGAAGAAATAGTCCCTTATACCTGGAGAGTTGGCACCCATGGAATGGGTACCATGCAATATGACTTCACAGGGTCTGCATTTGCTCACCGAACCTCACCAATCCTATCAGCCCCAAGTGTCCAGACTTATGTGTCACCCCGCTCTGGGTGTAGAAGTTGAAAATCCAGCTTGCATCACAAGCCCTGAATGAATTATCTAAGAATTGCTCTCTATTTCACTGTCATTGTGTTTTGTTTAAGAAATGTATTTTTATAATGGGATTTAGTGGATTTTCACTGCTGCGTTTATGCCAGTTTACACATGCTTGATTCTCTTATGGAGACATATAAATCCATAGGTTTTAAGATTCTTACTAGTCAGGTATATTCCTAGGCATTGAATATGGGGTTTTGAGTCCATTTCGCTGAGCAAGGAGTAGGTCTTGCCTATTACATATTTGGCTTATGGAACGGTATTTGTGCTAATTTCAATTTCTGGTTTATGCAGCACCCCAACTCACCTTTCCACTTAAGCAAGCATAAGGTGGTTTTCTACATTTGAGACCCTGTTCTGTTTTGTAATTCAGTTCCTGTGTAGCCAAGTTTACATTCCGTGTAGTAGTGATATCTTATGATGTTTCTTTTTCTGTGTGACTTATTTCACTTAGAATCATCGTACCTGAATCCACTCATTATACTGCTATGGGCCTGATGACATAGATTTCATTGCTGAGTGATATTACATTGTACGTAAGTACCACAACTTCTTTATCGATTTTTTGCTTTCTGGGATATTGAACTTCTACCGTAAACGAGGTCCTTGTAAACAGAGCCATGCCAAACCCTGGGGTGGCTGTGTCTTTTTGATTTTAATTTCCCTAAGCTATAGGACCATAAGTGGAAGTGCCCTAGGCTCTGTTGCTTTGTTTTTTAGATGTTTCAGGAAACACCATACACTTCTCCAGTGTGGCTGTTGGCAATTTACATCATGCCCATCAGCATAACAAGGCTCCCTGTTCTCCATGGCCTGTCCTGCCTTTCTGGATTTTACACTTTTTTCAGATGGCCCTTTTAACCCGGGGCAGTGAGACATCACTGTAGTGCAGATTTCCTTTGCAAGCTTGCTTGGTTGGCCAAAAAGGGCGTATGCGTTTTTTCCTGAATATATTCAGGAAAAAACGCATACGCCCTTTTTGGCCAAGTGCATCACTGTCGACGTTCTGCCTCTTTTCCTATGCTTTAAATGCAATTCCAGTCTACCTCCTAAAATCGGTTTCCTGCAATTCTGCCCTGCTTTCAAGTCCTCTTGGCAGCCTTACTTCAATATATTTTTGGACGATAGCTGTCATTTATAACTCTGCAGGTTTGCGAATTACAGTGCCCCTGAGCTCCTTTCTTCAACTCGCTTTCTTTTGAGCTGGCCACGAACCCGCAGGATTGCTTCAGGCCCTAATCTGTTTCCAGCCTGGCACGCTGAGCCTTTGGTTAATTCCTCTTCCTGGTGGGAAATGAGAGTTCAATTTGCCCGTCAGGACACCTCCAGCTAGTCTCTCATTGGTTCTCCCTATTCCAGTTCATCTTCCACAGGAATTGCAAACTGGGCCAATCAGGAGGTTAAAGACACTGACTCTCCAAGTGGGGAGAATGTTAGTAAAGGGTCTGCAATGTTGAACCCGAGTACCAGGGGAAGAAACCTGAGATGCATTTAAAAACGTTTCCCGATCAAACAGCAGACCATACTCTGGGTTCCCCATGCATGTTTTAGCTGAAGGAAGAATCCCTTAAACCAGGAGAGTTGGGACCCATGGAATGGGTACCATGCAATATGACTTCAAAGGGTCTGCATTTGCTCACCGAATCTCACCAATCCTATCAGCCCCAAGTGTCCAGCCTTATGTGTCACCAAGCTCTGGGTGTAGATGTGGTAAATCCAGGTTGCATCACAAGCCCTGAATGAATTATTTAAGAATTGCTCTCTATTTCACTGTCATTGTGTTTTCTTTAAGGAATTTATTTTTATAATGGGATTTCTCTGATTTTCACTACTGCTTTTATGCCGCTGTACACATGCATGATTCTCTTACAGAGACATATAAATCCATAGGTTTTAAGATTCTTACTAGTCAGGTATATTCCTAGGCGTTGAATATGGGGTGTTGGGTCCTTTTCCTTGAGCCAGGAGTAGGTCTGGTCTATTACGTAATTGGCTTATGGAACGGTATCTG